>NW_025544777.1:503200-895090 GCF_000003525.1 Blastomyces dermatitidis ER-3 | reverse complement strand
CTCGCGAAACCAGGAGGGATGCCCAATCCAGGTGGGAAAGTGTTTGCTGTTGCGAAGAGTGGCATTCCGTTGCCATTTGTCGATTTCCCAGCATTAGCATTGGGCACTGCATTCATTCCAGGAGGTGGGCCTGGGCGGACCCCGAGAGGGTTTTTGGAGAAGCTAAGGCGAATACCGCCTTTAACGCTGTTAGACAATTGGTATCCGTACAACTCATGGAGAGCCTTGGTCGCAAAAGAGATGTCTTCAAATTCGACGAAGCACATGGGTCCGTTCTGCTTATTCCGGAAGCAGAGTCGCTTGTATCCGCGTTGTTTGGTAAACAAAGCCTTCAGCTCGTCTTCTGAGGTATCATGTGGGAGGTTTCCCACGTACAAGGTGTTGCAAGGAGGGTTCTGATCGGCTGGGTTGACGGGTGGATAATTTACCCGATGATATTGAGAAGCATGCATGTATCCAGAATTTGGTACTATTGTAGATGAAAGGCCGGGTGGCATTGTACTGGTGGGAGTCCCAATACTCGTATTCGATCGAGTGCCACCCAATTGCTGCATGGGAGTACCAACATTTGTCGACAACGAGAGGCTGGCGAAGTGAGATAGAGGGACTGGTGGGTTGGTCAACCGCCGCTGCAAAGCTACCGGATTAGAAGGTCCGTTCCGGGCATACCCAACAGGGTCACTCAACAAGTCGCCGGTATCTTCGTCAGGATCTTGTTTGATCATCATTTTGCCGGAGCCGTACGAGCGATCACTGATTGAATTTTCGATCGGCGACTGAGGGGAGAATATGGATGTGAGTTGAGAATTTCCGTCTGGCGCTGGAAGCTCATTATTCCCTGCTCTTTCGAAAGCCTGGAAGGCGCCATTGAAAAGCGACGTCTGGCGCGTTAGGGACGGCGGAGCGCTAACTTGAGACGCGGAGTTCGACAGGGCGCGGCTTGACGCATGGTCGATTGTATTGCGGCGCACAAGGGAGGCAGATGGAGCATTAAGAATTTCAACGATCATATTAGCTTCACCCGTGCTGTTCAGTTTGCCATGGAGAGCGTTCCGAACTTCCTCTGCTGCGGCTCTCGTTTCGAAACGTGCGATCGCAGAGCGACACTGGCCGTCTTCAGGATGTTCGTTCGGAACGAAAGCGTAATCGACCAAGTGTTGGGAAAATGTAAGTAGCCCGTGCAGCAACTCGTTGCTGTATGTTGGTGCTAAACGTCGCAAAAGAACAGCAACAGTGCCGCCATTAACATTTTTAGTAGGATATGCTCCACTCATGCCGTTCATATTCGGCATGCCATTTCCACCAGCATCCATTTCTGCAAGATGCAATGACGGCTGGCCTATCGGCGGAAGCATGGTATTAAAAGCTGCGGAAGCGGTCGATGATGGTTGAGATGATACAGGAGAGAATGGTTCGGGTATACTCGCGTTGTGTATGTTGGATGTGCCGTTGGGTGTGGAGACTGGGAGATGGGAAATTGCGGCAGAACTGGAGCCGTTGCGCTTCAGCGTTGGCCTATTGTACATTGCGTCCGACTGGTTCGACTGACCGTTGCTCATGGTCGATATAAAGACGCTTAAGGCAAGGAACGTGCTGGCGTAGAGAGGAAGTCGAAAGTCCCCTTTTCTCCTTTAGGACGATCCTCGCGAAGGTGTCGCGGGTCGCGTAAATTGATGGGTCTCACGGTTGATAAACAGTAGCAATACGAAGCGATCGTAAGAAGCTGTAGTATAATTCGAGAAATTTGTTTAAATCGAGTTCGAGGAGGATCGAAGGTCAGACTCGACGCGAGAAAGGAGATAGGAGGCTGGTCGGCGTAGGATTGGTGTGACGAACAGGTTAAGAACTTCTGCGCATCGCTAGAGGACGTCGAGCTGAGAAAGGTAGCTGTTTCGCAAATGTCAATACTATAACTTTGAAAATCGCAATACAAGTGATTGACAATGAGCGATAGACCGAATAAAGTGGAATTGCAGAATAATGGAGTGTGTGTGGATCCAGTAAAGATGCGTTGGGTGTACAGATAATCCAAATCAACAAAGCGATGCGATGAGGACGATAGCGTAAGATAGCTGCAATAACAAAATGGGAAGCCAAAGGAAGATGCCGCGCTCCGAACTCAACATTGAGCAGAGACCGTGACGGTATAGGAAGACGAGGATCGGGTGATGAATCCAATGGAAGGTTGTACAGGGGCTTCTTTCGCTTTTTTTGGCCCGTTTTTTCGGGGAGGGAGGTGTGTTGGTAGAAGGAACGCAAGAAAAATGGCACAAAATGAACAATAAAACGGGAAAATATGAAGAGCGATTGAGAGCTGAAACGAGCAAGAAGAGCGAAAGGAAGAAAGGAGAAGAAAGGCTATGTGCAGACAAGAGGGCGGATGCGAACAATGGGGAGAGTTGGGTCAGGTTGAAGATGAAGAAAGGAACGAGGACTACTAACAAGGGTTCCAGATTGACCCAGGGCCAGAAAAACAACTGGTTTCTGAGAGATGGATCTCCAATAGCAAGTCGAATAAATATGCGCGAGGGTGGTGATTGAAGATGGGCGACACGGTGCCGATGTTATTGGTAGAATAATAATGGCGGAATAGTGTTAAGGTGCGCCGGAAGATTTTTTCGATGGGCTTGTCTCTTATTCGGAGAGGTGACAGTCACTGTTGGAATCGCGCAAGCTTCGAGCCCAGACGAGCGAGAGCCGAGATCGAAAAGGTCGGAGAAAGGTACGACAAGTGCGCTGGGAGCAGAGACGGCAGGACAGGCTGCTGCTTGGCTGCTTCAGCTAAGACTTGCTAGTGTGATTGGAAGTGTGTGTCTGGGTGCAGTTACCAGTCTCCTGCGCCCGCTAGAGTGCAGGGTTGGCAGCACAGCGAATGTGATTGGCTGGCGCGATGGCAGGTGGCCGATCCAAGGGGGTTACGTGAGGGAGGGTACGGAAATTGGGACGGATTGGTGGGAAGAGCGTATGGGGTTGGAGGAAGAGGGAGGACGATGCAGAGAAAAGCGCGACTTGGAGATGAAGCTGGAGTTTGGAGATGGCGAGATGGCAAGATGGGGAGAGAGAAATGGAGAAATGGAGAAATGGAGAAATGAGGAGATGAGGAGATGAGGAGACGAGGAGATGTGGAGATGGAGAGATGAAGAGGTATGGTATGTGGTTGAACACAGGATGAAGATGGATGGGAGGATGAGAGGAAGAAGAGGCTCTGCGGCGAAATTGGTGGTTCTGCTCCGCTGGCAGGAATCTTTAGTGGCGATGGGTGTTACCTAGGTACACCATTAGGCTTACTCCGGGCGCGGGGGAGCCTAGAGTCTAGGCGCCTTTTAGGGGTGACGGGTGGACAGTTATGGGGAACGATAGAGGACCTGATAGCCCGATAGGAAAAACTAACGATTGCTATAGATCTCCAGAACTGCTACAGAGTAGGATCCGAATGGCTCTACTAAGTCCACTTTTGTAAAATTTGTTGCGTGGTGCAAAATGCTTAAGGTTTAAAATAAATACTTCCGGATGCCCTGGGAGTTTACCGATTATGGAACAGCGCAAGGATGGTGGCCATCATCGCAGTAACCTGGAACAATGCGCACCTTTGAGTTAAAAAGTAGTCTCCAGCCGTTCTGCACAACTTCACTGTCTCCCGACACCCAGCTATCATCCAGTGAAGATGACGTTGGGGATGCTTTCCTTGCCCATGGGAACTACATGAAATAACCGCATATATGTGCAACACCCCAGAGAAACGATTAGGGAAAAAAATTTAACACTTAAGAAGGGCCCCGCGAGATAAGATGAACCCTTCACCTGACCGTCTGAAGACATATCTCCACCGAATCTATGAGCACTTGACATACGGACGAAACCATATCTACAACGGATGGCTTCAACAAATGCATTTGAAGTTGACCAACAGCGCGTATCCAACCCCAAACTTCCTCTTTTGATAACATCTGCAGATTCATTGTGCCATTCCTTGCGTCTTCCTGCTTCTTTCCTGCCAAGACGATCCCTCCTGTCCTCCAAGGTTTTCCGGGGAAGCCCCCAGCTTAGGGGTTGGGGACCAGACGGAGCCTCTCCTCTCATTCGTGCTTTAACATGTTCGACGACTAGAAAGAGATCTCGCGGCCGCTTTACAGATCTGTACACGGCGAGGAATTTCGATCATCTCGAGTTTTATTCCTCTCAGTTCATGGTCGACCGGATAAAGAAACCCGTTGTTGGAACTTGGTGGGATCTGTTGAACCCAATGAAACTCATCCCCAGTCATTCTTTTAACTGAACCCAACCCAACGGTTGGAATGAGTATGCACCTGTCCCCTTCCAATCAAGGTTCAGCCTTCTTAGCTAATGAGGGGAAGTGGATTGTTCTGGCCGGTGCGTACATCCATGGACGAAGTTCCGACTCCTGAAACTTGGAATAATCCTGACGCTAACTGTTATATGTATGCGTTTGTGAATTTTTGTTATCAATAATTGAATGGATACACTCTATAACCCCTAAGAGCAGTCCAAACAACCGTGGAAGCCTGACTAATATGAGATGAGTTGATTTGACGAAGAAGGGGGTCTTCCATTTACGATTCCTGTCTGGCAGATGTTTGATGGGCACCAAACAGTCCGTGCCTGAGAGGAGTCATTCGCAACCGGCCCTACCCAAATAGAGTCAAAGCTTTATAGGGAAGGAAAGCCATACGCCTATGGCTGGGAAAAAGGCTTAGGAAAACGGGCTAGAATGATGTGACAAAAATTGAAACGCACCTTAGCCTGTTCTTTTCCCTCACTTATAAACCTGAGGATCAGCCAATCAGCTAGCGTCGGAGCGGCAGACGCGCAAAATGGAATTCTTGGGAGAAAAGAAAAAAATGGAAAAATTAGAAAAATGGACCTGCCAAACCAGAATCGTGGAAATAAAAGAACAAGAAAGGAGGAGATGAGAACAGGACTCGGGAAATCAACAAAATGGAGGGTTCCCTGTCATTATTTGACCACCAAATTAGGCGCGCCAATTCAGAGAATTTTATTTTCTTACCAAACCAAACCCCAGACAGGGACTCCAGTCTCCCGGTGTGGAGGGAAAGAAAAAGTTGATCATCGTATCCACCAATTGTTGATACGATCCCCTCCTAACTGCCAGTAATGTGCTACTTGGGCCGGTAAGCCCGGTGGGACGTGACCCATGTCCACATCATTTCAGCCGGGGCCCCTATTTCATCACCGACTTACAGCGCCCGCTGCTCTCTCTAAGAAAAACCGAACCCAGGACCAATGCACCGGGGTTGCCTAGGTCCGCGCCATCACCCAGGCTGGCCAATAAGATACTGGCAGCAAAATCTCGCTGTCGCGTCGTCTCAGCGGGTGCAAGCCCAACTTTCACAGCCTGTGGAGCACAAGGATGGTGATTAACCAAGAATAATCTCATTTCTCGGTCCGTGTTCCATGTTGCCAGAAGCTGCGCAGCCGCGCGTGCTGGGATAGAAGGACGTCTTGAGTGAAGGCTCTTTTTTCGTGTTTAGTTAGGAGTGCGATGATTTTGGCTGACACATGTTGTCTTGGGACCAAATAATAACTAAATCGCGGTTGTGATTTTTGGTTTCTACCGCTAATTTCTCCGCGTTGCATGCCTTGGCGTGCCACATCCCTCAGGACTCGGGAGATCCTCTTTTGTTATTGTGGAGATATAAATATCAAGGATAGAATTGGCCAAGTGATTGTTCCACGAGGACTTCTAGAATGGTATGTTTTGGTGAAAAGTTCAGTAGTGGGTGGGTGAGCTTTTGGTTGCATTTGTCAAAAGTAGTATTTCTCATGCGATGCTGATCTTTTAAACCAGAAAATGAAAATGTGGAGGTAGAATCAGATATCTCTTGTCCTCAATTGCAAATGTGTTTGTCCTCAAAGAAATGTAGAGAATGTGAATATATATCTCTTTTAAGTATAATGACTAGTGACCTAATACATCTTCACTTAAAATATGGTCAAAACTTGCTGTTGCTAACAGTGTATGTAAAATACATATTTAGTATGCACTGAGAACTCAGTGCTAAGTCAGTTGTCTTTCTATATTATTTAAAATATTAAGAAGATGTTCTAAGCCTGTAGGAGAGTATCAATAGATGGATGCTAATGCAAGTATATGTAGAATAGATGATAAAGAATGTGCCTTGTCTGATCTTATAACAAGTAGCATGGCTATGTAATAGAAGAACGTGAATTCATGTGATTGTTAAAAATCTTTTTCAAAACTTTCTACGCATAAAATCCATAAGAAGGGTAGTTTGTCTAAGCATGAGGGATTTGGAAAGATGAAGTGGAAAAATGGAACAGAAGGAGATATTAGACCCATGAGCCAGAAACAAGTGGGTATATAGAAAATGCTGTTGCTCGATTTAACGTGGTATATACAAACAGACAGCTTCCTGAATTGATATGTAGACTCTAGTAGGGAGGTTGTGTAGATATATTCATATCTTGTTCTACGCCGTACAAAAAAACTCGCATCATGGGGCCCTAGGGCTAGGAAATGTGTCTGCGATGATACTTGATTCGAAATGGGATGAACATCTCCGTCAGAGCACAGGGACGGGTGCATCCGAACGGTGAAATACCTAGGGAGCATTATTCACTTGAGATGCTCAAAGGAATAAGAGAAACGGAGAAATCTGAATCTCGATTGAACCGAGAATTTCTCGAGAGGCTTATCTCTGGTAGCAATCATCACAGCTCTTTGTGAGTTGGCGTAACTCAAGATAATTTATTGCGAGAGAATATATGGCACCTGAGGCGATCTTTCAAAATCTATTCATATTAACCGTTAAAATCGAGCGAAAATTGGTCCAAAAGTGATCTAAATTTAATATGCGTGCTTCGTTGATCGGGTAGATTTGGCGGCAATACCCTCAACTTTTGAAAATTTTTATGGGCACAGAACAATCAAGCAAGCTGGAGAAGCCGGTGACTGTCAAGCAAAAAATTAGTATCCCTGGACAGTGGCCAAGGGGCGGCCCTTGATATCTCCTTCCGAAAGAGATGTTGACACTTTTTCTTCACAGGGCGAGAAATGCTTTCAACATCCCATGCCTCGAAGTACGAGGTGGGGATGATGGGAGAATTCAACAACATTCAGCGAGAAGGAACCTCGCCGCTCACGCCGCTTCAACAAGGGCAGATTATGGTTCCACTCCCGTGTACTGGAGGTAGCATTATCTATCCGAAGCCAAAGCAAGATCCAAGGTGCCGAGTCAGAGGGCAGCTTTGCAGGGAAACCTCAGCTGAGAACAACCCATGCAGCAACAAGGTTTTAAGGTTGGAGGAGTATGCCAAGCCCACTATTCCTTATTTGCACAACGCCCCCAAAGCCCCCAAGCAAATGTCAACGACAATCGCAGAGCCGCTTCTTCGCCTCTCCTGATTTGGTCCGTGCCGATCAAACTTCTCAGAACGCCTCACGAAACGTTGTTGTATGATGTACGGAGTATTGAAAGTGGTCACAATCGTGGCCATCATGGCTACCAACACACCAGCCAGCAAGAGAGCTAGATGGCGAAAGGCAGGGCCAGGTTCATAGCTTCACAGATCACTAAGAGTGGATGGGCGTTACTCCGGAAGCGCGATCGTGGTGGAAGTTCAGATCTTTCTTCGTCCTCCTGCCCTTCGAAATGGGGTTGCATCAGGCATTGTCAATGATTATCGTATTCGACCCCCCCAGAAGTTCTGGATGCAACAACAATCGTCTATCCGTCAAGTCAATTGTGGCCCAAACTCACCATAAGCTGAGCATCACGGAAGAACCGTTTTACTTATTTAGCGTCCCCAGCTGAAAAAGGGAGATGCGCTCCCAGCAGCGCCTCATTCTTTGCAGGTTGATCAACAGTTTTCAATGAAATTTTGTTTTTCTTCTCACTCCCAACTCTAATGGACCCTGAAATCTAAATATTGGTACATTGAAGAGCGGATAGAAATGCCCCTGACAAGTGTTTTGTCCTTGGATTCCTGTCTGATCGTTACCCTGGTCTTGTTCTTTTTCGCCCCGGATTAGAGAGATAGAAAGGTTGTAACTTTGTTGACGGGCTGTGCGAAACAAAGAACAAAAGCGTGGTGATGAATCGATGGAGCCATTCTCCCAGAGACGAGATCCAATCAAGAGGAGAAACGTATTCGATCCCTGGCAGTTTCTCATGGCATCAGTCAATTAATTTTCAAGCAATCAACACCCCACTAGCGGAGATAATAATTTCGCTGGAATGGTCCCTCCATTGTTGCTCCACATGTTTGACGATGGCTACTGCGTACATCTCAAGGGTCGATTGGGGCTAGAAACCAGAGAGGACGTCAAAATACGAGTTTTGAGCCGCTCTAACTCGCGCTAATAAGCATGAAGACAGGCAACTCGCCTACTGCTTCATCTTCGTCCTTGTCGATATTTCCCCCCCTCACAGTCATTTTATTCTGTGGATGAGCCGCTTCCCCCTTGGCTGCCTGCCATGCGTCCATTCTTTTGATCAAGTAACTCTTCATAAAGCACCTACAGCCCAGTCACTCGTTTCCTTTTCGTTCTCTTGAGCTCCTCCTTTATTTCTTGTATCCCCTGGGTACACCCTTTCTTTTTGCTATTTTATTTTTGTACGTGTCTCAAGGACCAGTTGAGAAGATGACCGAGTTGACGGTTGGTTATATGTCCGGCATAATTGCCGCAGGAATTTTTATACGTACGGGTTTTTTTGACATTGACAGCTACGGATAGTTCAAGAAGCCTCGATTTTCGTTCGAATATCCCCTAGCTGACTACTTACTACCAGTTCAACGTTTCACTCCAACGGCAACTTCTCTCATATTAAGTGGCCTTTTAAGAGAGGAAAATACGGCTGCAACATGGTAGGACTTCTGCTAGCCCCTAATACCTTTCTTCTAGTAGATTCTCATCCACGCGAGTAGGACTCAGGTTGCCCGTGCTTTGCATTCGACCTATTAGCCGACCTTTGTCGGAGCCGATACTGTTACCTCTGGTCCCGTGAGCAGAGTTGTCCAGCTTGAAGCGTTGATGAGACCCTTGGTTCTTGGAGTTATCGCCATTGCAGCAATTGTCACCCCTTTAGGCCTGTATGATGCTATTGTTCCTGCTGAATCAAAAACTTTTCACCCTTTTCAGTACACCCAAGACCACTCTTCATTTGGATTTGGAACACCACCAAGGACCGACCTAGGGTTTAATCGATTTTGTGGTAATATGGGGCACACCAAATGCCCTGGCTCAGATGTCGTGATCGAAACTCATCGAAATGGTTCGCAATACTTTCCCTATGGCTACGATGCCCGAATCTCGCCAAAAATCAAGGAAATGTATCAGAGCGGCCTCAAGTCCTTGCCGCCCACTGTTTCTAGCCTTTGGGATATTGAATGGAGGTCGTATGGAATCGGAAGGGAAAATGATGTCAACAATGGTTCCAGATTCTTGGTCGGAGATTACCGACAGGCAGGTGTCCTGGCGCTGAATAATGCATATGATAACGTGGAAGGCCTGATCGTTGATACTAAAAACGGTGGAATTGGGTTTCGTAACCACACCACTCCATCGCCGCTACCTTATGGCAGCGAGTGGTCGGAGGACCTGCTCTTTGTTGAGCCTCATACAGTGTGTATCGATACTAATTTGACTATGGATTTCGAAATTAGTTTCTCTGGCACTAGCACGATTCAAAATCTAGTCCTTACTGATCGCGGTGGATTTGTGGATCTCAATACCGATTATCCTACATACGACCGATTCAACAGCCAGAGTGATCCTGATTTGCGTGGAAGGGCACACAAGGCTGCGTACCTCAACAATGCACTCACTATGATCTACCTCAACGTTTCCAATCCGAGAACCAAGAATTTGGAGCCCTTTTCCTACATGAATTCTGAAATGAACAAAGCATTCCCTCTGGAAGGAAATATAAGGGCATATCCTGATAGATTCCTCACAAACCAAAATTTCGGCAGCTACCTAAAACTTGCTTCAAGGTTGACGAACTCCACGGTTAATAGCACAGGTTCCGGCGATGATTACCCAAATCCGTTCGATATTACCAAAGCAAATTTTAGCTCCATAGGTAAGTTACTTTAGTTCACCTCTCAAACGAGTATCTATGGGGCTGACCATTTTGTAGAAACTCTGTGCCAGGGAGCCGGTGGCCTTGACTATGCAAATATTACGAATATCAGCGCAGTGTGTGGGATGGCATTTGGAGCTGCCACACGCGGCGATGGATCTCGTTCGCTAGTGTTCGAACCGGGCACCGCCTGGACTGTGCCTTTGTATAGTTGTGCGTCGGCGGCCCGTGCTGTGATAAAGACGGTCGATTTCCGATTCAACGGCACGGATGGACTGAAAAGTCTTGCAATTCGCAGTATCCGCGAAAGGACTTACGCAAAGGATGCCGACAAACCGCTTTGGGGAGTTGAGCGCTCTGAAGAAATTTTGAATGAAGTTTTACCTCTGTGGGGTTTGGTGTCGGATGAATACAAAGGGAGGGACGATATTTCGGTCATTCAAAAGGAGTCATTATGGCTCCCCGGATACGCTGGACATCTTGGTAGGTCACCGGTGGGATACTCAAACCTACCGGGTATGTATTTCCATACTAGCGGGTTCAAGACAGCTTATGATGTAAGCACGTCCCCGCCAATCGGAGTCACTGATTATTCTGGGCAAACAAACATGGCGATGTATGCAAAATGGCAGGAATTGTCCTCTAAAGCAAACACCACAGCAAGGATCATCAACTTAGTGTGGACAGACGTTGCTGCGAACGCGGTCCTAGGAACCAAGGGCTGGATTTCGCAGATGCGGGCGAGTGTTGCCAGACGTGACAATGGAGATGGCCAAGGCTCGCCGCAGCCGGTGAACAATGACCAACGCGAAGTCCCAGTGCTCGTCTTCTGGAAAGTTATCAAGTACGACCTGAAATTCGCTATTCCCGCCTTCATCGCCCTCGTTTTCACTCTCTTCATCACATCCACAACATGCCTTTTGTGCTTGTTTGGCCGTGCAAGGCCATCCAGGATGCGAAAGTATCTTTTCTACACCTCCGCGGGTCGCATAATGGCCGGCTTTGTGTATCCCAACCAAATCGACCCTCAAGCCCCAACAAAGCAGTGGAGTAAAAGTGTTGGGTTTAAGAGAATTGCCGTTAATGGTCCCGTTCCCACAGCAAGGGATCCAGTGATGACGTCTAACTTTGGAGACTCGAATACAGCGAACACGGATGCTCCCCTGCTCAAAAACGGTGGTCAACCACAACAGCCATACCAGGCGTGAGAGCGAATGTCACAATTCTGTCTTCCTCAAAGCCGAACCCTCGTTTCAATAAGGCCAAATCTCGCGGCCATAACTTGGCTTTGAATGACGATAATAGCTGAAATCGGTTTGCCTGATCTAAGCGTTTAAGCATTTCACCCAGTTTATGTGTAATCCATGCGTGTCTAACTCGTTCCCGATAGCTCTCCCTGACCACTTGAGTATGTCGTACTTCTGGGCTCTCGCTTGTTGGCCTATCTTCTCTAGGAAGTTCAATTATTTCTGGGGACGGTTTAACATATTCTGACAGTCAAACCCACCCTTTGAGTACATATCATGTTTTTTACTATATCCTACGTATTGTTTTCCCCCCTATTTCTTGTTGCTGAGTACTCATCTTGAATATGAAGCGACAGATTATGCCCGCAGTTCTGTTCGCCACCTATTTTGGAAACCGTCGTTTTGAGTAACCGTTCCTGTATCTGCTTTCCTGCGTTTACAAATTTTCTGGCTGATTAAATGATACGAGCCCTCTTTCTACACTCATATATCCTACGTGGAATAATTATTCATCTAATATACAACTCAATTCAAACCAACATTTTCTAGAAATACACATACATAAGCGATAACGGATATTAAAAAAAGAAAGAAAATGAACACAGACAACTAATTGGAGAAATCCAAACGCCGTAAAATGATGAAATCACGCTCTCGAGAAAACGTAAGGTTGGTACATGTAGTGCGTATGCAGGTGAAGAGCAGGATATCTAGTTTGATACCGGCTGTTTTATCCCGCGTGAATATCGTTGATGGCAATTGCCCTTTCCTGCCTTCTTTCTTTTGCTTGGCGGATCATACTGTTCAGGAGCGCAAAGGACTCATTCAGCCTAGCTACCACAGGCGTAGAGAGTTTCGTTGGGAACACCGGGAAGGTTCATTATTGTGTAGCTTTTTCCGCTGCATTATTTGTTCGCATTTTCCCGAGTCGAGGTTCAACGAGGCCCACCTAATTTATACATGATGTGTTAGAAATCCATACATGATCTGATGTGATCCAATATTGAATGAGAAGGTAATGAAACGCTGCAATCTCCAAATACAATCTAGCAACCAGGTCGCGAGCACTTCCTGTCTGAATCCAGACAAACACACCACCCCCAAACCCAGCCCAGTACTTTCACCTGGGAATGGGGAAGCCAATAATGCAGAGAAATCAAACTAATTGAAGCCTGCTAGAAAAACCACAACGTAGGACATACCAAACTCAGCAATCTCCATACAGGTTCGCTCGGTTGTGCACCAACACCCAACCAGTATTTCGTCCGCGACCTATCGAGCGCGATATCTTTGAAAGGCTTTGCTACCTTGGCTTCTGCTTCCGAGAGGCCAGTTGGTATCCTAGGAATAGGACTGTAAGTTCCGATAACTTCCAGCGGTTTCGAATCTCGCGCCGACCTGTGAATCCCAGCCCGCAAGGCACCCGAATGGTCAGCCAAATATATTCATATCCCAACGTGGTGTACTAGCGGATTTGAACGCAACGAATGACGCGTAACTCTTTCATCGGCGGCGACAATCCGAGCAGATATATTCCGATCTCCTGTCGCACTCTGCATATCCAGGAAGGAGAGGGGGGCGATGTGAAATCAGAGTATTATAGGAGAGCTGCGTGCTTGAGTTTGCGGCGTCGGGCTTCACATACCGTGCTTGCGCCACAACAATGTTGTAGAACGGCTGGTGGCGGTTCCCGAAACGGGATAAACGAATTTTGACGACCATTATAAAGGAGGACAATGGGTATCGAAAAACTCCGGCGATCGATTGAGATCACAATTCAACTGCGGGATTCGATGGACGGCGAAGGTTGCGGCTCTGAACATTTTGACAGATCCGGATTATCTCAGCAAGCTCAGACGCTTCTCCAGATATTCATTGCTGTTTTAACACTGGATTGATGATTATGTCATGAGCTAACCTCAAATAAGCAATAAGCTAACCCAAATAGTAAAATCAGGTCATGTGAGTGATGATATCTTGCCTCTGGCGAGGATTGCTCTGAGCACATGACTTGTATCAAAAGTAGGTTAGTGTCATGCCGGATTAACTAGTTAATAATAATGCTGCAACCCGTTCAAACCGAGCCAGAGGGTCTGAGCCCGCTGAGATAAGATCCGGAGAAACAATTGAAGCGAAATATCACGTGATATAATTACGGGTTCCCGCTGGGCGTTCATGAGGGAGAAACAATACGAAATTGGCCCAGCAGTGCAGTGGATTCTTCTAAGATAGGTGATTATTTGAGGTGTAATCATCGATGAATAGTATTAGTCTAAGGTAAGTAGGATCTTAATTTGTTATGTTTGACCATTATCCGCCTAAGATTCAAACCATTATACGGAGTATATAGTTAGTATATAATGGCTAGAAAAATCACGAATTTATAAACTAGTCGCGCATGCTCTCACCCGCAAGCTGCTGAATGGGTTGGTAGTTAGCACGCGCTAGACAGTCTCCAAAGTGAAGCAACATTGAAACAATCGGTAGGCATTGCAGCTATTGTTCAACCATTATAGTTATATAATTATATAGCAAACGGATGGGGATCTAGCGTGAAGCCCGGAGAGACCATTAACTTAGTTACATCAGCAACATTTTCCGACTTAACGACGTCATCCCAAGTTTACCTCTACAGAACAGACTCGGAGATGTTGGACATACATCGTCGCAAGCAGGCCATTGCCAATTTCTGGTCCCCCTAAAATTTATATTAGCGGCCACTAAAAAACCTCAAGACGGCAAGCTACGTGCTACTTCTCTCATCTAATAACTTACATGTACCGTGTCCGACCGCGAGCAGGTGGATTACTTACCCATTTCCAAAAGTATAGATCGCTCACAACCATGACGCTCAAAGTTCGTATAATCTTTTCTACTTCGACATGTGTCCCTCATTACAAGATACATTACATCTGATACGACCCATTAGACCATTAGCGCAAAAGATGCGGCGTCCCTTGACAAGGACCTCATGGACAAAGGGGGTTTCTCCCTCGATCAGCTCATGGAGCTGGCGGGGCTTTCTGTATCACAAGCTGGTATTGTCTTATACCTAGCTGAGAAATAACGATTTACTTTCACGTACAGTGTCTGGTTCAGGGTGGCTGACTGGGTGTATTGCTTGACGACAGTCTATCGAGTTCATCCTCCATCCACAGGCAGAAATGTCCTCGTAGCCTGTGGCCCCGGAAATAACGGTATGGGATCAGAGCTGGCCTATTTCGGAAGCCTTGTTTTACCTGTGCTGCCGTATCGTTGGTCCACAGTATTAAGCTGACTGACGATATATAACTCACGCAGGTGGTGATGGGCTTGTTGCCGCTCGTCACCTAGCTCACTATGGATATAAGCCGACTGTATATTACCCGAAACAAGGGAAAAATGAATTATACGCGGTTTGTATCCTTATCACTTGCAAGGACTATGCACAATTCCCGCTCCTTCCCTATTACCAAGTCACTCAGCCTAAACATATCCAATATCGCAAGAAACTTCTAACGAAACTACAAGAAAATAGCGCCTAAAAACCCAACTACACAACCTCTCCGTCCCCTTCACAACCGACTTCGCAGGTACCCTCCAAACCAGTGATTTCGTAATCGATGCAATTTTCGGCTTCTCGTTCCTAGGACCACTTCGCGACCCGTTCCCGAGAGTAATCTCGCTTATGGAGGAAACCAAGGTACCCATCCTGAGCGTTGACGCGCCTAGCTCATGGGATATAGAAACTGGCCCGCCGAAGGAAGGGCCTGGGGCAAAGTTTATGCCCCAAACGCTGATCAGCTTGACAGCTGCGAAGCCGTTGGCTAAATGGTTTACGGGAAGGCATTTTTTGGGAGGCAGGTTTCTGACTAAGGGTATTGTGGAGAGGTATGATTTGGATATTCCTGAGTATCCTGGGGTAGAGCAGATTGTTGAGGTGGATGTTAATAAGGAAGGGAAGTTGTGAGGGGTGCAGCGGCTTTAGGGGAAGGGGATGGTAGATTTCATACATATCTCATTGAAATTACTGATTCCTTCCTTCTAACAACATTTATTCTCATTGGTACGGCATGTTGGTGACAAACATTGAAGATGAAATAAATTTCAATATAAATGTTAGTCGACGCTAGTCTAGGAGGGTAATAGGGTAAGAAACGAGAATGGCCTTCGTTTATCCAAGCGCACTTCTGATCTCATCAACCACACTCTTGACCCTTGGTTCCCTACCAAATCCACAACTAATAACCTTCGATAGTGCCATGTTGATGTCATATATTTCTTTCGCGGCGCTTTTCACTTCTTCCCCAAGCGCTGTAACTAAAGTACCCAACGCAACAAGCACACGATATACAGCTTCAGAGTCTTTTTCTTTCATCAGAAGTTTAGTTAATCCATCGAGAAGCAAGAGGGCTTTCTCCGAGGATTCAGGACTCGAAGCCCTCCCGTCACTTGTAACGAAGACAGAGAAGTTAATATATAGGGTTGCAATGGCGATGGTTAGGTTGCGATTCGGCGTCCCCCCAGAGTTTGCAGTTACAGACCCGATTTGCGTCATGATGTCGTCAAACCTGCTAATTGCTAGAGCCCGACCAGCTTTGGTTTCGAATAAATTTGCAAAAGTCCGTACTGTTAACATCGCGTTATTCACGTTGAGAGGTGACTCGAAAACGCCGCTTGAGATGAGAGTTGAGATCAGATCACCACCAACATAGTCCGTTGAGGCTGTCACAGGGCTTGCGGCAGCGAGCAGACGGAGTAAATCAAGACCGGGAAGCCGGTTAGCAACGGGCCATGCAGTTGCTATTTTGACGATCAGTGGTATTCCGAACTCGACCTGCGGCGATTCTTTTAACGGGGATGTCTGATTCAGTTGATTGCAGAGACCTATGACAGTCTCCACTTCAGACGGACTCAGCGAAAGGTCTTTCGATCCAGAACTAACGAGTTGCTCATTCAGTTCCAAAACCTTTTTCTGGATTGCCTTGATATTTGCGGTTTTTATAGCAAGGTATGATGCTTGTGGTAAAACTTTCGGACGAGATGTTGGAATGGATGGAGCATTGTTGGCTGATCCATCACCAGGCCGATATCTCTTTTCTTCGCCCCATGGATCGGCTCCTGGAGGCGGTGGGCCTTGGCTTTGTGTCGCTGACGAACCAAGGGAAGCACCCTGTGTATTTGTGGTTATGAAATTAGCGACCTGGTCCAGATACCCCATCGGTAATTCGTTATTTTGTATAAATTTGGTCGCTGCTTCGTACGGGTTTTGCGAAAGGTTATATGGAAGTTTCAGGGGAGGCTTCCCATCCTCTATATCAACATCGAAAACGTAGTCGTAGTCCTGCCCGAGATATTCCACCTTTCTACCACTGCTGGCTGCAGAGTCAACTACAGTTCCCACAGATATCCACTGGCTCGTGGCTGTTGACCAAGTATGAGCCGTGACACTTCCATCATCCTCGCGAATCATCTGAACCTGGCCTTCTTTCGTTCCCAGCTTTTGCTTCAAGAACTCTGGACCTGGTAGTTTCTCTTTATTGATATTCCCAACTTGCTGCTGTGGGATAGACGACTCCTTGACTGAGGTTTCAAATTGGGCGATCACGGTAGGATCTGCATGGCGCTCCTGGGCTCTACTGAAGACTCGAGTAATTCTATCGCTGGCCCCGCTAACAATGTCACCGTTTTCTTGACATGCTGCAATGCTCCAGACAGATATTGCTGGATGTGTAATGGTCTGTATGCATCGATCACCACTCCATATCCTGACAGTCCGGTCCTCACCCGAGCTAACTATTTCCCCCGTCGGTAAGGTGGTCAATGAATAGATGAAACTTTCATGACCACGGAGTTCCGCAACTTGTAAGCCTTCTAGGGTCCATAATCGTATAATGCCATCATTGCTGGCTGACGCTATCTGCCCGCCCGACGGGTGGTTTGGAGGAAGTTTACAGAGGGCACGAACAACGTCGCCAGCCTTCATACTTCGCAATAGTTTTCCAGCCAGGTTATATATGCGGATCATTTGATCAGCGCATCCTAAAAAATAGTCAGTACGAACCCCTCTAATACGGCAAAATGCATTCGTTTTAAAGTGCCCGTACCGGTTACTATAGTTGTCTTGTCAAAAGCCAGCACAGCCCAGACGCTCCCTTGGTGATCTTCAAGTGTAACTTCGCATTCCCACTTCCCAACCTTCCACAATTTTGCTGAAGAATCCCAACTCCCGCTCACTACCCACTGGCCCTCCGGACAGACATCTATGGAGCATACATTGTGAGAATGACCAAGAAGCATAGCATCTGCATTTGCGTCAGCAGGTTTCCCGGGCTGCCGTGCCTCAATAATAGTATCTTGACCACCGGAGAATATCAGCCCTTCGGGATAGTCTGAGGTTGGAGGGTAGTAGGCTAAGGAGTTTATGAAAGCGGACCCGTGGGAAGATATTTTGTAGTCGTAGACCGGAGGCGGAGTGGAGGTGAGGTTCCAGACACGGACGGTCGCATCCCGCGAGGCGGACAAGACAGCTTTGGAGTTAGGAAAAGCCACAGCGCGAACCTTTAGGTACAAGGGACTATTAGTTTCCCATTTTCAGACGTCATTGATTGGGACGGGGTCCCGTAGGTATCTCGTTAGCAAGCACTTACATCATCGGTGTGGCCCTCCAAAGTGGCTGAGATCTTGAAGTCTGGCATATAGGCTATTGCCCCTAAGCGGTCCTTAGACCTTGCTACTATTCGTTTGATTGATTTTCGCTGCCACTGTTCTCTGAATTCTGATGCAATAACTGAATTTGAATTTGGAGAGTGTATTAGGTATTAGAGGACAAAAGGTGTTGCGGGTTGGGGTTGGAACAATGCTCCAGCACCGTGGTAGGGTAGGGTTAGTTAGGGTAGTCACCCCGCTGCTATTGGTGGGGAACTTGAGGAGTCAACAATGCTTACTAAGTCGCCCAACTCCATCCTGTGAACTTTTGTGCTGGATATTTTAACTGGCTAAACTGTGACTACGATAGATAGGATTTGGCTACGAACCCGGTTGCTACATAATATCTGGCAAAGATCCAGATGCCCATTGCCAGGGAGGTTTCAACTATTATAACGCATCAACCGACATACTACGGAGTACTTGCCGAGGATTAATTGCCCAGTTGGATGTAATAATCCCTCCACAGCAATGAGATTGAGTTTCATATGCTGCGGGCGGATATCCCACCAGCCAAAGATCAAGGAATTAAGCAACGAAATCGGGCCACCAGAAGCCAAGAGTCCGTGATTGTCTATCAGTTGCATGAATGGCCAAAATAGAAAGGACCAGTCATTCTGATACAACGCTAATAGTTTAAGGAAATGAGACATTCGGCCCATGGACACTGATGAGTAAAATGGATGAGATCGAGAATTGCAGAATCTTGTTCCAACATATATAATAATTCATTATGGCCGGTTTGAATCCAGACACTAATATCAGCCATGGATGGGACAGCATCTGGGGTTTCATTCATGCAGCCGGCATGCCTTGTTGGCTGTCCCTTGGAAGGGAAATAGGAGAATAGGAGAGCACCTTTCTGGCAAATTTGTGCGATCCATCTGTATCCGAGTAAGTTTGATATCGCAGATCTTGAAGGGAACAATCGGGGAAAAATCCAAGGTTGAGATATAGAAATCATGTGGCGTGGCGCCTTACCTCATTGGAGACTAGCGCCACCCACTAGTCCCAACACGGCCAAGCGGTGATGTGGGAGCGCTTCGTCCTGCTATCAGATCCTGCAATGCTTGCTGCCACAGGGTTGCCCAACCTCCGCCTGCACCATCGTTGGTAGAAGAAGACCAGCTCGGCCTCAGTAGTAGAACACCTCCCCCCCCCCCTCCCCCCAAAGACCTCCTCTTCTCTTCTATTCTATCCTTTCTTAGTTATTCTTCTTTTTCTTTATCCGCAGCTTCTCCGCTTATTAACGTCTTTCTCTTCCCTTGCCTCTCCCTCCCTCTTTTTACTCTTGGGCTCGCTAACGCTATACCCGCTACCACCCGCCATTTTTACGACTGGAACGCCATAACGAATCTGATGATTTTTCTTTCCCCCGGTTTATCATTAAAGGAAATCTCGGGGCTATAGTTTTTCATCTGTCGCAAGACGTCTCTCCATCTTTGGTCTTTCTCGAAAGATCTCATCCTAGTCTTTTTGAGGTTTTGCAAGCGGAGCAGCTTCCAACTCCTCACTGCGGAATTCTAGTCCGATCCTTTTATTGTATCTACTTTTTCCTCTTTCACCATCATTTTCTTTATCTATCTATTTCTTCTTTTACAGCTCTAAATGGCTTCTGGTAAGCATCCTTCTCACTTTGGGTGACTTCCCCGGTTGCAATTTCATGTCAACAGTCCACTGTCTTGTTGCCCATTGCTGGGCACAAGACGACCTCCCAGCCACCAATACCAGGATCTAATGGCGAAAATGACGTATAGAATCTTCCAAGGTTGTCCCTCTGACTTGCCATGGACATTCTCGGCCTGTTACCCACCTAAGCTTTTCTTCCCTGGTGGAGGACGATCAATACTACCTGATTTCAGCATGTAAAGGTATTTTCCCGTGCGGCTCCGGGGGATTATAGATCTAGTTAAACTGAGCGCTCTTTCTAGATAACAATCCGATGCTCAGGGATGGAGTAACTGGGGACTGGTCAGTTTGATTTCGGTGCGCTAGTGAGGTTGTGCGATTGCTAATGGTGGAATAGGATTGGTACATTCATGGGCCACAAAGGCGCAGTATGGCAGGCTCGCCTTTCGTCAGACGCCACAATAGCAGCAACTGCTGCTGCGGATTTCTCTGCGTTCGTTTACCTACTCTCGCAAAATTTCCGCATTTTGAACTGGGGGCTTACTTGAATCTTTACTCATAGAAAGGTTTGGGATACGCATACGGGAGAATGCTTGCACACACTTCAGCACGCACATATCGTCCGTGCCGTCGCGTTCCCGATGCAAGCTAATCCTCAAATTCTGGCAACTGGTGGAATGGAGAAGAAACTCCGCATTTTCGATCTTTCGCAAAGCGGAAAGAGCAGTACTTCGTCTCCAACGTCTCCGTATGGATCAACTGGAGTTAATGGAGTCAGTGGTGGGTCAACGTCAACGCCAATGACAAGTTTTGAAATTGGCCCAGGGGTTCATGGTGGCACCATCAAGTCAATCATCTGGAACCAGGATTACAATATCATCACCACGGCCTGTGAAGATCGAAAAATCAGATGGTGGGATCTCCGCTCGCGTCTTCCCTTTGTAGAGCATACCGTCGATGGCACGATTGGGAGCTGCGAGTTGAACGCGCTCTCCACCACGCCTAACGACCCAGGAATCTTGAGCGTCGCTGCTGGGAAGTCAGCCTATTTCTTCGACGGAACCAGTCCTGGCCGCTTGTTTAGAAAAGTGGACTTCAAGTACGAAGTTGCAAGCGTCGCTGTGAATAAACAGACTGGAAGGTATGTGACGGGATCTGTGGGAGACACCTGGGCGCGGGTATACGACTTGGAAACTAACGAGGAGCTTGGTATGTCTTTCCTTTCTGCCTATACTAGTCCACACTACCCTAAAACTATCCACTTCCAAACCAGAAGAACTGGCCCACTGACATTCATCATTTACAGAAGTTCAGAAGGGTCATCATGGACCGATATGGTCCGTCAGTTACTCTCCAGATGGAAAGTTGTATGGAACCGGCAGCGAGGACGGGACTATCAAGTTATGGAAAGCTTGCAGGGAGCCGTATGGACTGTGGAGATAGACAAGCCCTCACAGAATATGAAAAGTCGGCGCATGCGAAGCAAAAGTATGAGAGACAGATGTCGAGCTGGCCGTCTTCCCATCCCATCCCTTTGCCAATGACACAACACAGAAGAAAAGAAAAGCAATATATTTTATGTGGCTAGATATAGTTTTGCTATGAAAAGACAGAATCGATGCCAAATAATAATCACCTTGTGGACTCATCTACACACTCTGGTATGTGTATGCTTATGGGTATGTAATGATAACTCTATTCATTTTCTTTTCATTGTAGACTGGTATATCAGTGTACCATTTCTCCATTCATTCATTTGTCCTATCTATTTCTATGCATGTCCGTTCATTACTTGCCATCTGTAGTGGTACCCCGTTTCCTCACCCCCTTTTGTTCAACTTTCCTTGTACCTTGCATCCCAACGGGAGAATGACCAACATAAACAGCTAGCTACCTGGGTTGTTGAAAGCGTCCTTCAGTAGAAAAAATATATATTACAAAACTTCTACAATTCACTCAGTCTCTCAAAATTTTCATATTCCCGGGAGGGCAGCCCGTAGAGGGCTCACTCACCTCACTCTACAGTGGATATTCTTCCCGTGGCCCAGCCCGTAGAGGGCTCACTCACCTCACTCTACAGTGGATATTCTTCCCGTGGCCCCCTTAATCTTCAGGGTGAGGACTAACTACTACAACGGGTGAATTTGGGCTTAGGGGTGATTTCTGCCCCTTGGAGTGCGGGAGAAAATATATTCTCTTTCCCCTGACACACAAAGTCGAGTATCAGGTCATGTCAGCGGGTGTTTACTGGCAGGAGGTGCCAGATGTGTGATTGGTTCAGGTCGGATGAGTGCTGGTCACTCTAATTCATTCCCCTTCAAAATATGCGCCGCATTTGTCGACCTCAACCCACCACCCGATATTGGTGTTGTTTCATTAAGTGAAAGAAAGTGAAACTGAGTCAACTCGGTTCATAACGAATGACATGGTTTCGCTGTCGTTTTGGCTGCTGCCCTACTAGACAGCTGCCATGCATGTCTCAAAATGCTCTTCTGGTAGTGTCCAAGGTTCGAAGAGGTTTTTGAAAGTCAAACACGTTGAAAAATAATAATATAATATGTTTTGAAGGAAAGAAAATTATTAGACCGCAACACCTGAAGGTTTCCTCTATAAACGCGTTTACGCGGGCGCTTATTGAAACGCCACAGTACTTTTGCCGCGGATGGCCGCCTTCCGTTTGCCCTGGCGGCAAAATGTCCAACATCACCCTGAGCTGTGTACACTTTCTTCCAGCCTCCTTTCCCATTGATAGATACAGCCTCTTCGCCTCACAGCCATAAAAGATTACGCTGGAGCATCCTGTACAAACCAAACCGTTTAATCCCTGCTGTACTTTTACCTTAATTGCTACGACCTCTTCCCCTGTGCTATTGCCTCTGTTCTCTCACTTCCTCCAGTCATGGACCGAAGCTTGGATGAGATCATAGCGGAACGGCCCGTAAGTCTTTTTAACGAGCTCCTCCAAGCTGGTGTTACTTGGCCTGAAGAACCGCCGTTCCGTATAGCATGATTTGTGCAAACTCATAACTAACGTTTCTCTTCACAAAAGCCCTCAAACCGTGGGCAAGCTCGCAACCGTCCTCGACGGAGCAATGCGCCTCGAAACGGTGTCAAAAAGGTCTGTAGTTTGGTCGCTTCCAAGCCTATATAAAGGAACTGTGATTAATTGGGTTGGCTTTTAGGTCCTCCTCCTTTTCCTCTCGCACCCTAGCCGTATCGTGAAGGCAGACAAGCTCCCGGCTTGCTCATCCTCCTCCCAAGCCATCGGGTATTGGCAAACAACATCTAGATGACCTTCAGCTGACCTCCCCCCTTCTTATTGAGCAACAGCCCTTCAGAACAGAGCGCGCCAATTTAGATCTGTAGGACGCTATTTCGTGCTTTCCTCTCGTCTTGGTAGCCTATTTTTTCTAACATCGACAAAGCGATTGGGTTCATGATAAGTTCGAGGATGATAGAAACAGTGCGTTCATTCAATCATCCTATACATGGCCTTAATTCCTTAACACATCGTCTAGCTC
Source organism: Blastomyces dermatitidis ER-3 (assembly GCF_000003525.1). Taxonomy (NCBI): domain Eukaryota; kingdom Fungi; phylum Ascomycota; class Eurotiomycetes; order Onygenales; family Ajellomycetaceae; genus Blastomyces; species Blastomyces dermatitidis. The sequence continues at coordinate 871,921 of NW_025544777.1, read as the reverse complement.
CTTCCTACCGTGGTAGCCGAGCCCGTCGCCTCGACCGGTATTCTCCAGAACCGGAACAGTATGTTCTCCCCCACTCCCAGTGGATGAAGCCAAAATGGACAACGTTTGCTAAATCCACGCTGTAGACCCCAAACCGGTGCCAAACTCCGCGTCACCAATCTCCATTACGACTTAACAGAAGATGATCTCGAGGTAATTTAAGAAACACCCACTACAAATTGAATTCAAACCTTTGAACCAGTTCTGAATATGCGACAGGATCTTTTTACCCGCATCGGACCCATTAACGCGCTTTCTCTACGGTACGACCGAGCCGGACGTTCAGAAGGAGTTGCGTTTGTGACGTATAAGCGTTTAGTGGATGCCCAAACTGCCATCCGAGAGTTTGATGGCGCGAACGCGAAAGGGCAACCAATCACTCTCACGATGATGTCTTCCACCTCGGGGAGACCCGCTGGGCGTAATCCGTTCGACTTTGCTGAAAAGCCAAAAGGGAGCCTATTTGACCGAACTGAAAAGCCCCACACTCGAGACAGTCGCAGTCTCAGCCCAGAAGCGAGCGAAAACGTCGATGACACTTCGGGTCGTGTTGGCGGAAGGGGCCGCAGAAGCGATGTCTCAAAGCCTGCGCCGGAACACATCGATCGCTACGTCCCGGGCCAGCGATCGCCACGGCGACGTGGTGATGGTGGAAGAGGTAGAGGACGGCGGCTTGGGGAGGTGAAAGACCGTCAAGAGCGAAATGGCAGTGCGGCAGGATCTGGGCGGCGAGCAGGGAATAGGAGGGCAAAAAAGACGCAGGAAGAACTAGATCAGGAGATGGAGGATTACTGGGGTAACACTACGGCGGCCAATGGGAATGGTAACGGTGCCGCTGCTCCTGCTGCCACATCCTTTTCTGCAGCCCCTGCGTCCACCGCTCTGCATGATGATATTGACATGATTGAGTAAGCTAGCTTGCTTTCATGTGGGGGGCATTGAGGACGATCAAAAGTTGTCCAAATTGAAAAGAGTTTCGGCCAAAGAAGGTACATCGTTTCTAGGAAGGGTGGTTCATGCAAACTGCTTTTTGTCAGGCGCATTCTTGTGGAGACCTTATTATTTATTGTGTTCATTCCTTTACAAGAAAAAACATTAACTTTTCGTTTATTTTTCGGTTATGGTCATCGCCGCTCTGCTTTTCCAGACGTGGGTTATTTATTTAGGTGCTTTATTTGTATGTACAGCTGCAGAGCATAGAAATGGTTGAATATCTTGTTTGATTGGTTTCAAATGCACTCGTTCTAAAGTTACCGCGATTTTGGCTCTATGCGCCACTTGGGATGAAACAAATAGGGGGTGAAATGCACATGGCAACCCGTTTTTAAAATTCTAAGTCGCGGAACACCTAAAGGAACGAACCTTAACACAGGCTGGATGTTTCTGAGTCTTTAACTTACAGATACAACCGCAGTGAAGCTTTGAAGTGACTGGCTCATCGTGGCAGCTGTTGTGACGTGTCTTCAGTAGGGCCCCGCGTCCAATTGTAACGGGTGTATATCAGTGGGGCAGAGAGTAAAAAATAGTAGAAGAACCCTTCCATTGCCTTGTCAGATAGACGGGACTTTTTCTTTCATTCAAACTCTAACAAGAAATGACTTCTGTTGCTGCTGCTTATTGCTCCATAACTCTTCCTCTCTTCCTATAGCACCGCCAGCGTCAAGGATAAACCACCATCCCCCTCCCCGGTCGTGACGAACTGTTGTTGTTGTTGAAACAAGGTTGCCGACTTGGCTGGGAGACTGCCCCGGGAAAGAGGGCTCGGCGCTGGGACCTTTAACTACCTGGTTGCGGCGTAACCACGCGCTGGCACAGTCTGGCGCAGTCTGGCTCGCAGCCAAGGAACGCTTTGTTTACTTCGGCAGCAGCACTAAATAGTAGATACATACATTAACGTTACCACCACCGCTTATCTATCGCCCATATGCCGCTTCCACCACCACCACAGCTTATCCACCACCACCACCACAACTCCTCCCACAGTCACCATCATTACAACCACTACGCCCTTTTCCCGAACAAACCACCAAGTCCTTACCGCTGCTTTGATTCCAATTCGGCCTCTTATCACCGTCGCGCTGGAACTGGATTTGGCTTTGCAAGCCCCAACCGAGTGATGTTGTTGATGGAAGAGAAGCAATGGATTACGGTCCAACAGAAAACGTTCACAAAATGGTTGGTGCGGGCTCTGCTGCTTTAATTGCTGTTGTTCTTAACACCTTTTCCTTTTTTTTTCAGATTGGATGGGCTGGCTAACCATTTGCTTACTGTTCTTTTTCCTTTTTCCACTTGGTGCTACAGGCTTAACAACAAGTTAAAAGTTCGGAACTTAGCCATTGATGATTTAGTCAAGGACCTCTCTGATGGGGTACGTTGTTTTCTTTATCCCTTTATAATGCTCTCAAAATACATTTCTTTGTTTTTTTCTTGTTTCCCCTTGTTTTCATATCCTTTTTCATCTGTTTGTCCTTTCCCTCTTGTTCTTTTTCTGGCCGTGCGCATTGGAATAATCTTATAACTGGGTTGTCTCGTTGGATATAGGTCATCCTCATTCACATACTTGAGATTCTGGGAAATGAATCTCTCGGTCGATATGCCTCCAAACCCAAACTGCGGGTCCAGAAATTCGAGAATGCAAACAAGAGTCTCGACTACGTCAAGGGGCGGGGTATACAGATGACAAACATTGGCGCTGAGGATATAGTAGACGGAAATAGAAAGATTATTCTCGGACTGATATGGACCCTTATTCTACGATTCACGATCAGCGATATTAGCGAGGAGGGAATGACGGCGAAAGAAGGATTGTTATTGTGGTGCCAAAGAAAAACAGCCTGTTATCCGGGAGTGGAAGTGAGAGATTTTTCGGCGAGTTGGAACGATGGACTAGCCTTTTGTGCCTTGCTTGATATCCACAGGCCCGATCTTATCGATTTCGATTCTCTGGACAAGAGCGACCATAAGGGCAATATGCAGCTGGCTTTTGATATTGCGTCGAGCGATATTGGTATACCTGATTTGCTTGATGTGGAAGACGTATGCGACGTCGCGAAACCTGACGAACGATCGCTCATGACATATATCGCATATTGGTTCCATGCGTTTTCCCAGCTTGAAAGAGTAGAAAATGCAGGCCGACGAGTGGAGAAATTTGTTATGAATATGCAAGGAGCATGGGAGATGCAGAACTCATTCGAACGCAGAATGAAAGAGCTTCTCCAGGCTATTAGAGCGCAGCGAGCCGAATGGCGTGAGTCGTCGTTCGAGGGAACTTATGCAGATGCCAAGGAGCAGGCGAGTAAGTTTGGGGCATATAAGAGAAACCAGAAGAGGAAGTGGGTTGCAGAGAAATCTGATCTTGCGGCTCTACTGGGGAATATCAAAACGAAGCTTAGCACATACCGTCTGCGAGCCTATGAACCGCCTCCGGAGTTGAGGCTTGAAGTCTTGGACCAGGAATGGAGTGCCCTAACCCAAAATGAACGTGAGCGCAGCCAGCTAATAAATGAGACCATCCGTGATATTAAGAATGCCCTGCGGCGTTCGTTCGCTGACAAGGCGAACGACTTTGCATTGACCCTCAATACACTATCGCTTGCTATTTCTGGCCTCGAGGGGGATGTCGAGGACCAGCTATCGCATGTGCAACGCCTCAACGATAACCTTCCGCCTCTAGATGCCTTCCTGGAAACAATAGCTGAATTGGAAGAGCGGTGTATAGAGGCCAATATTGAGGAAAATGATTTCACCACATATACGTATGACGAACTCGCATACGAACTCGGATTGGTTAAATCGAGTGTCAGCAAAAAGCTAGCCTTCTTGGAAAATCAGACGGTAGCAAGAAACATGACCAATCTCACTCCGATCCAGCTTGAAGAATTCGAGTCTGTCTTTAGACATTTTGACCGAGACTCTTCCAATACCCTGCATGAGATCGAGTTTTCAGCTGCATTGGCAAGTTTGGGTTTAGTTTACGACGAGGAGGAGATGCACGAGGTTTTTCTGGAAACCTGTGGCCCAGCAAGAGTTGAGCGGAACGCTGGCGTCAGCTTCGAGCAGTTCATTCGATTCATGGTCAGTGTTACGGAGGACCAGAACACGGCAGAGCAGGTCTTTCAAAGTTTCAAAGAGGTGGCTGATGGGAAGGTATGTATCTTCTATTGGCCATAGTCATGTTCGGCGTCCGTGCCAAGTGTTGTACCAGAAGAAAATTTCTTCCTGTTGTGTGATTGCTAACTGGCGTATCAATTTTCAGCCGTATGTCACCGAACTGGATCTTCGGCATTCCCTCATCCCTGAGGAGCTTATCGATAACCTTCTGGAAACCATGCCCCGACATGATGGCCCGGATCTCTTGGAGGATCGCAACATACCGAAGTATGATTATATTACGTTTATGGAGAAAATGATGAATAACGGCGATGGTGACGACGAAAGTGAACTGGGTGACACTGGGAATAGTCACCTAGTGAATGGTATCTGAAAAAAGTCCGTACCTTTTCGTTTCTTTATACCTAGCTAGATACCAGAAAGGAGCCGTCGTGTTATGATTCATTGGGGCGTTTGGTTAGTTATCGGTTTGTTTTAGGAGGTATATACCTTTTTTTTCCCCTTCTCCTGTTCATGAAGTTATATACATACCTATACACTTTCCTCCTCTTCTGTTTTATCACCACTTTTTATCCTCAGACATTCTTTTTGGTTCTTTACTACTCCTCAGCCCTGCTTTCACAACCCCAGCTGCTGTTTCTCTTAGAATAGTACATTCATTTCGCTGTGCATGCTTTGTTACTTTATGTTTTACTGCTGCTCTACCTCGGTAGCCTAGAGAGGGGGATTACATGGGGGTTGGCATAGGGGATATATCCATACACATACATATAATACCAGGAGTTTGTTGATTGAAAATATTTTTATTTCATGTTTCTGATTCGATTTGCCTCCCTCCCGTTTCTTTTCTTTGTTTATTTTCGTTAAAAGGAGGGGAATGTTCCGGCCGGCGAAGCGCCTGCGTGGGGAAAGAGAATTCACAACGGTATAGTGCGATCTGTTGCCAGCGAGGTTTCTTCCACTTACCCGACCCGACCTCTTTTTTCAGTATTCTTTTCTGGAGATCCAATCGCCCTGAACTTCGTATTTCAAATATCTGAGGGGCAGCTATACACAGTATACGCAGTACACCCAGCCATTTTAAGTCTACCATGGGTGGGTGAGAGCTCACAAGTTGGTTTTGAAGAGGGATTTCTGTGGGGAGGAGTCAAAGCTGCTTTTTACGTTTCCTCCCACCCATACATGTATAAAACTCATCCCAGGTAACTCTTTATCCCCTTCGTCGAAGTAATCCGATGAGGCAATATAGCTAGCTACTTTCCCGTTTCTTTCTCCTCTCTTTCTCTGATTCTGATTCTTTTTTTTAATATTTTGTATTTTCTCTGTAACTACGGAGTACTTAACTGTACATATCAACAGCCGAACAGCAGTCACATTTGCCCGCAGGCCAGGCGGGGGCCAACTGAAACGAACTCCCTTTTTGCCATTTGGGGCGCTGAGGTTGCTGAAACAGGATAGTTAAATAATAAAAGAACTACAAGGCGGGGGAAAAGATATTATTGAGGAACTGGCAAACGTCTTTTTTTTTTTTTTTTTCACTACCGCCGCGCTGGAGAAGTTGGGACCACCAGCCAGTTCTAAGTTCTAAGGGAGGGTTCTTTTCTTTCTGGTTTTGTTTTGTTTTTCGTTTTTCGTCTCTAGCTCTAGTTAGACTCTGCTGTAACTACGTACTTGATATCAAGATGAAGTTTTTTTTTTTTTTTTTTCTGATTTGTTGTTGCTCCGTTCCGTTTCCATGGGACTGGACAGGGGTCAACCGCGAAACGTTAAACCCAATCTCGCTCTTTGTCTGGAGTCAAGATAACCTCTTTTGATGGAATGAAGGGGGGGAAATTGGTGAAGTTAGTTTTTGGTTTATGTTTATGGAGTATGTTGTATGTTTATTTTATATTTTCTTCAACGTCGTCTAGAGTGAACCAGTTTGTTGGAGGGAGGTTTTGAGGAAGTCATTCTATCGGGGAAAATACGACTTATAGTGTAAGAGCTCACTTGTTGGGATAATAAGAATGCAGTTCTACAGGCGCTACGTAGGTGTTTATGAAATCCAGATTTTTTATTTTTTTTATTTTTTTTTATTTTTTGATTATGCTGAGGAGTATTGATTCTTCGACTTTGAGAGGGTGATCCTGGCAGCGGAATGAATTATTTTATTCGACTCTCACCGGAATTTGCCGTAACTAAGGTGTTGTTATTACATATGATATATTTCTTCCTGGCTATGTGGGCTTGAACTCCAAAAAGGGGAGCCAATTGAAAAAAGGGAACCCATGTACGGAGTAGAATGCTAGGCGCGACGGTTGGACTGACTGCATAACAGCGTAGATCCTTCTGGCATGCTTCTGGAAGGGCTGTGGAAGGAAAAAGGACAATAATAATAATAATAATGCCTCCCCTGTAAGCTGTAACAGCTCAGAAGCTCTTTGTCTCTTGACGGACCGAATTTGGAGCCCCGTTGAACTGCCAAACGGCGCCTGTGTACTCCGTGTGATATGCACATTCCAAAGGATTCGTATATGTGTTTTTTCCCAGGCCATTCCCGAGAATTGTTGTGTAGCCAGACATTGCTCATACTCATACTATGCTCATGCGAGAGCGCTCTGCCCCCAAGGAGCAGAAGGAAATTAAAACTTTGAGACAAGGTTAGCATTCTTAGCAGTAAACTAGGGCGGCTCGTGGAAACTCTGGGCTGCGAGCGGTGCCAAAAGAATATTATTCGCTAAACAAGAATCAAATCAACGCCGGCTCTAGCCCTGGAGCAGGGGAGGTTAGCGCCAAAGACTCTCAAAGCGAACAAGCGACATCACGTCAAAGGATGGATCAACTTGGCTGAATAATTATTTGCATGTTGTATTTTCTTTTTCTTGATTCTTCGGAACCGAGAATGGGTCTGATAGGGATTCCAGTGGCGACATATGTATGTACATGTACAATACTTTCCCAGTTGCAGTCTGCCAATAATAAATGAACTGTATTTTTATATTTTCCCTCGGCTGCTCGGAGTGGCGGTTTATGTATGGTCCACTATCAGAACAATCTGCCGATTCTTCAGCAGAATTTGAATGGGGACGATACTTCGTTTTTGCTATCATTTCCAGGCCCTCTTGTCTCTTTGGGAGACACTTTGTGAGAGGTATTCATGGCTGGACGAGGGGACCGGCGGGAAGCTGCGTACTCTACTGATTGGCCCTGGAAAAGGGGGGATGCGCGTTTGTCAGTATGGGTGTATTAAGAATATCCACTTGTAGAAGATTCTTCCCTTTATATTAAGAGCGAAAATCCTCACCACCGCCTGCAGTCCAAGCAGACCTCATTATTATTATGGATTTCACTTCGTTGAGATGAAACTTACCCCCTATTCTTGCTGGGGGTAAGAATACCCGGATCGCGGTGGTGGTGGTGGTGCCGGGAAGAACTCTTTCTCCGGCCGGCCTGTGCCAGCCGTACAAGCGTATTTCACGTACCCACCGCTGGCTTGGCGCCTAGCAGCGCAGCGAGCTTGTGCCAGAGAGTGTGTCTCCAGTGTGTCTCCAGTGTGTCCCCAGTGGACGTTTGGGCGGCTTGGGGGCCAGTTGGGGGAGGGGCTGCGGGCGGTGTTTGGGCGTGTGTTGCAAGCGCTGGGAACAGGTGGGCGTATTATATGCGGGCTGTGACCATACCATACGACCACTGCCAACCAATCTCCCTCCTCCCCCCTTCCCTTCCCGGCTTCTTCCCCGTCCGTCTCCTTCAATCTCCTCTCCTCTTTCTCCTCCATTGTTCGTCCAGCTTCAACTTCAATCCACCTCCATCACCGCCATCACCGCCATCACCGCCATCACTATCACCCTTCCACCTCTATCCATCGCCTCTCTCCCCCTCGCCCCCCTTACATCTCCATCTCCGTTATCTTGGATTGGAGTTGTGACTTGGCTATCCTCAGCTTGAAAGCAGGCCGGCCTTTTTGGTGAAAATAAAACGCTCGTTCACTGTACTGTTCGCGATTGAGATTGGTCGCCCAAGCTACTTCACCCGACCACATATTTTCTTCGTCGATCAACCTGTTTTACCCTGGCATAAAAAAAGGCTGGAGGCATTTTTGAAGACGGTTCTGGATTAACTTAACTTGTCTTTGGTTCAATTCGTGGATAGTCAGACTACCGTGAGTAACAGGCTATCGTTTTATTTCTAAAAGCAAGCAAACCAGGTGTCGCCCGCTGTTTCGGGACGGTGGCATTCGCACCAATCAACCCCTTCACTATTCTCCTCCCTGCCCCCCCCCCCCCCCCCCCCCCAAAAAAAAAAAAAAAGAAAGAAAGAAAAACCCCAATCGCCGCGAACGCATCAAGTATGCACATTTAAGATTAACTGAACTCCCTAAACATACTGATCGACCAACCTGTGTTGTGTGTAGATTCCCATTTCGCCCAAACCCGTTTGGAGTGATCTATCGCTCTTTCTACCTCGCGAAAACTCGTCCGCAGTTACTTAGATATCACATTTGAACCGCCAAGATGGGGTGCGGAATGAGCACTGAGGATAAGGAGGGGAAGGCCAGAAACGAGGAGATTGAGAACCAGCTCAAACGAGATAAGCTGCTGCAGAAGAATGAGATCAAGATGCTTCTACTTGGTAAGCAGTCGACTCCTTTCTACGATTACTAGACCAATGCATGCAAGCTTTTGGCTTACTCCATTTTAATACATCCAGGCGCTGGCGAGTCCGGTAAATCTACCATTCTGAAGCAAATGAAACTCATCCACGAGGGTTCCTATTCGCGGGATGAGAGGGAGTCTTTCAAGGAAATCATTTTCAGCAACACCGTGCAGTCAATGCGTGTAATTCTTGAAGCTATGGAAGGTCTTGATATTCCCTTGGACGACCAGCGTGCAGAATACCATGTTCAGACCATCTTCATTCAACCAGCTCAGATTGAAGGCGACAGCTTACCTGCTGATGTTGGCAACGCCATTGACGCTTTATGGAACGATGCTGGTGTGCAAGAATGTTTCCGACGATCTCGCGAGTATCAGCTGAACGACTCAGCACGATAGTAAGTTTACCTCCATTTTTTTAATTATATTTTTTTATTTCTATTTTTATTATTTTTAGATAAAGTTCGGCTTCTTACCAAGATTTGTAGCTACTTCGACTCCATCAAACGTATTGCTGGATCCGATTATTTGCCCAGCGATCAGGACGTCCTCCGCTCCCGTGTCAAGACTACTGGTATCACCGAGACAACGTTCATTATTGGCGACCTCACTTACCGTATGTTCGACGTTGGCGGGCAACGCTCTGAACGTAAGAAGTGGATCCACTGCTTCGAAAACGTCACCACCATTCTTTTCCTTGTAGCAATCTCAGAGTACGACCAGCTTTTGTTCGAGGACGAAACCGTGAACCGTATGCAGGAGGCTCTCACACTTTTCGATTCTATTTGCAACTCGAGATGGTTTACCAAGACCTCGATCATCCTCTTCCTGAACAAGATTGATCGGTTCAAGGAGAAGTTGCCTGTCAGCCCGATGAAGAACTACTTCCCTGACTACGAAGGTTTGCTTACCCCGTGTTGTGGAGATGGACAATTGGATGTTAACACTTTCTACTAGGTGGTCCCGAGTACACTGCCGCGTGCGACTACATTCTCAATCGCTTCGTATCGCTTAACCAGGCCGAAACGAAACAAATCTATACCCATTTCACTTGCGCTACTGACACATCGCAAATCCGGTTCGTTATGATGGCAGTTAACGGTATGTGACTCCCAATTGAAATACCTGCATATATCTAGATTCGAAACTTTGCTGACCCTCCGAGTCCAGATATAATCATCCAAGACAACCTTCGCCTCTGTGGATTGATATAACGAAATCCTTTTGGATAGGTCTTTTGGCTCCCACTAATTTAGATTATTTCTGTTCATTTCATCTGTATTTGATATCACCCTCGATTTTCCCCCTTTTTTTCAGAATAATTTGCCCCACGCCCAACCACCGCCACCAAACAGAGCCGTCCAAGTTTTCCTTTACATCTATCCCTCTCCTACTTTGCCTATTACTGGGCTCACAATGGCGTTGAGACCTTTTCCTTACTCTAAAACAAAATACGGCGTATTGGACCTCTCGTCAGTACCGCAACTACGGGACATACGATCTTCCCTTTTCTTTTTTGATTACAACCCCTCGCTCCCCACCTCTTGGTCTGAGGAGATAAAATGATACGGTGCCACTCCGATCGTTGCCTCTTGCCGCCCTGGTTTCTGATGGCGCAATCTTAACAAACCCCCCGGTGCTGCAGGGCTGTCAACTGTCCACCTTCCTTTTGTTTTTTTTTCCTACTGCATGATTTCCTACTCGGCTTGCTCTTTTCTTTTCTTTTCTTTTCTTTTTTTATTTCGATATCTTATTTCCTTATTTCCCTTTCTAATTCCCTTGTTATATCCCTTGATATGTACCTGTGTGTGCGTGTGTTCTTGTTTTTTCTCCTACTTTTTTTCTTGGGGCTTTTCCCCTTAACTTTCTGTATTTCTTGTGACTTTATATGGGTTTCCCTCTTATCGAATTTCCATTTCCATTTTCTTTTATTTCTTCAAATACCATGGGGTTTCTCTCATTCTCTTTTTTTTTTACTTGAGTATGTTTTATTTGTTTCGCTATTTGCCTTGTTTTCGAACCTTAGCTCTGCCTGTATCAGCGGGCGGATTTCTACACATTAGCTTTTTGGTTTTTTATCTGACCGGGCTATTTGTCTACCAATTCCCTCTGCTTTTTTTTTTTTTTTTTTTTTATGTCTGCTACTTGTCCTCCTTTTTTCCCTACTTTTTGAAACAATTCGCAAATCAGATTTTAGGCAGGAAATGAAATGCAATACCCACTTATCGCCGTTTTTTACCTTTGGAGGTCAATCTGATATGTGTATAGGTGGGCTGGGTGTGCTAATATGGGTTTTCCAAACACCCCGGAGAACTTCTTGTCTTACTCTCCCTCCGGAGTATAATTTTCACCGCCGGGGGCCAAAGTGTTGAGGGGGTTTTTTCCTTTTTTTTTTTTACAAAAAAAAGGGTTTGTGCGGGGGCAAAAGACAAATAAATAAATGAGATGGTAGGGGGCCCCCGAAGGGTTTTAAAATCCCAAAAAAAAGATAATTTTCCAAGAAAAAAAACTGGGGGGGGGAAAAACCTGGGTTTTTTGCGGGGGGGGGGGAAAAAGGCCCCGAAGGGTTTTTTTTTTTTTTACCCGGGGGGGGGGGGGGGTAATGGGTGAGTTGGGGTACTTTATGGATCACGGGCCACGGGCCACACCAACGAACGAATAAAGTCTTTTTGCGCTGGCATGCTGCATACATGTGGTATGTATGTGGTAGTTATATAAGACGATATCTCCAGGGCTGTCTAGACGAGTAGTAGTCGTAACGAAACAAAACTAATAAAGAATAATTGTTCATAGGGCTTCCATAGGAGATAGAGTAAAGTCCCATCCATCCCATAACCCCCCCCCCGCATGAAGTAATCTACACCAGTGCACCACCCACTTCCATAAACCAACTCCCATAAACCAACCAACCCGGCCCCTCGTTCTTCAAAACCTCAACTTCGGCCCTACAAACACAATCAACACCGCCACAACCCACAGCCCAAATATCCACACATACATCAACGCACGCCCCCACCACCCCCTGCCCTCCGCCATGCGCCTCAGCGCCCCCAACCGCTTCCCCGCCGCCTCCATCCCCGTCGTGCTCCGGTCCAAACCCTCCGCCGCCCGCTCGATGATTGACTTTTCGGACTCGAGGCTCGTGTGTAGGTTCTGCGTGGAGGTTTTTAGTTGGGTGGCTAGCGCGAGGAGGGAGGTGGTTAGGGTGTCTTGTTCGGCTTCGTTTTGGGAGAGGGCGGTTTGTGCGGAGGGGGTGGATGAGGTGGTGGGGGTTGGGCGGTTGGGGAATAGGGGTCTAATAGTGGTGGTGGTGGCGGTGGGGAGGGATGTGCCTGTTGTTGTGGCCGTTGGGGTGGTGGCTGATGATGATGATGGATAACGGTGGTGATGGGGGTGTCTGCTGCGGAAGGTGTTTGATGGTGATGGCTCTCGTGGTTGTGTTGGAGATGGTGATGGAGGTTTATCTACAACTTGTTCATCGTTTCTTCGTTCTTGGGTGGTCTCCTCTGCTTCGCTTTCTTCTCCTTTTCTCTCATCTTCTACTTCTTCATGTCTTGTTGATGCTTGGTCTGCTCCTCTGGTTGGCGGTGGGGATGTTGTATCTGGGGTACTGTCACTTGGTGTTGGTAGCAAATCATCCTCGTTGTCCGACGAGAAGGTCTGGGTATCTGGATCCGTTTCGGCTGCAGCGGCTGCAATTTCGTCTAGATGGGTTTTAAGAGTCTTGATTTGCTGCCGCTTCTGGGCAAGATCAGTCTGGAGAGCATGTTTGCGCGATTGGATTTTGATGTTCGGGAGGGTGAGTTCGAGTTTCAGGATTAGGGTTCGCGCATATTCGATGTTCTTTCAGAAGCTGTCAGTGGATAGCCATGTTCATATAGGTAGGATTTGCTTTGTATGCTCACAGCTCCAACTCTAGCTCGGTGATAGGGAGATCGACGTAGCAGTTTGAGATCTGCGGAAGGAGATAGCAGGTTGTTCTCGAGGCGGGCAAGGAGATGGGTGAGGTTGATGGATGTAACGTCGGAGGAAGAATAGGAGTCAGACAACTTCCGCACCATTGTTGAAACAGCGACAAATCGAAGACGGTGTCGAGAGTTGTAGTTAGTTGCCAGACTTCAATATATTCGTATACAAAATAGCGACGTCAGAGCCTGGGTTTGAACGGTTAGTCAGCGCTTAGATAAGCCGAGCCGCGAGGGTGACTGAAATTGCTTGAAACGTCGTGGGCGAACAGGCAAAGCGACGGCAACACTGCTCAGAAAGCGAATATCTCACACGATGGTTGCCAGCGTGAATGAATATCTTTGTATACAACGATTGTTGACCTTGCTTACCCATGCGCCTCGACGTCCGCCGTAAGAAGTGTATCCCACACGCTTCCCAGCATGAGGAGACAATTCTTTTAGCATGCTAGGCTTTACCCCTGCATGTTATATTCTGCTCGTTATTTCTATTTGTCTTTCTTCCTCCTTCTATATGGGTTGGACAGAATGAAATTATAACTCCTGCATGCTCTTCTTTCTCATACTTACTTTATTGACAATCGTTCAGAGTATCGCAACCTTTTATCCCCTGCTTCAAAAATTCTGTTCAGTTTCCTTTTGCCGTCATTTGATATCCACGCCTTTTTATCTCCTGATTGCAACACCATTCGTTTCTTGCGGAGGGTGGCTCGTTTACTCCTCCAATTCATTTTACTTGTTGACATAAGTGGAATGGTTCGGACCCTTCACGACCAGTAAAAGCCTGGTGGTGATCGAGCTCTTTTGCCCCAGTGTCCTACATTACTCTAATTCAACCCCACCATGCCCTTGCTCAGGCAGTAGGTCGTTGGGTCGCGGAAATGGTTCAAGAATTTCTCCTCCAAGCTATCCTATATCGTCAGATGCTATCGGGATGTCACGGCTATGTCGAATGGCTAACCAGCCGCACGCAAGTTCTTGTGGTGATTCATACAAAAAGTGGTGCTCACACCTACATACCCAGACTGCTTCAACTCAGCTAATATACGGAATGTGCTGCTCCTATTTCCTATGAGGCCTTGCCCTGTTCCTGACGATGCGGACCCTGGAGATCAGAACCGGAGTTTCTGCATGCCCTAGCACTGCAGGAATAGAGATGGTGACAGAAGGTGAAGATAAATTGTTCATTTTTTAAGAGATTTTCAAGAGATTTTAACAATCATTGTTTTTAATTTCAAGTTCGCCATCTCAGTTTTGGAGGCGCCGTGAAAGACATTATTTGTTTCCGTCGACTATGGTCACGGTAAGGAACGTCATTAAAAAGCAAGAACATCTCGTAAGGAAAATATCTAGAAAATGGCCCGCGGCAAAATCCCTCCCAATGGATATCAAGAAAAATAAGAGATGATGGAAATTATACAACTTGGGTGAACTTCTCCTATTCTTAATTACACTCGAGGATTCTCCGTCTCCAGGCCTGACGCTTATCAGGTCCCGCCCTGGGGTAAAACTGAACCGCCTCACTTTGAACCTGTGGGAAATCGACAGGCTGTTTATGCCTCACCGGAGAACCCAAGGGATGCGGATGCGGATGTGGATGTGGATGTGGATGTGCTTTGCTCATATTGTCAGCGAGACAAGCGGTTTCCTCAGGTTGCCAGTGAGGTGTCGGTGGTAGCATCTGAAGAGGGCCTGGCGAATCCCCAGAGTTTCGCCTTGGTAGCTCGGGTGGAATTGGGGATTGTTGAGCTAGAAGCATCGGCTGATGATTGGGAAGTTGATGCCAGTGCTGGGCTTGTGCGTCAAGAAGTGTTGCTGATCGGGTTGCGTTTTCTTCAGGAGACTTCATTTTAGATGGATCACCTGAAATACATACGTTGGACTCAGGTTGTTGAGCTTGACGCCCAGGTAACGTCTTTCTGGTGGCACATTGTGCGATGGAGTTTGCATTCTCCTCGTCGGTGGTGATGGGCTTCTCGGAAAATTTTGGCGCAAAAACTTTATGTTTTGTGTTACCGGAGGGAGGAAATCGTGATTTCTTACGGCGTTTAATAGACGCGATGGATATTAGGACGAAAACTGGTATAAGGATGTATAAATATGATGGGAGGGTAGGAAGCGCTTGGGGGCGCTGCGTTTCATTTGTCGGGGCCATGGATATTGAGATTTTAAAACAAAATTAAAAGACGACTAAAAGAAAAGAAAATAAATTGATTCCTTTCAATTGAGATACAATGGTTCGATTTTAATTGCGAATGATGATTATTTCATCCTGTCCCTGCCATGGACCTGACCGATGATGCGTTATGGAAAAAGGGGCGGAGCCTGCGCAGGGTTGACGAACGTTCCAAACACAACAACACCTGCGAAGCTGACCCGAAACAACGAAAGACAAACGGCGATGAATGGCAAGGGGTGAGGGTGTCAGGGGTTCTTATTATACCTACATTTCAATGAAACTGAATAAAACTTATCCAATCCTCCGTAAGCAGTAGAAGTTCGCCGCCGCCGTCTGCAATCCCACATCCACTTCAGCCAACCAACACAGCGCCGACCAGCGTCTGGCTTTCATGGCAAGCTGCTGTTTGCCCCAGGTATATGCTAAAAGCAGAAAAAGAACAGCTATCTAGCTAATCTCAAAAAGCTGCACCGTCTTATCCCCCAATTTCCCAAACTGGCGGGTTGACGTACTTGGCGGAGGGGTAACTAACTGCAACGTGGAGCTGATTCCCACCCACCTGCATCGCCGAAGGTGGATGCTAGAACAACTTCGAGGAAAGCTTCATGCTGGAGATGGGCTATCTTGGGTTAAGCTTTGATCTAACTGCTCCGATCTGCTCTACGCAGTACGTATTGGAGGGTCAGCTCAGTCCAACCAACGCCATCAGCTCCTCGTCTACAAGAAACTGGCAATTGCTTCATCCTGCCAATAATGGATGGCTCATCAGACAATCTACCAACATAGCTGTTTCCACATCATTATTAGGCCAGGGCGGGCTAAAGCACGTTCATGAGCTCGTAATCACCAGCAGTGCGGGAGGAGCAGGATGACCAACGTCTACAGAAGAAATGGCCATCAATGCACTTTTGTCAGAGGCGAATACAAAGCAGGATTTTCTCCCGTGCCCTTTTTCGAAGCCGCCAAATCTTACTGACGCAAGGGAAGCAAGCAAAAACTTTTAATTCCCACTGTGGCAATGTAAGAACAAACACGTCAAGAGACGAGAATTTTGCTAACAAGCCTGCAAGCAGTTATCGAAAATCCAGGAAATCCCAAAATCTGTTAGTGACAGGATGGCCATGCGGCCCATTCCATAGCTTAAAATAACACTAGCGGCCAAGTCGCAGGTAGTTTTTCAGCTCAGCCAGGATTCCTCCGGGTGATCCCAAAGGCTGAGACTGGAAGGTTGTCTTCGCGCTAGGCCAAATAGCCTACCCTAGCCCTCGCATCCCTGGTCTGGATCAGACTGGATGTTCTGCTGTCGGTTGATGGCCCAGGATGCGCGAACTCCACATCAAGAGTTCATGCCCCCCGCCTCAAAATCACTCGTTGGATCGATCGACCAATCTCCATGGATGGAGTTTTATATTTACCACGTTTGCTGCCTGCAAGTTGAGTCTCTAGCCACAACCATATGTGAGAACGCGTGATTGGGAAGGACTAGCAGGATTTTCGCCCACAAGAGCCGCAAAAGTGCGCACAGTTTCAGCTGAGTGCCTGCTCATGACTGGCATAAGCAGATACCCTTTGCAGCCTGTGACCAGTCAAAGGGGTTTCTTGAAAAAAGTACCAGACCAGAAAGCAAAGATGTGGAAGTCGTTCGTTCCATCCGCAGCTAGTTTCGGCTCTGCTCATTATTCTTATTACCGAACCCAACATCGCCGTTCTCTGACACGATGAACCCGAGAATGTGAAATTGCTTCGCTGGTCGCCGTTGTTGCCTTCGCCAATTTGACAAATTGAGAGCAACTGCTTTTTACAACTCACAGAATTCTTTATTTTGAACCAATGTACGGGGTACGGAGTACACCTACTGATAAACTTTTCCGAATGGTCGATCTTAGAGACGCGTGAAAACCCTAACCATCGCCATCACAGCCATCGACCGAGTTTTCGGGGTCGAACCTGGTAATCCAGCCCTCTGTTGGCACAATTAGGCGTTCGGAGTTGTCGTTCCATTCCCATATCAAAAATTTCGTCCTTTGTTTACATCTCTATATTTAGCGCATACTCCGTACTCCGGCACAATCTGTAAGAGATATTCGGTGAGCCTACGAACGGTCACATAACCCAAATTAAATGACTTCACTAAGGTACGATGGAAGCTGACCGGCTTGCGCATTTTTCACATGAGGAGCACAGCTTCGCCGTCAGCTGTAGTTCCGGTCAAATTTCACGTCTCAAACCGGTTGACTTGCGTCTTAAGATGAAGATCGAAATATACTTCCAAACATATTCTAATAGAAGTGCGAGCCTTCGTTGAACTTGAGCTTGATTATTATTGTCAATAACACAGCAACAGCAACCATGACTTCATATATGGCTGTATATATTCGTTAGTTATTGTACTATTGCTGTCTTTATATTGTGGTGGAATTCAGCAGCTTAGAAGTGGAGAAAAATGCCGGCTTTTTCTTTGCTATGCGATCTTCAAGGCAGACGCTACTAGCACGCAGCCCCAGCGCAGGTGACGATGCCTCTGCCCTCAGTTATCTCCGTGAATATGAAGATGATGGCGCATAAACCTTTCGCCTATGACTAATGTTAGGACATATTTGGGAGCCAAGTAATCATTGCATTGCCATCCAATGAGCTTTTGAAAGAGGATCAAAGTGACGTTTGCAGGTCCTCCTACCAGGTCGATAGTTTCCAGATCCCAAATCAGACTGTAGGGGATTGGAAATAGCAGAGAATTCGCCCTCCTTCAACTGCCCTTACATTCCAGGAGTGTACAAGTGACACACCCAGATGTCACGGAAGACGAAACCATGGCGAACAATCCAATAAATCGATTGTCTTCCAGCGCCTGACTGAGACCTCAATCCGTTCGCTACCTTAGATGTAAAAGTGTCGCGTCACTTTGCCACGCCCCCGAATCGCTCCCTGTTGATTTGGCCACGTTTATTTTGACGGACTGTAGCTACATGTTTGCCATGCAATATCTAAAGTCTTTCACACACACTAGCCTGGCCATTTTGGGAGAGGTGCGCCATCCGGACGGACATATCTACAGATAGCCTCGATTCGTCCGATACCTGTAGGAACAAAGTTAGAGACAATTATACCGCAAATAGCAGGAGTATATCAATGTTAATCACCCACTTGTGCTCTCCTTGAGTAAACTCTCCATCTCACTCCTGGCTGAAGTTAGCAGAACTGGCAAATTTGTGGGAGAGAGGGTACAAACAAAGATGGCATGCATCCTAGACTAGCACACCCAGTTTGCCGTTTCTTTTTTGCGATCCGGTATAGACGATTTAGTATTTCGATGTTGTGTGAGCATGCTTATTCCGTTGCTGATGCAATGCTTCTCAATTCCCTTTCTTTGCCTTCACCTGGCGATGGCGAGCGCTGATGCTAGAACCCCTGCTCATGTCAACCGCCACGCTTTTACACATTACTTGCACTTAAGGCGACGGAGCGGCGATTATGATGGAGAGGTTTTTCATCGCGAGTTGGGGGCCGCGTGAGTGGAGACTAAGGTGGGAGTTTTTAAAAATTTATTGGGCGTAGGAAGCATGCAACTCGGGTTTCTTCAAGAACGAGAATTTATTTTCACTGGCTGTCAGCCCAACCTCGCCGATGCAAGGAACGAATGAGCAAAAAGGGCTTGACGTCAACGACGCCACAGCCATCATGGCAGGCAACATGTTTTCCTTATGTCCCACGAAAGATGGAATTTTTAGTGAATTGGTAGATTAGATAGGCTGGTCAGTGATATTCGGGATTTGTGTCTATGATAAATGACACGAACTGTCCAGAATTCTATCCAAATGGTTGAAGTTTCTCTGTCTCTGGTGCTTTGCATACTTACTTTACCTAGCTCAACGAACTCACACCTGCCCCCCCCAACCAAAAATCCGAGATATCCAACTGGATATTTTCCCCTTTCCCCCTTTATGAATCACCATATTACTGGACTTTCGCGCAATCGAATGTTTAACACAGAAATGAATGATGTCGGCAGGAGGCGATATACGGATTTGACACATCACCACACTGACCCCTAGAACGACGTAATTACTCTTCTAAATGGATAGTTGTGTAAAAGGAGAGGAACGAATAAAACGTGGAGGAAACAGAAGGCCCAAAATTGAGTAGATTCTTTTCGCCTATTTTCAGTCAATCAGCTCTTTAGGGTCTTGTGATGATACGAACACGCAGAAGAAACATCATGCACGTTCTACTCTCCGGAGGTATCGCCATCATTTGTAGTTCCCATTTTGCTGTTCACCTCCATGAACTGATGGCCTTTTCCAGAGCTTGGAAATCACTGGGTAACGGTTCATTTAATCGATTGGATGTGGATGCTGGGCCGTCGAGAGAGTGGGTTTTTTGAGAGAGTGATAGAGTTTGGTAGTGGGATCATTCAATCCACCCCGTCGACCTATCTGTACAGACTATCCAAATCAATAAAAATAGAAGACCGAAGGTCCTCGATATGTGGCGACAGGGGCGGCCGGGCCGATAGGGACGATGGGGGATGGAGAAAAAGCAAAAATAAAATAAAATAAATAAAGCAATGGAGAACTAAAGAATAGAAAGGGGCAAACCACAAATAGGCGATGGATACGCGAGTGGCACTTCAAACAAGAACAGAGACACCTGCTCCGTATTCTTCATGAGAACGAGCCATCCCTCCAATCAGCCTCGATCATAAAAGAAACTGCATCACTGCGCAGGGCGATGCCCAAGATTTAACCAAAATGACAAGAATGATAGGACTTGTGGGAACTAAGGCAACTAGAGCTCAGCTCTAACATCCACAATCTTTGCCCTCACCAAGTTGAAATTCCACTATCCTAGTCAGGAAATATCACTCAATCCTCTCAAATGGCAGCTCATTCGATGTCTCAAGATGCGGAACACATATATCCTATGAACATCGACAAAGCCGTTCATCTCGTTTTCGACGACCTGGCTCAAAGGATCTAGAATCCAGGGTCGCCACAATAGTTTGCGCCGCTAACACAATAACCGTGAAGAAGACGGATGCAGCGTACGCTTGAAATAGCAGCTACATGATCGCCGCCGGAAACTTCGGACTGCAATGAGCGCCGCTGGGGAAATTTTGCTGGCAACAGAGAGGAGATTCTGTATTCCTCGAGTGGTATGCGTGTTGCTCGTTCCAACGGAAATAAATATTCAGATCCCACACGCGGGCGCGGAAGCACGCTCTGCTGATGACATTGCAAATGCCCGCCGGGGCTTCAACAGACCTAGCCCCCCCTCGAATGAGATACCGTATACTGTAGTCCTTCCTGCTCATCGAAAATGCCAGGTCATTCAAAAAATTTATCGATGGTCATAAAGGCTGTAGCTGGATGTACCAAAAGAGCGAGATTCAAGTGTATGCGTTGCAGACAGTGGTATCTTGGTGCCTATCCCTCGAATCCTCCCTGCCCGGGGGTCTGGTCGAATGTGAAGAAGGTTTACTCGACCGCAAAGTCACAACATTTGGGTCCGTCGGGCTAACCATTGAGTTAACCAGTTCAGGAACATGCTTTTCGTTGCGGTCCGTGGTACGGAGTACATCCTACCAAGGTTAGATCAGAGAAGACAAACACCAGGCCACAGTATTTGCGTTGGAAGAAAGGGTTTATTTGACGCTGTTGCACTGGCGGAGGAAGCAAGAATATAGGCGTTGTATATGATATTGCGATGATTGGATGCCAGCTTGTTTCTTCTTCTTCAGTGTTCGATGAATACTCAAGTCCTTCGATTAGTGATTCTCTCGATCTTGCACCCCAGATATCCTGTTGAACCTGACTTCAACCTTCGGTTGCCAGGGTGGAGAACGATTATCCTAGGCCTTTGGAGGCTCAGGGTAGGAAGTCTGGGGGACGGCACTGGATAACAAAATGCCATCTAATATTCCATCGTGCGACGGAATGGGGCAATGTTCCGCTGCGAGAATCAAGAGATAGATTTGGAGCAATTCTTGCCAGGTTGTTTCATAACACTCCAGCCAGCCTCTTTTTATATCACATGATATCCCTTTGAATGGATGGATATCAACGAACGGCAAGGCCTGCTTGGCTGTTCACGATATGAGCCTGACTCTGTAGTTTATTTGTTTTTCAAGCTAATTTTGCTGATATTCAGCGGTCATGTTTGAGCTATATCCAGCTACCATAGCGTTTTCATATATTTGCGTTTCGCCAACTTCATATACATTATGGCACTCTAGACATATTAAATTACTTCACTTTAACCAACAACCTATTATAGCCTTTAACGTTACCAATAGAATTGTTCAAACTAACAAAGACTCCACTGAAATGAACCTCGTAAGGTTTTCTAAGAACAATGACTATAACTTTGCGCTCTCTTGGCGGATTTCCTGTTGTGCTTGATCCCGAAGTACTCTTCTTAGGATCTTTCCGGACGGATTTTTCGGTATATGGTTGGTGAACACAACTCCTCCGGTGATCCTCTTTGTGGGCGACACTCTCTGTTTGACAAAGCCGGTGATATCCTCAGTAGTAGCGGTTTGCCCTGGTTTGAGGGTGACGTAGGCACGGGGGTACTCTTCGTTGTTTCTTTATCGAAGGATACTCATTAGCTGGTACTGTACATTCACGCATACTGAACCTGGAAGCTAAAAGAACCTACTTTGTTACTCCTATCACGGCGGCATCCGCGATCGCGGGATGTTCAAGAAGGAGCCCTTCTAGCTCTGCCGGCGCAACCTGGTTGCCTTTCACCTTGATAAGTTCCTAAGCATCATGTTAGAGCATGATTCCTGCGATAGACAATTTTGACAGCGGTTCACATACTTTCATTCGATCAACGATATAGAACTTTCCTGTGTCATCCACGTATCCGATGTCACCTGTTTTCAACCACCTGTCTTCTGTTAATGTCTCCTTGGTGGCCTCGGGTTTGTTCCAGTAGCCCTTCATTACATTAGGGCCTCTGACCCAGATTTCGCCTCGCTGGTTCCGCGCAAGCTCTGTCACTCCGTCGTCGGCCATAATCTTTGCTTCGCAATTCGCATTTAATTCACCAACAGATGCGCTAGTTCCCAGATCGTTGGGGTCCCATCCTAGCATTGACAACGTAGTCCTGTCGAAAAAAGGAAAAAGAAAAAGAAAAAGCACGGGCACATTAGCTAGGTTCCAAAAAAAATTAAAGAATAAGCGCGGACAGGGGCTAGCCATACTCCGTCATGCCCCATCCCTGTCTGACATACAGCTTCCCTGCTGGAAACAAAGCTTCGACTTCCTCTGAGATTTCTCTGGATAACGGGGCCGCTCCGCTTGAGACAGCCAAGACGCTGCTCAGGTCATATTTCTTGACCAGTGGATGCTTCGCAAGGGCGACAGCGATCGGCGGTACGACTGTCAGACTCGTAATCCGGAGCTTCTGTACCGCTTCCAACATCTGAACGAAGTCAAACCTCGCCATGATGTAAACGGGTATTCCTCGCGACAGTGACGATGCGATGAATATGTTTTGCGCCATGGCATGGTACATGGGAAGAAAACATAGCCAACGGGCAGATCTATCCCTCTCTTCCCAATCGCTCCGCAAGTACGCTGAATAGTCAAATTGGAGCAGATTTGCGACGTAATTCCTATGCGTTACCTGTACTCCCTTCGGGGCCCCAGAAGTCCCAGAGCTGTAATTGAGGGCAAGGGTTCGATCCACTTCTTCGGGTGTTAATAGCGTGTCCCAAGAGAAGCTGCTTCCCTCCACCGGTGAGACGATGAGGTCTCCCCAATATCGACAGCCCTTGCGCCCTTCTCCCTTCCCATCAAACAACGCGCTATCGAACACGAATATCCTGTTTTTGCCCATGCCAATCAATTCGGCTGCAGCAATCCCCGTGTCTAAACTCCCATCTGCACATAGCATATATGTCGCCCCGGAATCCTTCAACTGATACGCCAATTCTCTGGGTGTATAAGTTGGGTTTGCTCCCGTGAAGATCCCACCTGCCATGACGATGCCCATGAAGGCCACCGGGTAAAATAAATCATTGCTGGAGAATAGGAGTACACGATCTCCTGTCTTCAGGCCCGCCTTTTGAAGCCCAGCAGCGAAGCGCTGGCACCACAGACGGTACTCATGGACGGTAAAAAAGTGAGTATCTGGCCGGGCAGCATCCGAAAAACACCTCTTCGTCTTGGATAGAGGATACGTGGGGGATTTGAATACCACCGTCAGCAACGATGTGTTTGGGATTTCAATGGACCAGCGGGACTTCATCACCATGATGCTGGATAAATAACAAAATTGAAGTTATAACTTGGTATAGGAAAAAGATTGCAATAGAGAGGATTGCTGCAGGAATCAGAAAGATCTAGTCATAGAAGACGTACTTTCTGGATTGGCTTTGAACGAGTTATGCTACTCTTATAAGCTGAGTAGACTCTGGATTCTTCGCAGCTGTCATCCGTACAATGGTCCTAAGCCTGCTTGCTTGGGAAATATTCAGCGGATCCATCGCAACCGGCTAACTACCGGATCAGGGTTGGACTGAGTATAGGGAGCTTTCAATGCCGAGGTCAATGATGAGATATATGGGAAATTTGCCTAGATACCCCCACTCCCGCTAAAAAATGTCGGAGGAGGTGGTTGGTTGTGTAATTATATCCATGGATCTTGTCTTGTCGGCCGGATGCCCTATTAGGCCAATATACGGATGGATTAGGGCTTGTGTAGGACCTCCAACGCCCCCGTGCTATGTTATGTAAGTTACTGTACATAGCAACATCAGCACTAGTGAGCTGACCGAGGTCCTTACTTGGCACAAAATGGGTCAGTTGAATCTCCTCTACGGAGTATATACTCCGGAACATCTTATAATACACACTATAAAAATGAATAAATAAATATATATAGAAAGATATTTATATTATTTTTAATATATGATATGATATGGGCGACCGAGAAAACAAAGGATACGTTACGTAAGCTTCCAAGCTCTAGTTATAGGATTCAGTGTTAAAGCTAGTTGATTGCAAGGATTGCAAGACCGGGGCTGAAAAAATGCTATTCTTAAATTGCCAACATTTATACCTGGACGAGCAATTTGAAGTGCTTATACTGATGGAGTTATGTAGCGTCAAACTTGTCCCGCGGACGTACCAGGAAGACGAGTCTTACCGTTGCATTGGAGGTTCCCGGCCCTCTCGCTGAACGCCATTATTGTTCGTTTGGGCCACAACAAATGGCACGTCAAAGTATTCTCTAGATGGAAAGAAGAAAAAAAACCCCAGAGACGCCTAGAGTTTGAAGGTTTCTCTACAAAGAGATCGATAGGCCTTTCTACCCCATGGGATAGTGTGGTTCTTCAGCGAGAAGTACAGAATCTTAGGCTCTTTCGCGGTATACCAAGCATTGTGCAGCTAGTTGCCGTCGTTATCTCAAGTAATCCATATTCGACACATCCTGTTGGATTACCATTCGGGCGGGGCATTGGAGGGGATACTGAAGAAGACACATAGAAGCAATCACCCATGGCGGAGGTGGGCGCTACAGATTGCTGAAGCCCTCAACCAGATACATCTCAGTAATAATAATACGCACATGGATTTGAAAACATTCAACGTGGTGATCGATAGCGAGGGGAATGCCATTCTAATTGATATAAGTGGTCGCCCATGAATGGCTGGCGCCAGAAATACAAGATATGTCGGATCCTCTCACTTCGCCACTTGAAATGCGCCAGAGAAATGATATCTGGGCTTACGGTCAACTACTATCGGCAATGGTGGGGCTTAATAACCACTATCGAGAGAAGAAGTTGATGAAAAGTGTTGCAGCGGCTGCGACAACAAAAGATCCTGAATCGCGACCGGGTCTACCTTGCATCATTTCAAAACTCAACGTACTCAACGGAGGCTAATTTGACACCGGAAAACAGATTTCCTCGACCGCCACGTTGGTTCGCACGAAACAGACAGGAAACAGTATATAATGTGAAGAGATCGCGACCGGCAACCTTAGTTCGAATGAGCGTCAGGTTGACGATAAACTCGTTATCAGTCAATATTCGCTCCAGGCAACATCCGTCTCATCGAACCCGCCGTCGCTCCAGCCACCTAGCGGAAGTTTTAGCTAGGGGGAAGTGTCCCTAATTATTATTAGCCGAGATGGGCTACCACCGACCTGGTCCTTCGCGCATAGGAGGAGCCTTGCCATCAACATCCTTGAAGACCACAGCCAGCCGCGCCGGTGGTGACAGCGTGGGCTGAGTTTCCTACAGTGCACACCTCTTCCTTTGCCCTAGCTTCGCCGCAAGGATTGCTTAGGGACTTGTGGTAAGTGACCGCAACGGTGCACTCTTTCGAGGAATTGACACTTGATATCTATTAGGAAATATTCAGGAGAGTATGTGCATGAGCAGTTTTCCTATATATAAAAAAGGACTTAATAACAAAAGGTCATCAAAGGGCGGGGTATTTTGAGGGACATGTTCAGATTAAGAGAGTTTGGGGTATGATGAACCACGGCGCTTAAATGTCCTGTCTCCATTTTCTTTCTCTTCCATTTTTTTTTTGAGTCACAGGGTCAGTTGGCAGAATTTCCGTTATCGACTTATATTTTCAGTAACATGCCGGCTGCGTGTGGACGGAGTTGCCTTGGCCCCAGGATTGTTTGATCGGAGCACGTTATGAAAAAAGATTTACCAAGGTTCGCACGCGCGTTGGATTCCTCTGGACCAATTAACGAACGGGATGGGCCGAAATGATCCTCGTTATAGCTGCGGAGACTGTTCCATCGCAGGACACCCTACACTCAGTTATCACCGTGACGAGGCTGGTGGTAGGGCGGTGCGAAGTATTTATGCGTAATACTCAAAGGGATAAAACAACTCGCTCCCAGCGAAGTTGCCCTTGTCTTGGCATTAACTACTGCCACTTCCCCGCCCCATCCCGTTTGGACCAAACGTCTTTTGTGGAACCAACTTGTGGACATCAGTTCAATGCTACAGAGTCCCTGGGATCGAAGAATCAAGAAACCATTAATAATTTCAAACGGAAACTAGCTAAATGAATTGCACAAAAAGTGGGTATAATGATTCACAGCACGGTTAATAATTCACAGCACGATTTTTAGCATCGATGTAGAACCATATTCATGTGCACGTCTTCAGTTCGGAAGTGTGGAGGCCTTATCGGTTGCTTAGCTGGCCGCATGACCGGCCGTACCAAGGGACTCGCTGGCACGGATCTTCGGCGTTTTGGGATTTCCTCGAGGCACTTCTTCTTCTTCAACTGGAGCCGCAAAGGTCCATTGGGCATTTTGATATTCATCACGCTCAGTTGACCCATCAGAATCATCCAGGATGGGTGTTAAATCGGAAGTCGTCCGGTGTTGGAATATAGATGAATGCGGAGACCGAGCCTCGGAGAACCTTGTATTCACCACTCTAGTAAGTTCATCCCTTGTTTCTAGTGCCCAATCTCGGCCATTTCGGTACGCTGAAGCTCCTTGTCAAAAGGCCTCAGAAGTATGAGTGAGTGCAAATGATCAGAGCTGTGTCATAAAATATTCAGGATGACTATCTGGATTGTCTGACTTGCTAACATGAGTGGTGTATAGCTTTAGTTGACCGCCATGATAAGTCGACGTAAGAGTGTAAGCATTGTTATCATAGGTCGGTTCACCTTGCTGGTAGGATTGTAGAGCATGCATCCCGCGGGCACCCAGTGCGCCATCATAACATGCCTGCCGTGTGGCTACAGCAAGAGATCCATCAGGGCCTTTTGCCTCGAAAACGAAGTTTGGTGCCATTGGGAGATCATCCGGGACAATATGATGGCTAAGATCTACACGGATTTGATGGTTCAGCTGCTCAGGACATGCACCATAGAAGTGATCTGGTTTAGCAGCAGCCAGTGTTCCATCAGTTAAAGAAGTAAGATTTCTAAATGAGTAGTCCCCTCCAACACATTTCGGGTCACTGATATCACCATCAAGAATTGGAATCACTGAGGTTGTGATGGACTTCTCTTTAGATGCATGTGTATCTGCGAGGGCCAGGGTTCAGCTAATCGTTCAATTATCTCCTTCATATTTTTTGGTGTTGAAGGGATTTGGCCATCAGGATATCCATATCCGTCCGGATAAACACCGTGGTCGATTAGATTTTGCTGAAAATTCCGACTGTAGGCCGAGGTGCTTGAAGTTTTCGAGATTGTCTTCGTGTCCCTGGAAGTTGATGACGGAGGAGAACCCGCACGACGCTTTCTACTGTGGGAGCTCCCATCGGAATCGGATACTAGGCTCATATTGTGGCGGACGTATTGCTTGTGAAAACAGAATTTTCCCGGCACCCCCTGACCTGAACATTACGCAGGTATGCCCCGGTGTTTTCGTTAGTGCCGCCCTAATATTTTAGTGGCATTCTAACGTTCATTCTGGGGTGCCGCGTCTCTAAATATCCTCATATAATATAAGAAGCAAGCTTCTCATTCATTATTCTTATTCCATACGTACGCGATCCCTATACTCATTATTATCAATCTCTGATTCAATATGGACTTATTTGCTATTGCACCTTCACCATCAGAACCTCCTGAACCTCCTGCTACTCCTTCAAAATAATTGACCTGTGATTAGACTGACCGTGTGACCGTGTCTGGGACCAGGACCAGATTTTTTGATAGTCTCATTACCAATTCAACTTATTATTATTATTATTATTATTATTATTCTTCCATTATACTCATATGCAAGCGGAGCTTATGATGAGTCCTTGCGTGATGTTAAATACAGGCCAAGTGTTGGTTATACAGGAGGAAATACAGGTGTTGAGACCACGCCAAGATAACAAGAACATAGGAAATACAAAGGAGTGACAATTAGATACATGCGATAATAACTTCCCAGCCCAGGAACATAGAGCGATTTATTGGAGCGATTTGTACACCTCTGTATTTATTAGGAACCTGAGGTGCTTGAGTTCCGGATTTAATGTATCCCCTGCGGGTTTCGAACCCACACGCCTTGGTTTCCCACGCCAAGGCGCTACCGGGTGGCCGCATTAACCATTCGGCCACCGGGGCTTACCAATTCAACTGATCCCATTACATGGTTTTAACATTAGATAGTAGTCTTATACTGTTCCAGTGAGACTTACTGTCTACTCTTGTCACATTTTTCAAATGAGATCATGATTTCCACTTCTCAATTTAAATTATTTTTATTACTTTAAATGACTTTAAATCTTATTTAAGTGTTATCAAAAAGTGTTACTTTTTAAAAAATTAAAAATAGTCTAAAAAAAACCTTAAAATGTCTAAAAATAGTAACTTTATGCTAAGAATGAGACTAAATGAGATCAAATAAAACCACTTTCTCATTTTTTTCAAGTCATGGTTTCATTTTAAGATCTGATATATAGTCACTTTATCTGTTTTTTTGATAGTCAGTCTCAGTGAGATTCATGCCAAGAAATGTATGAGATCAGATCAAATGAAATTAAACATGAAATTCATGATTCCGGCGGTCAGTCTATCTGTGATCAATGTCGAGATATTCTTCTTCTTCGCGGACTGAATTGAATCTATCAAAAGATCTCTGATTAGACTGACTGTGTGACCGTGTCTGAGACCAGAATCAGAATATTTGATGATTTCATTATCAATTTGATTGATCTCATTACACAGTTTTAAGATTAGATAGTAGTCTCATACTTATTATTATTATTATTATTCTTCAATTATAGATGTATGTAGTCAGAGACTATGACATCTACCTGAGAACTTTAGTTCTCAGGGTTTTTTCTATGTCTGTAAAGTTAACTATTGTACATTCATTAATTTCAGATATGCAAAATCAGAAAATTCCAGCTCAGAATATAAAAACTGTTTACAAATTACAGTGTTTTAACATCTTTTGATACTTTGAAATCATTTGATAATATCATGATAAAAGAAAAGAGAGAAAGAACACAGTCTTAAAGATAGACACATTAAATAGATAGATAGAAAGAAATTGAAAGAAAAAGATACAGAAAAAGATAAAGTAAAGAGAGACTATAACAAAACAAATTATTAAAAGAGAGTGTATAGCTGTTTTAACAGACTATATCTGATTGATTTCCTTCTCTTCATATTCAGATAATTCTGAATTTAGTCATTTTCTTATAACTGCTTGAGTTTCTGATAGAAAGTCTATTAAGTATTTAATTCCTGTCTCAGTTGAGAATAAGAATCTCATATTTAATTGATTTAGATCATACTTCTCTTTCAATCTGACTCTGAGACTATTGTATAATACACAGTGTATTATAATATACTCAGAATTCTCATTTGTATTATAGAATAAGCATTCTATTGAGTTAAATCTATCATCAAATCTTTGTATATAAGATTTGAAATAGTCATGTCCTAGTTTCAGCTGTATTATAGATGAGAATATTTTCTTTTTACATTTAATTGAACAAGATTTTCACTTGAGTTTTGTTTCAAATCTTGAATAATGTATACTCTTCTTTTATTTCTATCAGCTTTCATTTCACTTATTTAAACAAGATTCTTTTATTTTTCTCTTTATAAAAGATCAGAACACAATTTTTTGAATAGATCTGCTTAATTCTGCACTCTTTTTTACAGCTGAATCAGTCAATTCATTGTCATGAATATTTATATGAGCAGGAACTCAGTGCAGATGAATTCTCAGCTTTGATATTCTTTTCTTTTGAATTTTTAAAACAGAGTTTAAGATCAGTTTAAGATTCATTTGATCATTATAAATCTGACTATTTCTAAGTCTTTTTAAAGCAGCTTGACTATCAGAGAATATTTATATCTCTTTCAAATAATTTTCTCTTTTATGAGATTTTATTTCAATGAGTTTGAAAGCTTTCACTATTGTAAATAGTTCAGTATCAAAGACTTCACATTCAGAGTCTAGATTTCAGAAATCTGAGATAAAATTAATATTATCTTCAGTATAAGCAATGTCTGCATCTAATCTATTCAAGTTCTCATTTTTTGAGTCATCTGAATAAATCAGAATAGAGTCTTTTATATTGATTGTAGAAATTCTCTTCAAATGCTGTTCATATTCTTTCTCTTTTGATAGTTCACTTATTTGTAAGTCTATAAGAGATTCAAGCTTTTTTCTTCAGAGAGATAACTTCTCATGATCAACTTTTTCAACATTTAAAGAAGAAAATTGATTTTTAATCAGAGAGTATAGTCTGTACAGTTGAGAAGACATTTTCTTTGAAGAATTATTTTCATTTCAATCAAGAAATCTATTTCAATCCAGTTCATTTTCAGAGTTAATTGATGAAAATGAAGAAGAGACTCTTTCTCTGATTATATGATTTAAGCTCATCTTTACAACTCTCAGAGCATAGTTCATACAGGCCTTTTCAAATCTAATAGTAGAAGAAGAAATTGAAGCTTCAATTTTCATTGCTTTAATAGAAGATGATTTGAATGCTCTCAGAATTCTTCTCATGACTCTGTTTTACAGACTTTGAAAGAGTTCAGTGAAATTCTCTTGATTATTTCATCAAACTTGAACTTCATAATTAGACTGACCGTGTGACCGTGTCTGAGACCAGGACCAGATTTTTTAATAGTTCCATTACCAATTCGACTGATCCCATTACACGGTTTTAACATTAGATAGTAGTTTCATACTGTTTCAGTGAGACTTACTGTCTACTCTTGTCACATTTTTCAAATGAGACCATGATTTCCACTTCTCAATTTAAATTATTTTTATGACTTTAAATGACTTTAAATCTCATTTGAGTGTTACCAAAAAGCGTTACTTTTTAAAAAATTAAAAATAGTCTAAAAAAAACCTTAAAATGTCTAAAAATAGTAACTTTATGCCAAGAATGGAACTAAATGGGACCAAATGAAACCACTTTCTCATTTTTTTCAAGTCATGGTTCCATTTTAAGATCTGATATATAGTCACTTTACATGTTTTTTTGATAGCCAGTCCCAGCGGGATTCACGCCAAGAAATGTATGAGACCAGATCAAATGAGATCAAACATGAAATTCATGATCCCAGCGGTCAGTCTATTCATAATCAGCTACTGATGTAATACAGGTTATATATAACTGTCTCATAGTCTGGAAAGATAGACCTCTCTCTGTATTTGATAGTCTGATTATGTTATTTAATAGTCTTTCTGTCTTGACAGTTCTTTATTGAATATGATATTTAAAATTTAACTTAGAGTTTAATCATACTTCTAATCATTTGACATTTACACTGAGTTTAATCTCTCTATTTAAAAGAGTTAGAGATAGTTCTTTCTCATTGAATCTAGAAAAGAAATGAATTAACTCAGTTTTATTCATATTAAATTGAATTTAATTGATATCTGCTCTAACAAAGATTTTCTTTACAGCTTCTTCAATTACTCTCAAATTCTCTTTGATAGTTTTTGAGCTGTAGACTAGATCAATATCATTCATATAACTCAGAGATTACACTATTCTCATATTTCTATTTTTGAATAGATATACAGTATATATTGTAAATAAAATGAGTGAGATTGAAGATCTCTGTGATACTTCTATTTTTATCTCAGTCTTATCTTATTTCATTTCATCAAAGAAGAGTTGTATAATTCTTTTAGATATAAAACAGTTAACTCATTTTATTAGAGAAAGTGACAGTTTTAATAGCTTCAATATCTGAATTAACTTTGACTTTGAAACATGATCAAATGCTTCTTTTATATCAATAAAAACTGCAGTTGAGACCAGACTCTCATGCTTTGCTATTTGAATATCATAAACAACTGAGAGAACAGTGTCAATTACAGAACACTGTTTTCTATCTCTCATTTATTCACTAAATAAAAGAGAATTATCTATAGAGCTTATAAAAGATAGTTAAGTAGCTATTATCTTTTCTAAAACCTTTTCTAGGCAGTTCAATAGAGATAGTACTCTATATAACTTAGAAATTGAAGTTTTTCTATTAGGTTTTATAAGAATTACTTCAGTGACTTCTCTCCAGCATTCAGAATAATATTCATTTTTCAAGAGATTGAAAAAGAGCTCAAAATATTCATTCTTTAAGTAGAAATATGTATTTTGAATAATTAAGTGATTAATTGAATCAGGACCTGCAGCAGTTTTAACAGAACTTGAGAAGATAGCTGACTCTAATTCATCTTGTGTAAGATCAGGTAATTCTCAGTCATTTTCATCAATGTAGTTAAGAAGTGATATATTCTCTTTCTCTGAATTTGAATCTGAATCTGATGAGTTCTGAAAGAGAATTCTCATGAAAGCTTG
This sequence comes from Blastomyces dermatitidis ER-3, assembly GCF_000003525.1. NCBI lineage: Eukaryota > Fungi > Ascomycota > Eurotiomycetes > Onygenales > Ajellomycetaceae > Blastomyces > Blastomyces dermatitidis. The sequence goes on along the minus strand of NW_025544777.1, from coordinate 839,713 downwards.
ATATTTTTTCTCAAAAGAGTTTACTGTATATAATTCATTCTGAAACTCATATTCTAGAGCTGAAAGTTTTGCTACATTTCTTGTTTTAGTATAGTTAAAAGCTTTAAAAACTTCCTTTTCTTATACTTCTTCAAGAAATTTATTCCAGCAGTCTGTTTTAGCTCTTTTAATATCTGAAAAATATTCATTTCTGACAGCTTTGAACTCTTCATCAGATATTACATCATTCTTTCAATCTCTTCTAGCAGTAGCTAATTCTTTTCTTTTAGATGAGATATTCTCATTTCATCAAGATTTTGAATACTCAGAAGATTTTCTTTTTGAAATATTATCTTTAACACTTATTAGAATAATAGATGTAATAAGCTTCACTCTATTCTCAAGCATTTCATTTGAGATATCTTGATCAGAATTTCAATATAGCTCATTCTATCTTTCAGATTTTAACAGTTTTATACTTTCTTCAACTGCTTTTCAATCAGCTTTTTCAAAGTTATACTGATTAGAGAGAAGAGAATTTTCACTTATTTATTTTTCACTTAGTTCAATATCAAATTGAATAATCTCATGATCTGATTCTGATGTCTCATTTAAATTAATAAATCAGTTTACAAGTCTTCTTTTCATTAGATTTTATGATATGAATATTAGATCTATAATAGACTTCTGTTTCATATCTTTTCTAAAGAATGTTTATTGATCAGACTTATTAATCAAATCTATTGAATGCTTAAAGGTTTATTTAATCAGATTATCAGATTATCAGCTCTCACTGCTCTCTTACATTCTGAATTTTATCAGAAATGATATGCATTGAAATCTTCTATAATTATAGAGTTTCTTAATAAAGTTATGTTCAGAAATTCTCTATTAATTATTCAGATATTGTTATTTTTCTTTAATGACTTTTCATTATAGATATTTATAAGCTGTATAATATCAAACTCATTTTCTTTATCTATAATATCACTCACCAGAATATCAGAGTCAGACATGATATTAAATCTTAGATTAAATTAATATCTTAATCTCTTTCTTTCATAGATCACTACTCTTGACTTTATCTCAGACTTTTGAGGTAAAAAGCAGTAGTAGCTTGAATGAGAAATAATATATTTTTACTCAGCATTAAAACTCGGCTTCTGAAGCAGTATAAAATCAACTTTTTATTCAAATACAATTTGAAGATAAGAATAAATGCAATTTGAGTTTCTATTCACACTATTTTGAATAAATATAATTTTTGAAGAGTTTTTAAACTTTTTTTGTTATTTTTGTTGTATATTCATACTAAAACAGAGTAGAGTAGAATCTAATTACTATCATTAGATAGTAGATTATAACTGTTCTGAAAAGTAGAAATCTCAACTGCTTACATTATATCTAGTTTATCATCAGAGTCATTTCTCAATTCTCTAATCTTAACAGAAGTTTGAGAATTCAAATTCTATTTACATTTCACTGAAGAATTGAAGTTTAAAGACTTAGATAATTGAGAGTTTCTTCTTTTTGAGCTTACAGTTATAAGTTTACTAGCTTAACTCTTCTCTTCAGTTCTAGATTGACTTTGAGCTTCATCTTTTCTTCAGTTCTTTTGAGTTCTAGAAGTAAATATACATTCTTTTAAGCTAGATACATGTTTTTCTTCGCAATTAGAGTACTTAAGTAGAGTATATTAACAAATTTCATCTCTTTTTGAGCATGTTTCATATTTATACTCACTAGTTTTGTGATCTCTGACACAGAATGCACATTTTGAGTCTTTAAAATATAAGATTACAAAGTATTCATATCTTTGATAGTTTGAACACTGTATTTGAGCTTTGAGATTCATTCTCAAGTCTTTGTATTTATGAACTCTCATTTTCAAATCTGCTACTCTTACTTCAGAGATCTTTGACTGTTCAAGTGTTTTTATATATACTAGAACAGAGACATTTCTTCTGCTTTATCTGAACTCAATTGAATTTAGTTATACAGACTTGTTTCTCAGTTGAATGAAGTTGTATTCTTTCAATTTATTTTTAAGAAGTAGTATTTCTTCTTCACAGTCAAAAATTTCAACTGAAATATTATAAAAAATGAATTTATCTCACTTTTCATCTCTTTCAGATAGAATTATTATGTTTAGCAAAGATTCTACTGCTGACTTTCAGAGATTCTTATTCTGAATAAGGAATTCAGCACTGAATTCAGGCATTGTAGACAGAATGATGAAGTTTTCAAAGAATAATAACTCAATTAAAGCTATAACTGATTTTTGAACTTCAATATCAGTCATCAACTGAGAAAAGAACTGCTGATTAATTTCATTTCTGATTCTGAAAATGAGATTTGAGTTTAGCTTGTTTCTTTATAGAATATTCTGATTTAAGACTTTGAGAATAAGTCTTCTATTTCTGAAAATTTGAAAGTTTTTCTCTTTTTACATTTTCTTTTTCACTTTTCTATGAATAGAGACATGAGCAGTATTCTTCTCAGTTTTCTCAGAATTTTAAGCAGATTTTAAGATAGCAGATTTAGAGATAGCAGATTCAGCTGCTTGAGTATATATTTTCTTCTGATTTAAAGAAGAAGAAGAAGTAGAAAGAAAGAAAGAAGAAGAGTAAGATAAAGAGTCAGTGATTGTACTGAGAATTTTCAAGGTTTTTTAAACTGTGTTTAAGATTTCAAGTTTAAACTTAATCATCTTCTGTAGTTGTCTAGTCTGAGTATGAAGAATTAACAGAATTTCTTCATTCATCTCACTCAGATACTGCTTTTTAAGAATCTTACTTACTTTTTCAAGTTTCTGTATTTTAAGAACTTATTATTTCTCTATTTCTTCTTTCTTTCTTCTCTTCAGAATTTTAATCTCAGAAATAGTATTTGAGAAAGCATCTTTTTTCATATTAACTGAGTGTATTTTTGAACTCATTGTTTTCACTCAATGAAAAGTTGATCAGACTGTTTCAATTGAGATATTTCTAAGTCTGTTTTCAATTGAAAAGTTAGTTAGACTGTTTCAAAAGAAGAATAAAAGACTTTTATATATAAAACATCTGATTTTTTTCACACTAGTTCAGTAACTAGATTAGATTTTTGAAGAGAATCTAATAAACTAAAATTGATTTTTAAGATAAATCAATGAAATCTTTACAATCTCTTTCTTAAAATATAGTGAGAAAAAGTATGATATCAATTGATAATAAATCAGATGATATGACAGTTTTTGAGAGAAAAACTGATAAAAAATAAATCAATTTTTTACAGAGAAATTGATTAAAACTATTCAATTTTATTCAAAATTATTTAATTCTTCTCACACAACAAGTGTGCAACTCAAATCAGTTAATAAAGAGTGTAAAAAAGAATTAAGTATTAATAAAAGCTCTTCAGTCACTGAAAAAGTAATTCTTACTTAAAAGAATATGAAATTATAACAGAAAATAACTCTGTTTTTAATTCTTTATAAGAATATTATATAAAATTCAGAGAAAAACATCTTACTTTTTCAAGAGAAGTAAAAAACTATTTCTAAGATCTTTTTTTTGCACTAACTACTGCAGAAGAATGAGATAGAAACTGCTAAGATATATACTACTATATACTCTCTATCAAGACTTTCTCTCTTCAGAGTCTTAATATTATAGAGAATATAAGTCTATTTCTATATAATAATATAAATATTGTCAGTGAGATGTAGAGAAACTGATTATTTATATCTTAAAATAGAAGACTTTATTAATAATTATATTAATATAAAGTTAATTCTTAAATTCAATAGAAATCTAGTATTGCTGTTCTCAATCTCTTACAGAATCTATTAAATATTGAGATATTAAAACTAGATTTAATATATCTCACTGTACAGAGATTAAAGACTCAGTCAGATCTTGAAGTATACTGATTTTATAGTTATTAATATACTGTTAACTTGTTATTCACTAATTATATATTAAATGCTGTTGCTGAGGTATCTTTTTATATCATTCTGCTGAGAATGAGTTAGATTGAGAGGAGTAGTACAGAGATGAGACTTGATGTTGAAGTCTAAATACACTGACAGTGAACTGTGAAGATTGCACTTCAGAAGAGTTCATTAATTATATACTTGATATTATTACTGAGATATCTTTTTATATTTTTCTGCTGAGAATGAGCCAGATTGAGAAGAGCAGTATGAGAGTGAGACTTGGCATTGATGTTTTGAAACATCAAAGATGAACAGGGTTTTCACAGAGATCACTTCTCAGATATCTTCATAACTACAGATCAGAGATCTTCCAAAATTGAGAAGATTGATGCATATGACTAGGTCACTTCATCTTACAATTTGTATGGCACTCTGGCCCGGGGTTGTGGTGTGGTAGGGGAGAACAGGGGATAATCCCACACAGGAGCTTTGAACAATGTCTGGTTCACATTTGGCTGGATAACTCCACCATCACACAGGGTATGCGGTCGGCGATGGGGTCAGAATGCTTGTATGATTGAGGGCTTTTCAATGAATCTATCGGCGGGTTCTTATTCGAAAAATCGAGCGAGTTCATGATGAAGCGGTTATTGACATTTTTGAACTGTGTTTGATTCGAGTAGTCTCATACTGTTTCAGTGAGACTTACTGTCTACTCTTATCACATTTTTCAAATGAGATCATGATTTTCACTTCTCAATTTAAATTCTTTTTATTACTTTAAATGACTTTAAATCTCATTTAAGTATTATTAAAAAGTATTACTTTTTAAAAAATTAAAAATAGTCTAAAAAAAACCTTAAAATGTCTAAAAATATTGACTTTATATCAAGAATACAATTAAATGAAATTAAATAAGATCTGCAGCATACATCATCTGTAGTGTATGCCGATCACGTATTGTACATGTAAAAAGGTAAATCTTGTCTTATTCTTCAAGATGGAGATGGGCGGATGCCTCTATATATATATATATACATACTTGTTTGTTTATTGTGATTGACTTTTACAGAAGAAAGAAGTAGAAGCCTTAGAAAGAAAGAGGCAGAAGTCTCAGAAAGAAGTGAAAGTCTCAGAAAGAAAAAGGCAGAAGTTTCAGAAAGAGACAGAAGCTCTGAGAAGTAGTAAGAGTAAATGTCACAGTTTCTCTGTCTGAAAAGAGATGAACATCTGAAAATGAGATAATAAGAAAAAAAGCTAAATCTAATAAGAAATGAGTTAGGCATTTTTCAGATGCAGATTAATATCCTTCATATATGAGAAGTGAATAAAGAAAGGAATTGAAACAATGAGATAATAATGATACAATGATAAAGAGTCTGAGATAACAAGGTAATAGATATCATAGAGAATCTTTGTCTTTCATGAATATTATACAGATACAATGAGATGATAATGAAATAATAACTATGAATAAGATAAAGAATCTGAGATAATAAGACAATAGAAGTCATAAGAATGAACAAATAGATGAATAAAAGAGAATAAGAGAATTGAGAATAATAAAGAGATAGATCTTCTGTCAGAAGGCTGAAGATAATGTAAGTGAATAATTCATAAGTATATAATATAATCAGTTATCTCTCTCTTCTTATTTTTCTTTTCTCTTTCTTATTATCTTTTCATCATCATTCTCATTATTATAAAAAATTTTTGTTGAAATCTAGAGAACTTGCAGCAATGAGTTCAAGAAAGATATTCAGAATATCAGATGTGAGAGAAGTAATTAATCAGATTAATCATCTTAATAGAAATGATATAAAAAGAGTATTGAAAAGGTTATTTCAGTCATTGAGTCAGAAAGAGTGTAATACTCTTCTTAAGACTGCAGAGAAGATAAATGAAATTGAAGAGTCAGAATCTCATTCTTTAATATCTAAGGTAGTTTTAAGAAGTGATGAGAAAAAGATGATTATATCTCATCATTAATTAGCTAGATTACATGATTAGAAAGTCATGAATAAGTCAGTGAAGAAATCTGAGAGTGAAAGCTTAAAAGATTCAGATATGACTATAGAGAGATTTAAATGAAAGTTTATTATATTATTCACTGAGCTGAAGAAGTCATGATCTTTAAATATATATGAATTCTCTGACAGAGATATAGATACAGAGGCAGTGACTGAAGATGAGATGAAGTCAGTAGCTTAAATAGAAGTGAAAGTGACATCAGCAGTGAAAGACATTTATAAGAAGAAAGATGAAGAGAAACTGAAGTCAACTGAAGCAGATAAACAGTGATGAAGAGATAGTTGAAAGCAATGTAGTATATTAGAGAATAATATACTGAGAAGAACAGAGTGAAAGAGAGTTATTAAAGATAATCAGATGTCTTAACTGTGAGATATAATTTATATACACTATCTGTATTATAATGACAAAACTGATCTATACTTTCAGAAGAATAAGAAGCTAGCTCAGCTGAGTGTATTGATAATATAGAATCTGACTGTAGAAGAACTTGTAAATACTGTATTAATTATTAAAAGACTCACAGAACACAGTGAGAAAATGTTATTCATAAACTGTGAATTTTTTATTCTACTCAGTCAGCAGTTAATTAAACAGCTGAGATAAATACTCATACAATGAAAGTTACAGTGATAGATGATAAATGATGACTTAATTACTCTGAGAATAGTTAATCTCAAAGACTCAGCTAATCAGAATATCATTATTCTTCAAACTTATGAGAAAGTAGTTCTCACATTTTGTCAGTCTTGTACAGTGAGTCATAAGTGATTTGAAGAGTATATAATTGCTTCTTCAGATAATAACTGAACTTAACAGAGATATGATACTTATATTAACTATCAGTGAGATAATAAGAATACTCACTGTTCTTTAAATTATTATAGTCAGTACAGATTTGGAAAAAACACTGATAATCTGCTGTTTAAGAAAAGTATGCTGAGATTCAAGAAGACTGTGAGTACAGACAGAAATGACACTATCAAAGATAGTAATACAGATGAAAATAATTTAATCTTTGTCTCTGTTAAGAAGACACTCACTCTCTTGAAATAGAAGATCTTGAGTTCAGTCACTTTAAAATCTACTAAGCATATCTGAATTAGTGAGAAGAATACTAGTTTAACTTCTATCAGAGTGATCAAGAATATCAAGATAAACAGCAAGTAGTAGTTATTAATTTTATCTTTTAAGAATTAGACTATTGACTGTATAACACAGAATCTGAAGATGTTAAGATAGTTATCTAATCTTGATAAATATAATCTGAATACTGTGCAGATCACTCAAAAGAAGTTAGATAAGATTAGAGAATTTACTAATGTAGTCTCAGCTGCAGATGACATTATTAATAATAATTGTTTCTTCAAGCTGTCTAGTAAGACATGCTTCAGTGATCTTATGAATAATAGTCTGTCAGTGAATATTACATTCTGAAACACATGTCTTACTAAACAGAAGACAAAGCTGCAATATAAGCTTGAGAATAATTGATAAGAGACTTGAGATGAATGTAATAAGTGAAAGATCTCTGATTTTACTTTTCTTTATTCTATTTTCTTCTTTTTCTTTTTCTTCTGCAGTCAGTAGTTAAAAATAGTGATAATGAATTTTCTTTTCTTTTCTTCTTTTTCTCTTTTTTCTTATTACTTTTACTCATGACATTCTCTTTCTTATCTATCTCTCTTAGACTTGACATGATCACCTGTGAGATCTCTTAGTTATAAAGACTTTGATAAGATCTGAAGTATTCTCTGTAATCACATTGAGAGATTCTCAGATCAGATCTTCATATTCTCTTTATTTAATCTGAAGATATGTTTTTCTTCTCTCTGTGCATTTGTCAATAATCTTTTCAATTTCAAATTAAGACTGATTAGTTATAATAACTGACTCTGAGAATGAATGTTCAAGATCTGCAGAATGTAGAAGCATTTTTTTTTAAATAAATAATAAAAATAATAGAATGCATATGTCACTTGAAGAAAAGTAGTAGATGAAAAACAATATCAAAGACTTTTATAATAATCTTAAACAGGTCAGTCTGCAGAGATGAGATCTTTGAAGATTCTTGAACAGTATATTCTTTTTCATTCTTACAGATCAGATTAAGAAAGACAAAGTCACTTATCTTAATGACTGATTGAGTGTGAGAGCAGTCAAAGAATTCTATTATTTTGATCTTCATAAGAGTATATAAATCTAGAGTATCTCACTGTACAGTATTACAGACTGTAATGAATTCAGCTGTATCTGCTGAGACTTCTTTATCTCTTAACAGCAGTCATCTCAGCTTGACTTCTGTGATTAATTTAAATAAGAAGACTATCACTGAGTGAGCAGCTACTGAGTTCAAAGCTCTTTTCATCTGATTGAGTAGAGTTCTTTAAGATGATTTGTACTTGTCTATAAGAAGCACTTGTAAGATGATTTCAATAGTGAGATTGATTCACTTACTCTGATCATTTGAATAAGAATTGTAGACAGTTATCATTCAGCTCTTAATTTTCATCTGTTGAAGAATACTCTTTCAAAATTATAATATGAATTTGAGATCTCTATCTAAGATAATAATCAGTGAGAGCTATCAGTAGCAGACTACTTCTCTGTAGAACTCTTTCACTCATCACAGAGTGTCTCATTTCTCTTACTCAGTGATCAGAATGACAGCTTTCAAGAATTTATCTGTAACTGTTAGTATTATATCACAGTTATCACTTATCAGCAATTCTGTAATAAAATTAATTGATAAAATCTCAAATGATTCTTTCAGAGATGAGATGAGATGTGATTTCTCTCACTGAGAGTGATTTGACAGCTTAAACAGTTGATAATTAAGATAATATGAGATGCAATTAAGAATCTGTTTATAAGTGTGAGATAAGAAGAAGAATCAGTGTATAATATCTTCTGTTTAATGAAGACCTGAGTGTCTGACAGCAGTGTGATACATGCAGATAAGGTATTCTGCTAAGATCTGTGTAATATAGAGATAGTCATTGACAAAGAACAGAAGACTGTCTTGAAGTGTGAATGAATGATATTTTCCCTCTCATATCACTTTATAATAGATCTTTTTCAAGGCTGAATCAGCTGATAGATTCTTACACAATTGATCTTTGATATCATTTGAGAGAGTGATGTCTATGTTGAATACAGCAGTAATGAACTTATTCTTGATTTCATTAGCTTGCTGAGCAAGTGCTTAGTGTATCTTTTCTTAATCATCTTAAGAAATCTCTTCAAAATTGTCTGTGAGAGTGTGTAATCAGAAGAGAGTATTAATATTATAATATGAAGTGTCTTTATAATAGTGGATTTTCATGCACAAGATATACATGCTAAGAGTCAGAGCTCAATTCATTAATCAATTACTCTGATAACCTGTGATGAGTGACTGAAGAGCAGATATAAGTGCAATGTAATCAGTCACAATAATGAATTTGCTGTTGAGATATTGAGAAAGCTTTTTCAGAGCTCACATCAATCTCAAGCACTCTAATTCAGTCACTCAATACTGTCTCTCTGCTAGATTCAATCATCACAATAGAAATAGAATGAGCCTCTTAATCTCATCAGTGCTCATCTGATGCAGCACAATCTCTATTTCACACTGTTTGCTAGAATTCACATACACAATGAACAGTTGCTTAAAGTCAGGATATGCTCTTATAAGAGTGTTCATTAAGATCTGTTTGACAGTATTGAAGAAAAGTTGAGTCTCTGTGAGTAGAACTTAGAATTGCAGAGATACTTCAAACTTAATTAATTTAATTCTTACTGTGTATAATGCTCTTTTCTGACCTGTTCAGAGATCATTGTGCAGCATTCTGATTTTAAGTGTTTTCAGTGATTCTATCTTATCTGTGTAGAAGTTCATGAAGTTGTAATAGTAGTTAAAGAGACTGATGATCTTCTTCAGCTTCTCAAGAGTTATAAAGAAGATCAGGTTTATGATAGCAGCTATCTTCTTCTTCTGAGTGAATATTCTCAGTCAGTCAATGTAATGACTCAGTAAATACATAGAGAGATAGATGAAATGACATTTGAATAAGAATATTATCACTCTGAATATCTCAAGAATGATGAATACTATCTGCATGTAATGAAGATGATTATTTAGTGAATATGAGAAGATGATGATGTCATTGACATAGATCAAGATGAATTATTACAAGAATTATATCAGTATCTCTTTCATACATTGCTGAAAGAATTCAGATGAGATTGTTAATTTCATTATAATAACTGTAAAGTGTTTAAGCTCTCAGTGCAGTGTGATAAAGATAATTTTGAAGTGATCAAAATCTTCTATGAGCTGTTGAAAGAAGTCTTGATGAATATTCATTGATAAGAATACTATGAAACTACTCAATAACTGCAGAACATTCTGCTGTGTCAGTAAAGAATATACATTTGAAAGTAATTATAGATTGATCTTCTATAAGTTCACAATTACACATGATTTCTCTTTATATCAGATTATGAATGTGAGAGAAGCAATAGAGTTCTTGATCTCAAGAGAAACTCTCTCAATTCTCTCATTTTAAATAAGTGAGTTCAAGATTTGATTAGCTGCTTCTCAATTCCTTTATGAGAGAGAATATAATCACTGCTTCAGTCTAGAAAAATCATCTTCATTAATGAATTATAGCAGTATCTTCACATTGTTTGAAAATAATCTCAGATTGAAATTAAAAAGTTTGTGATATCAGTCAATGATTTTCTGAATTATCTTATGATCACTCACTACTCAGTGATCTGATATCTATACTTTAACTCACTTAATAAGAACATTCACTGTGAGAATCTGAAGAGAATTGTCATAATCTTCTATATCTGTCAATAGAAATAATTCTGTGTGTGAGATAGAAAACAGAGATGACTTCTCAATTGAATTATTATTAATAATATTAACATTCACAGAGCAGATGATGATTCTTTTTTACTTTTATAATGAAGAAGAGTTTCTACTCACACAGATAGTGTCTCTGATAATCTTGATATTTATAGCATATATTTTATGAAATATAATATGCTTATCATGAATATCAATGATAACTCTCACTGATAATAATATATCATTTACTATAATCATATTGTATCTGAGATATCACATCAGGTGAAATTCACTCTTCAGATGAAAAAGAACCTTATTATTCATCTTTAAAGTAAGAGCTGTTGATATGAATAGGTTCAATTCATTTGTATTCAAATTAACTTCTCAAATGCATATACATCAGTTATGTGACAGAGCAGCTAACTGATATTAAGAGAAGAATAAGCTTGCTATTACTGTATTAATAAGTGATATATCTGTGCCTGTATCAATGCAAACTGAGAAATTGTCTTGAGAAGTATTAATAAGAATGATAAGAAAGATGTAGAGTAAGTACTGCAGTTCACTAATATATTCTTAATTACTTATAAGAACATCATGCACTGTGATAGTGTATATATCAGTGTTAAACATACTCAGATAATTATCTGACAAAGTATTCATGAATAAGACAGGCCTCTCAGTGCCTGACTCATTGTCTATTTTTCTGACTCACTATCAGAATCTAGACTGAGATCTAGTTATAATAAATCATCATTCTCTTCTCTATCACTCTCTTATTTAACTTGATGCACTAAGTTCTCTTTTCTGAGGCAGTGATTGATGTAATGAGAGTCTCTACATATATAGCACTCTGTCACAGACACTGGTGATTTATTCTCTGCATGTCTAATCAGCAGTCTGCTCACTGCAGAAACACTCATAAGAGAAGTCACTGCAGAGTTCACAGCAGGCACAGATAACTTGATAGTTTTTATATATAATCTGATTAAGAGAGTCTGATAAGAGCAGCAGTCATTATTTTAATCAAATCATCTGAAGTCTTATATATATTCAGTGAATTGAGTTCTTCAATCAGTTTAAGCATATTAAATGACTGACTCATTGTCTCTAATTCTTCTTCAGAAGTTATTCAGACACTCAGTGAGAATAAGAGATATAATCAGAGATAGATTTAACTTCAACTCTTTTCATAGAAGTCTCTTTGCTATTACAGAGTCAGAGATTGAGATAACTTGCAGCAAGTTAATCTTTCATAAGATATACAGTATTAATAACAGCTTATCTAACTTCTCAAAGAAGAAACACAGTTCTTGAGCTTTTATTCAGACTTTCTTCTCAGATAGCTGAAATTCTCACCTCAGCTTATCAATCATGATGAGAAGAGAAGTACTTATATTCTTTCTCATTTCTGTAGACAGATCATTGTGTCATTCTAATACCTATTTCTTTAAGTATAATGAAAAGACTCAGAGTACTATATCTTCTTTCTTCTGCATGATGATAAACTCTAGATGACTGATGAATATTATTACATCTGCTTTCACTGAATTGAACAGTATAACATCACTCACTCTCAGTTACATTGAATGTTCTTATTCATTATCTTCAGTGTAGTGAACTGCATCACTGATCTGTTATGAGTAGACTGGCCGCTGAGACCATGAATTTCACATTTGATCTCATTTGGTCTGGTCTCATACATTTCTTGACGTGAGTCCCACCAGGACCAAGCCTCAAAAAAATCTGAAAATGGACCATTTCTGAGAGAAATGGCGTGAAAAATGACCAGATTTAATTCAAGAACAGTGAAATGAAAGTAATTTTTCAGAATAAACTGTGAAAGATGATTATTCTTTCAAAATCAGAATGAGACTGAGACTGAAGATCAAAATCAGTCTCATTCAGTTCATTCAGTGATTGCTTATATAATCAGAATTTGGTAACAATTATTGATAACACTCATGAAACAACTAAATACATTCTTGTACAAGTTTATTCTTCACTTTCTCATGAAAACTACACTTCTCTGATATACTGTGATCAGAGATATTAAACTGTCTGATAATTCTATGTTTTACAATCATGAGTTTCTTGATTGTTTCTCCTTGTAATTGTTCTCAGTAATAGTGATAAATATCTTGACTTGAGTTGAACTTTCACTTCATTCTCATCTCTGTCAATGAAATTGTCAGAATATCATGTATCATCAGTGCAACAGTTGAATATATACTCTCAACAATTTTTCATAACTCTAGAATTGATTTGATGTGTAAATTCATCAGATCATCTTGAAGATAGTAGTCAAATTTAGTTTTACAAGCATATAGTTTTGTCTGATTTTCAGTTGTAATCAATGTATGCAAGTTCTGTTTCAAAGTTAGTATTATAGTTCTATATGATATAAAGTGTTATCAAAGATTATTACTTACTAGAGAATTGTATTTCACTGTCTTCATATCTCAAACATCTGCTCATTCAAATCTCTGATAGTTGATATTATAGTAATCTCAGACTAATTTGATATATAAGTCTCATTTCTTCTCTGTTCAATCTTGAGAAGTGTAGATATTAACTCAATGAGAGAGATCTAGTAGAGCTGCTACAGCATAGTACTCTGTAAAAGATTGTTCTATTTTGCTGTAGTAATATATCAGTTTATTTCTTACAGTAATAATAGTCTGTACTATAGCATCATCTCAGACTGAATTTCTTTTTGAGTGATTCAACTGCTTCTTAAGATGAGTAAATAAACTGTTATACACTCATCAGGCTGACTGCAGTATTGATATACAAGTGATTGAGACTGTCTTTATTATCTTATAAAACTGAAACAGTAAATCAATCACATATTTCAACTGAGTTCACTTCATATCAGAAAGTTTCAATATCTGAATCTTTTCTCAATCAGAGTGTTACACTCAATGATCAATCATCTGATGCAATTGAAGAGTCTGAATAGTTATCTTATATATTGAACTTCATTATATTCTAATATTCTGTATGATATTCAGTGATGTGACTGATTTGTTTGTTTATTAAATATCATGAAATCATTATTATTATTTAGAAGAGATACAAATCACATTAGCAATGTTTCAAATCTATGATATTTAAATTATTAGTCAATCTATTCAAAATTAACAGTAGCATTATCAAAAAGCATTATTAAAAAGCAATATTAAAAAGTGTTATTAAAAAACATTATCTTTTACAAAGTGAATGTAAAAGTTACTTGAGTAATCACTTTTATCTCATTCTTATCTCAAGAATCAGTCATCTCATTATTCTTTGTCTTGATGTTAAGATTCTTTATCAGTGTTTATATCACAAGTTGAATCACATGAGTAATGTAGAAAATATGACCTTGTTTATCATTTCAGAAATGCAAAGTCAATTTTTACTCTAAGCTCTTTATCATAGTATAGTTATTCACAGCATTATCAGTTGTAATTGTAAGAAGACTGAGACTAATATCTTAATAGTCATTTTTAATCACAGTTATTAATATCTCTGTCATATAATCCTCAGTATGACTACTGATCAATGATTTAAATTCAATTAATGTCTCTTAATAAGTTCAGTTCTCATCAATGTAATAACATGTAACTCTTATAAATGCAAGATTATTTGTACTAGTTCATGCATTTACTGTAAGAGATACTCTTCAATGATTCTTCAACTCTGATTCTAGATATTATATATTGACTTTGTAGTATATCTCAAGATTGAACTGAAGACAGAATTGATGTGAAATATGAAGATTTGAATTAAGCATTTAAAGAAGTGTTCAGAATTCAGGGTTTTTAATTGACTGAAGAGAAAGATTCTGAGATATACACATGTGAAGTAATTATTCACAGAAGTTATCAGATGAGAGTTGTGAAATCAGAGTACTGATACAGAGTCATTTTCACATGATTTTCTTCAAATTAGAAAGTTAGTATTATCAAAAATTATTATCTGATAGAGTAACTTACCAGCTTAGTAGTAATTTTCTGATTATTTTTCTTTTATTATCTGCATTCTGATGACTTCAGATGTCAGGAAATTTCTTCAGAGTTATAATCAGTTCATGATGAATGTTTCTGAATGAAGTTGTAGTGATTGTAATAGAGAGATAACTCTTCAGTAATCTACAATATAATCTATTGATAATTATTTCATAGTTCATCTCAATATTTATATTGAGTTTTTCATAAATTTCATGACCTGAAATCAAATGTGAAGAATGAAGTGATCATCTATTATAATTGAAAGAGAGTATTCTGTGTTGAATTGTAAACAACATAGACTTTGTGATTTACAGTGATTTCTTGAAGAGTTTATGAATCTTCAATAGAAGTAAAAGAAGTGAAAGAAGTGAATTCAGAAGATATGATAATAATTTAAGAAAGATAATAATTTATTTTCAATAACTGATCACTGATGTGTGTAAGAAGAATTAATATAAGAGAAAATAATCTTGTTTCTTAGCTTAGTTATAATTTTAGTACTAACTCAGATTGAATATTAATAATATATAAAAGTAAATAAACAATCTTGATTAATCTCTGTCATATTTCTTGAAATATATTAATATTGTGAAAGAGAGTGTTACTAAATTGTATTATCAGATAATATCATTAAAAATATATTAATATTGTAATTATTATTATTATTCTTCAATTATAGATGTATGCAGTCAGAGACTATGACATCTACCTGAGAACTTTAGTTCTCAGGGTTTTTTCTATGTCTGTAAAGTTAACTATTGTACATTCATCAATTTCAGATATACAAAATCAGAAAATTCCAGCTCAGAATACAAAAACTGTTTACAAATTGCAGTGTTTTAACATCTTTTGATACTTTGAAATCATTTGACAATATCATGACAAAAGAAAAGAGAGAAAGAACACAGTCTCAAAGATAGACACATTAAATAGATAGATAGAAAGAAATTGAAAGAAAAAGATACAGAAAAAGATAAAGTAAAGAGAGACTATAACAAAACAAATTATTAAAAGAGAGTGTATAGCTGTTTTAACAGACTATATCTGATTGATTTTCTTCTCTTTATATTCAGATAATTCTGAATTTAGCCATTTTCTTGTAGCTGCTTGAGTTTCTGATAGAAAGTCTATTAAGTATTTAATTTCTGTCTCAGTTGAGAATAAGAATCTCATATTTAATTGATTTAGATTATACTTCTCTTTCAATCTGGCTCTGAGACTATTGTATAATACACAGTGTATTATAATATACTCAGAATTCTCATTTGTATTGCAGAATGAGCATTCTATTGAGTCAAATCTATCATCAAATCTTTGTATATAAGATTTGAAATAGTCATGTTCTAGTTTCAGCTGTATTATAGATGAGAATATTTTCTTTTTATATTTAATTAAACAAGATTTTCACTTGGGTTTTGTTTCAAATCTTGAATAATGTATACTCTTCTTTTATTTCTGCCAGCTTTCATTTCACTTGTCTAAATAAGATTCTTTTATTTTTCTCTTTATAAAAGATCAGGACATAATTTTTTGAATAGATCTGCTTAATTCTGCACTCTTTTTTGCAGCTGAATCAGCCAATTCATTGCCATGAATATTCATATGAGCAGGAACTCAGTGCAGATGAATTCTCAGCTTTGATATTCTTCTCTTTTGAATTTTTAAAACAGAGTTTAAGATCAGTTCAAGATTCATTTGATCATTATAAATCTGACTATTTCTAAGTCTTTTTAAAGCAGCTTAACTATCAGAGAATATTCATATCTCTTTCAAACAATTTTCTCTTTTATGAGATTTTATTTCAATGAGTTTGAAAGCTTTCACTATTGCAAATAGTTCAGCATCAAAGACTTCACATTCAGAGCCTAGATTTCAGAAATCTGAGATAAAATTAATATTATCTTCAGTATAAGCAATGCCTGCATTTAATCTATTCAAGTTCTCATTTTTTAAGTCATCTGAATAAATCAGAATAGAGTCTTTTATATTGATTGTAGAAATTCTCTTCAAATACTGTTCATATTCTTTCTCTTTTGATAGTTCACTTATTTATAAGTCTATAAGAGATTCAAGCTTTTTTCTCCAGAAAGATAACTTCTCATGATCAACTTTTTCAACATTTAAAGAAGAAAATTGATTTTTAATCAGAGAGCATAGTCTGTACAGTTAAGAAGACATTTTCTTTGAAGAATTATTTTCATTTCAATCAAGAAATCTATTTCAATTCAGTTCATTTCCAGAGTTAATTGATGAAAATGAAGAAGAGACTCTTTCTCTAATTATATGATTTGAGCTCATCTTTACAACTCTCAGAGCATAGTTCATACAGGCCTTTTCAAATCTAATAACAGGAGAAGGAATTGAAGCTTCAATTTCCATTGCTTTAATAGAAGATGATTTGAATGCTCTCAGAATTCTTCTCAAGACTCTGTTTTACAGACTTTGAAAGAGTTCAGTGAAATTCTCTTGATTATTTCATCAAACTTGAACTTCATAATCAGCTACTGATGTAATACAGGTTATATATAACTGTCTCATAGTCTGAAAGAATAGACCTCTCTCTGTATTTGATAGTCTGATTATGTTATTCAATAGTCTTTCTGCCTTGACAGTTCTTTGTTGAATGTGATATTTAAAATTCAACTTAGAGTTTAATCATACTTCTAATCATTTGACATTTACACTGGGTTTAATCTCTCTATTTAAAAGAGTTAGAGATAGTTCTGTCTCATTGAATCTAGAAAAGAAATGAATTAACTCAGTTTTATTCATATCAAATTGAATTTGATTAATATCTGCTTTAACAAAGATTTTCTTTGCAGCTTCTTCAATTACTTTCAAATTCTCTTTAATATTTTTTGAGCTGTAGACTAGATCAATATCATCCACATAACTCAGAGATCACACTATTTTCATATTTCTATTTTTGAATAGATATGCAGTGTATATTGTAAATAAAATGAGTAAGATTGAAGACCTCTGTGATACTTCTATTTTTATCTCAGTCTTGTCTTATTTCATTCCATCAAAGAAGAGTTGTATAATTCTTTTAGATATAAAATAGTTAACTCATTTTATTAGAGAAAGTGGCAGTTTTAATATCTTCAATGTCTGAATTAACTTTGACTTTGAAACATGATCAAATACTTCTTTTATATCAATAAAAACTGCAGTTGAGACCAGACTATCATGCTTTGCTATTTAAATATCATGAACAACTGAGAGAACAGTGTCAATTGCAGAACACTGTTTTCTATCTCTCATTTATTCACTGAATAAAAGAGAATCATCTATAGAGCTTATAAAAGATATTCAAGTAGCTATTATCTTTTCTAAAACCTTTCCTAGACAGTTCAATAGAGATATTACTCTATATGACTTAGAAATTGAAGTTTTTCTATTAGGTTTTGCAAGAATCACTTCAGTGACTTCTCTTCAGCATTCAGAATGATATTCATTTTTCAAGAGATTGAAAAAGAGCTTAAAATATTCATTCTTTAAGTAGAAATATATATTTTAAATAATCAAGTGATTAATTGAATCAGGATCTGTAGCAGTTTTAACAGAACTTAAGAAGATAGCTGACTCTAATTCATCTTTTATAAGATCAGATCATTCTCAGTCATTTTCATCAATGTAGTTGAGAAGTGATATATTCTCTTTCTCTGAATTCAAATCTGAATCTGGTGAGTTCTGAAAGAGAATTCTCATAAAAGCTTGATATTTTTTCTCAAAAGAGTTTACTGTATATAATTCATTCTGAAACTTATATTCTAGAGCTGAAAGTTTTGCTACACTTCTTGTTTTAGTATAGTTAAAAGCTTTAAAAACTTCCTTCTCTTATACTTCTTCAAGAAATTTATTTCAGCAGTCTGTTTTAGCTCTTTTAATATCTGAAAAATATTCATTTCTGACAGCTTTGAACTCTTCATCAGATATTACATCATTCTTCTAATCTCTTCTAGTAATAGCTAATTCTTTTCTTTTAGATGAGATATTCTCATTCTATCAAGATTTTGAATACTCAGAAGATTTTCTTTTTGAAATATTATCTCTAACACTTATTAGAATAATAGATGTAATAAGCTTCACTCTATTCTCAAGTATTTCATTTGAGATATCTTGATCAGAATTTCAATATAGCTTATTCTGTCTTTCAGATTTTAACAGTTTTATACTTTCTTTAACTGCTTTTCAATCAGCTTTTTCAAAGTTATACTGATTAGAGAGAAGAGAATTTTCACTCATTTATTTTTCACTCAGTTCAATATCAAATTGAATAATCTCATGATCTGATTCTGATATCTTATTTAAATCAATAAACTAGTTTATAAGTCTTCTATTCATTAGATTTTATGATATAAATGTTAGATCTATAATAGACTTCTGATTTATGTCTTTTCTAAAGAATGTTTATTGATCAGACTTATTAATCAAATCTATTGAATGCTCAAAGATTCATTTAATTAGATTATCAGCTCTCACTACTCTCTTACATTCTGAATTTCATTAGAGATGATGTGCATTGAAATCTTCTGCAATTATAGAGTTTCTTGATGAAGTTATGTTCAGAAATCCTCTATTAATTATTCAGATATTGTTATTTTTCTTCAATGACTTTTCATTATAGATATTTATAAGCTGTATAGTATTAAACTCATTTTCTTTATCTATAATATCACTCATCAGAATTAGACTGACCGTGTGACCGTGTCTGGGACCAGGACCAGATTTTTTGATAGTCCCATTACCAATTCGACTGATCCCATTACACGGTTTTAACATTAGATAGTAGTCCCATACTGTCCCAGTGAGACTTACTGTCTACTCTTGTCACATTTTCCAAATGGGACCATGATTTCCACTTCTCAATTTAAATTATTTTTATTGCTTTAAATGACTTTAAATCTCATTTGAGCGTTACCAAAAAGTGTTACTTTTTAAAAAATTAAAAATAGTCTAAAAAAAACCTTAAAATGTCTAAAAATAGTAACTTTATGCCAAGAATGGGACTAAATGGGACCAAATGGGACCACTTTCTCATTTTTTTCAAGTCATGGTCCCATTTTAAAATCTGATATATAGTCACTTTGCATGTTTTTTTGATAGCCAGTCCCAGCGGGATTCACGCCAAGAAATGTATGGGACCAGACCAAATGGGACCAAACGTGAAATTCATGGTCCCGGCGGCCAGTCTAATCAGAATATCAGAGTCAGACATGATATTAAATCTTAGATTAAATTAATATCTTGATCTCTTTCTTTCATAGATCACTACTCTTGACTTTATCTCAGACTTTTGAGATAAAAAGCAGTAGTAGCTTGAATGAGAAATGATATATTTTTGCTCAGTATCAAAATTCAGCTTCTGAAGCAGTATAAAATCAACTTTTTATTCAAATATAATTTAAAGACAAGAATAAATGCAATTTGAGTTTCTATTCACATTATTTTGAATACATGTGATTTTTAAAGAGTTTTTAAACTTTTTTTATTATTTTTGTTGTATATTCATACTAAAAGAGAGTAGAGTAGAATCTAATCACTATTATCAGATAGTAGATTATAACTGTTCTGAAAAGTAGAAATCTCAACTGCTTACATTATATCTAGTTTATTATCAGAGTCATTTCTCAATTCTCTAATCTTAACAGAAGTTTGAGAATTCAAATTCTGTTTACATTTTACTGAAGAATTGAAGTTTGAAGACTTAAATAATTGAGAGTTTCTTCTTTTTAAACTTGTAATTGTGAGTTTACTAACTTGACTCTTCTTTTCAGTTCTAGATTGACTTTGAGCTTTATCTTTTCTTCAGTTCTTTTGAGTTCTAGAAGTAAATATACATTCTTTTGAACTAGATGCATGTTTTTCTTTACAATTAGAGCACTTAAACAGAGTATATTGACAAATTTCATCTCTTTTTGAGCATGTTTCATATTTATGCTCACTAGTTTTATGATCTCTGATACAGAATGCATATTTTGAGTCTCTAAAACATGAGATTGCAAAGTGTTCATATCTTTGACAGTTTGAACACTGTGTTTGAGCTTTGAGATTCATTCTCAAGTCTTTGTATTCATGAACTCTCATTTTCAAATCTGCTACTCTTACTTCAGAGATCTTTGACTGTTCAAGTATTTTTATATATACTAGAACAGAGGCATTTCTTCTGCTTTATCTAAACTTAATTGAATTTAGTTATACAGACTTCTTTCTCAGTTGAATGAAGTTGTATTCTTTCAATTCATTTTTGAGAAGTAGCATTTCTTCTTCACAGTCAAAAATTTCAACTGAAATATTATGAAGAATGAATTTATCTCACTTTTCATCTCTTTCAGATAGAATTATTATATTTAGCAAAGATTCTACTGCTGACTTTCAGAGATTCTTATTCTGAATAAGGAATTCAGCACTGAATTCAGGCATTGTAGTCAGAATGATGAAGTTTTCAAAGAATGATAACTCAATTGAAGCTATAACTGGTTTTTGAACTTCAATATCAGTTATTAACTGAGAAAAGAACTGCTAATTAATTTCATTTCTAATTCTGAAAATGAGATTTAAGTTTAGCTTGTTTCTTTGCAGAATGTTCTGATTTAAGACTTTGAGAATAAGTCTTCTATTTCTGAAGATTTAGAAGTTTTTCTCTTTTTACATTTTCTTTTCTACTTTTCTATGAATAGAGACATGAGCAGTATTCTTCTCAGTTTTCTCAGGATTTTGAGCAGATTTTGAGACAGCAGATTTAGAGACAGTAGATTCAGCTGCTTGAGCATGTGTTTTCTTCTAATTCAAAGAAGAAGAAGAAGTAGAAAGAAAGAAAGAAGAAGAGTAAGATGAAGAGTCAGTGATTATACTAGAAATTTTCAAGATTTTTTGAACTGTGTTTGAGATTCTAAGTTTGAACTTGATCATCTTCTGTAGTTATCTAGTCTGAGTATAAAGAATTAACAGAACTTCTTCATTTATCTCACTCAGACACTGCTTTTTAAGAATCTTGCTTACTTTTTCAAGTTTCTGTATTTCAAGAACTTGTTATTTCTCTATTTCTTCTTTCTTTCTTCTCTTCAGAATTTCAATCTCAGAAATAGTATTTAAGAAAGCATTTTTTTCCACATTAACTGAGTGTATTTTTAAACTCATTGTTTTCACTCAATGAAAAGTTGATCAGACTGTTTCAATTGAGATATTTCTAAGTCTGTTTTCAATTGAAAAGTTGGTCAGACTGTTTCAAAAGAAGAATAAAAGACTTTTATATATAAAACACCTGATTTTTTTCACAATAGTTCAGTAACTAGATTAGATTTTTGAAGAGAATCTAATAAACTAAAATTGATTTTTAAAATAAATCAATAAAATCTTTATAATCTCTTTCTTGAGATACAGTGAGAAAAAGTATGATATCAATTGATAATAAATCAGATAATATGACAGTTTTTAAGAGAAAAACTGATAAAAAATAAATTAATTTTTTGCAGAGAAATTGATTAAAACTATTCAATTTTATTCTAAATTATTCAATTCTTCTCACATAACAAGTGTGCAACTCAAATCAGTTAATAAAAAGTATAAAAAAGAATTAAGTATTAATGAAAGCTCTTCAGTCACTGAAAAAGTAATTCTTACTTAAAAGAATATGAAATTATAATAGAAAATAACTCTGTTTTTAATTCTTTGTAAGAATATTGTATAAAACTCAGAGAAAAACATCTTACTTTTTCAAGAGAAGTAAAAAACTATTTCTAAGATCTTTTTTTTGTATTAACTGCTGCAGAAGAATGAGATAGAAACTGCTAAGATATGTACTACTATATACTCTCTATCAAGACTTTCTCTCTTCAGAGTCTTGATATTATAGAGAATATAAGTCTGTTTCTATATAATAATATAAATATTATCAGTGAGATGTAGAGAAACTGATTATTTATATCTCAAAATAGAAGACTTTGTCAATGATTATATTAATATAGAGTTAATTCTTAAATTTAATAGAAATCTAGTATTGCTGTTCTCAATCTCTTGCAGAATCTATTGAATATTGAGATATTAAAACTAGATTTAATATATCTCACTGTGCAGGAATCAAAGACTCAGTCAGATCTTGAGATATACTGATTTTATAGTTATTAATATGCTATTGACTCATTATTCACTGATTATGTATTGAATGCTGTTATCAAGGTATCTTTTTATATCATTCTGCTGAAAATGAGCCAGATTGAGAGGAGTAGTACAGGGGTGAGACTTGATGTTGAAGTCTAGATACACTGACAGCAGATCATGAAGATTGCACTTCAGAAGAGTCTGTTGATTATGTACTTAATATTATCACTGAGATATCTTTTTATATTTTTCTGCTGAGGATGAGCCAGATTGAGAAGGGCAGTACAAGGGTGAGACTTAGTATTGATGTTTTGAAACATCAAAGATGAACAGGGTTTTCGCGGAGATTGCTCCTCAGATATCTCCACAACTACAGGTCAGGGATCTTCCAAAATCAAGAAGATTGGTGCATATGACTAGGTCACTTCACCTTACAATTTGTATGGCACTCTGGCCCGGGGTTGTGGTGTGGTAGGGGAGAACGGGGGATAATCCCACACAGGAGCTTTGAACAACGCCCGGTTCATGTTTGGCTGGATAACTCCACCACCACACAGGGTATGCAGTCAGCGATGGGGTCAGAATGCTCGTATGATCGAGGGCTTTTCAATGGATCTATCAGCGGGTTCTTATTCGAAAAATCGAGCGAGTTCGTGGTGAAGCGGTTTGAATCTTGCTATATATTAATATTGTGAATATCAATGTTGAAAAAATGTTGATACTTATACATTATAGTGATTTGTGAATCATGATAGTTAAATATATATATATATATATATATTGTTTCTGACTTGATTACAACTTGTACAATAATTTTTAAAAACTCAAAATTAATTTCAATTATTAATAATTATAAACTTATAACTAACTAATATAAAAAGAAAAAAAACTTTTTCTACTCATTATCTTTCTTCTCTTTCTCATTCTTCTTATCATTCTTCATAATTCACTTCTTATTCTTCTTCTCCTTCTTCTTCTTCTTATCTGAAATAATAATCATCTCAAAATCTCTCTTCACTATCTTCTCAGAGAAGAGTTTCTACTGCTTCCTCTCAGTTAGATTAATCTGTATCTCAAAATCTCACATTTTCTGATCTGCTGTCTCAGGTTCTATCTCAGTAGTAAGCAGATTGATATGCTCAGAGAGCAGAGCTGTCTTCTTAATATTCTGAATTATGAAGTGCATTCAAGATCTGAATAAGGTCTCAATTCTCTTCTTCTCTGCCAGCTTCTGCTAATCAATTAGAGAACAGAAGTATTATCAAAAATTATTATCTCTTAATAAATAAAAAACTTATCAGTTTTAACTTCTTTATCTCTCTTTTCAACACTTTCTCAATCTTCTTCTACTACTGCTTATTTATAGTAATACTCTTCTTCTCTCTTTCTCTCTTTATCTTGATCTTAAATTATTCTCAGAACTTCTTCTGATTTCATCACTACTATATAAGACTCTTCACTATCTTCTTCTTCAATCTCTCACAGACAGCATCATTTACATTATTTCTATACTTAATTCAGTCTAAATTTATTAGAAGTATTACTTAAAATTATTATCATTCTACTCTCTTACAGAGCCTCTTCAAGGCATTATAACATGTCTTACAATCTGTCTTCTCTCACTTGAACATCTTCTTCTTCTCTCTCTTCAATCTGTGACAGTGCTCACGCGCCTTGATGATCCGCAGAACCGCAGAATATTTGAAGAGAGATGATATAATTGATTTCAGTGAGTGTTAAAGAAGAGTGAAGGCAGAAGAGACAGTCAGAAATGATATAATAATAATAATGATGAGAATGATGATAATGATAATGATAATAATAATAATGATAATGATGATAGTGATGATAATGATAATGATAATGATGATGATAATGATGATAAAAGAGAGAGTGCATTGAAATATATTACTGACTTATCAAATATAAAGAGACTTAAAGAAAATATTAACAGCTTTCAGCACTGTACAGAAACAGCTACAGTGTTATATAGTAATATTATCTTCATTCAATACATGCACTGTTGATATTCTTTGTATGCAGTTATTATATAATCTATATCAGAGATACATGCAGAAAACAGATCTTTATTACTAGAACAAATGATTGCAGCAATTCTCTGTTTTTATATTATAAAGATAAGTTATTCTCATTTCTTTCTTCTCTCTTTTCTCTTCTTTAATCAATCAATAATTTCAAGCTGGTATGAAAACTATTAAAACACTCTCAGAAACTCTCAAATTGAACAGTATAGACTAATCAAATTTCAAATGCAGAAGAAATCAAATTATCTTCTACAGATTCAATTATCTATTCTCTCTCAAATAAAACAGTAGTCATGTTCCCCCTCCTCTCAATCAAATGAAACATGGCCTGTGAAAAGTGAGTACCACATCAGACTATAATGATCAACACAGCCTCAGCACACAGAGCTGCATATACACAGTATGTGCTGAACTGAAAGACTGTGTGAGTTGCAAACTGATAACAGCATTTCAGGGAGAGCCATGCGGTGTGAGAAAGTCATAACTCTCAGTCATGTACACAGAGGGTGAATTACTGTAGTAAGTGCATGTGCATTGAAGTAATACTTTTTGATAATACTCAGTCTCTGATATGATGAAAATAGAGTCTCTCTGTGAGATCTGTTTCTATCAGAAGTCAGAAGATCTTATATTTCTCAAGATCATCTTCACACATCTTGTCTGTGAAATCAATGAGAGAAATCATCAATTTCAGTGTTCTGCTCTTAATGTCATTCAAGTAGCAGCAGAGTTCACTCTAGCCACACTTTTTAAGTGTATGTTTTCTAATTATTCACATTTATATAGATATATACTGATTATTTATTAGATGATGTTAAGATAATGACTTATCACAGCTGTATTACTCTCACTGTGAGAGATACACAGTTGATAATAAACATTGTAAAGACTCTGAAAAGTGAGTATTTTAAGAATGCTGTGGCTTTGTAATCTTGATTTTTTTTTATTTTTATTTTTTGTTTTTTTCTTTTTCTTTTCTTTTCTTTTTTTTATTTTTCTTTCTCTTTCTAACTCTTTTTTTCTTTCTCTTCTTTTTTTCTTTCTCTTTTTTTTTTTTTTTTGTTGTGATTTTTTCTTATTGTTTTATTTTTTGTTTTTTTATTATTTTTTGTATTTTACATTTTTTTTTTAATTAAAATGATATTGATTATGATCTGTGTTTAAAAAAGTAATGATATTTGATAATACTCTCTATTGAATTTTCAACAAATGAGTACTATATTATGATATTATGTAAGTGAGAAATGATTTCATGATTCTATTTAATGTCATTTTCAATAATGAAATCAGAATGAAAATATGACTAAGAATTCAAACATATTCTTTATCTGAGACTAGATTTTTGTTTGAAAAGTGAATCTGAGATCTTTAATATTTGAAATAACAGGATTTGAGATCAATGTAATGAACACAAATCATGACCAGAAGTAATACTTTTAGATAACATGACAACTGTAAAGTTTGGTTCTGGTTCCAGATACGGTCACACGGTCAGTCTAGTTATGAGAATGAATAGAATCTATTATCTAACAGAAAGTCATCATGATCATGAGTAAGACAGATCTTCTTCTTCAAGAGTACTGTGAACACTTGCTCTCTGCAGACTCAATTCTCTTCTATGTTATAGATGAAGCACAGAATGTCTGTCTCTCATATGAAATTGAATCTATCTCTTATCATATTTGAGCAGTGAGTTCTGCTCTCAAACACATCTCACTCAGCATTATATGACTCTCTTGAGATTGCAGATGTCTGCAGGACTCTAGAGAGTGATTCAAAGTCTTCATCAAATAAGATATTCAGTCACTGAGAGAATTCAGTGAGAGAATTATTATCTTCAACTTAAGTCAGTTATTTCTGCTACTATTAATTTTTACACTACTGCTCTTGTCTCTGAGCAGTGAGCACTGCTTTCTTCATATGAAAGTTACTTTCATATCTCTGTCAGTCAGCTTCTTTCATCTGTCAAATACTGAAGATTGTTCTGAAGCTTGTTGATATACTTATTAATAAGAGTGATACACTTATTCAGCTGATTCTGCTGCTGATTGAGCTGATACTTACATTTATCTAGCTTGCTTTCTCACTGAGTCAGCTGAGACTTCAGTTGCTTTAACTTCTCAATTGTATCTAATACAGCAGCTTCATCAGAAGAGGCATGACTCTGATCATTAAACTTAATATAGCTTAAAGCTATTAATTCTCTTTCTTTTGTATGCTTTATAACCTCTGTATGAAAAGTCTGTAGTCAAGAATCAATGACATTCTTTCATTCTATGACAGAAACTGAGTCAAGAATTGTCTTAACATCATTGTAATATCTGATAGACACTTTCATAAGAATGTTCTCTGTCTTAACACAGTTATATAATATGACTTAGTTCTTGATACTATCATATCATTCATTTGTATTCTGTCAGATCTCTGTGATTATAACAGTGTGTTTCTCTGCTGCTGTCTGTGAGTAGATGTGCTCAGTGTCAGATCTCTGAGTGAGTTTACAGAAAGCTCACTTCTCAGCAAACTTATTCAGTCTAGCAGAGTGAAGTAGCTGACAGAAGTCACTTCTAGTGAGACATCTGTTCTACTTCATTGCAGTGTGTAACAGACATGTATAAAGTGAGTGTATTATAACTGAACTGATTATCAGCTGCAGTGATGAAAAAGATAGAGTAGTTAATCAGATTAATCATCAGTTAACTGAACTTCATTATCTGTAACTCAGATTAATCATCAGTGTTACATCTTCTTAAAGATGAAAAGAATGTAGAGAAATCAATCAGATCAATTATCAGTTTGTGATTCAAAGATTGCTTAAGCCAGCGTACAATTACAGGCGTACGCCGGCTTCTTATATATTGTAATATTGTATGCTAATTTAATTAGCAGCTGCTATGGCCCCTTTACACTTATACGCGTACACTAGTAGTTCAGAAGTAGCTGTGGTATTATCTGACAGTCATACATTCTTTCAAACCACATTCTCTCTCACCAGATTCGGTCGCGCTCATGTGACCATGTTGTACATCCTAGCTTCATGCAGATTAGCTCATCACTAGTGTTTCATAATTGTGTGATCTATCTCTGATTCAGCTAGCATTCTGTATACACTCTTACAAAGAAACTTTCACTATATTACATCACTCATTCACTAACTTTTCTCATTCTTCAATTATCTTCTTCATTTCATCATTATTGAATATTATCATCATTCAAGATTTCTATCTCTTCTTCTGTTCAACTCTTTCTATCTGTTCATCTATCACATTATATGCATTTCTGGCAATGATCTCTCATTTTCATAATAAGTGTTATTATAGTACTCATATCAGGCAGTTCATTAGCAGTAAGTGTAACATGTTGTAAAACATGATCAGAACTTGTTTATCTTTTAACAATCATCAGAACAATGTATTATCATGAATAATAATACATCTTCTTTATCTTCTTATACACTCTTGACTGTTTCTTCTTCTCAGCAGGTTTCTGATCATGTTTTCTGACACAATTTTGCATAGATGCAGATGCTAATATGTTTATTTTTATTTGTATAGAATTATCACATGTTGACAGATCTGTGTCTGCTGATGATAGTGAACCCAGTGTTGAATCATTGATCAAGAACTTGAAGAATGTGATAATGAAGAAATTGTCTGTATCATGTATGACTGAGTCTTCAGTATTCTTCTCTGCTTCTTCTGCTGCTTCTTTCTCTGCTACTTTCTCTCAATCTTCTACACTTGTTTCTGTGTCTGATTCTCCCGCTCTCACTATCTCTGTTCCCGCAATTCCTACTCTCACTACTTCTGGTTTTGCTGTCTCTGCCTTCCTTACTAGCTCTCCTCATTTCAAGAAGATATTGTATAGGCTCAGTGAATCACATTTCTCAGTGTATACACTTCTGCTCTTCTTACTGATTCTCAGAATGATTTATTGTATGAAGACTGTATATAATATAACTATCTGAAGCTCAGTTACAGATGCTGATTATTATATTCATTTTAAATATTCATGATAAGATAATTATTCATTTATATCAGAGAATCATCTCTTTTCTCAACAGTGTTGAGATTGTAAGTCTTTTTCTTTTCATCTTTTTAATCTGATGCTGATTTTTCTATTCTTAGAGAAAATCATTATGAGTTTTACTGTGCATGAAGTTGTGACATTCACAGATATCAAGAAGCTTTTTATAACTGTAAAGTTCAATATTATAGAGACATCTACTCTAATGAATTCCTTCAGAATGATAGATCTGTATCAGCCTATTCTCTGACATCTGTCATCTGACTTCATGATGTAGGCAAAAGATATCTGTGTTTTCAGAAACAGAAACATGAATGTTATACTCTTTTACACCTGTGAATGTGAGACTTGTACACCTTGTCTGAGATGTCATTGTGAGAATGAGCTGTTCACATGCTGTGTTCTGCTTTCTGCATTCTTTCATATCTCTCTCTCTCTTTCTGAGAAGACTTGTGTGTGTTGTAATTGCATGTACAATTCTAAGATCAGCAGGTGTTTGTTTGATAATTATTATTCCTGCTTTTGTGATTTTTATACACTAATAATGATTCTTAGTTGCTTCAGTGTCAGAGATCATTCTCATCAAAGATGACAATGCTGCTGAGACTATTCTCTTCTGCTCTTAAGCTTCTTCTGTCACTTTCTCTTCCTTCTCTGTGAGAAAGGTTGTGTGCACACTGAATTATAAGTGTTCAGCTCTGAGTGACTTCTGTCATTTATCTGATTCTGTATCTTCTTCTTCTTCTGTTTCTTCTGTCTCTACTCTCTCTGCTCTGACTTCTGATTCTGCAGGTTCTGTGCTCTTCTTCAATTTCTCTACACATATATGTGTGCATTTCTATATTGGCATTCCAGTCAATCTTGCAATCAATGACATTAATGTTGTACACAGAGCAGTAGAGAAATCAGAGATATGTACAGTGTTATTATGAGAGTAACTTGTGATCCTTGAATCTCTTGCAGACCTTGAGTTTTGAGATTTCCTTTGTTTTTAGCATTTTTTAGGTGATGTGATGTTGAAAATAGATTAAATATATGATGTATGAAAATGAATGAAATATGTATAATAACATTTGTCTTTTACAGCTGACTCTTACAGTTGATGATCAATTCATTATCTCTTTTCTTACACTTTTTCTTTATCTGCTAGTCACTACTCTTACATGACCTCTATATAATACAGTGTTCAGTGACTAGGTTCAGCAGCTTTTATCTTTTATAATTCTGTCTTATACATTATACTGTCTCTCTTCACCTGCTCAGATCACTACAGTGAACAGTCTATCAAAACTAATCTCATCTGATCTCTGAGTGTTCTCAGAGATTGAGATAACTTAGTCTCATGCATCTGCAGATGTTTCAGATAGTTCATTCTCTGTGATCTTCACAATTGAACTGATATAAACAGTTGAATTCAACTCTGAATTTCTTTTTCTTCTGTAATCTGACTTATATACAAGTCTGCTGCTCTGAGACTACTCTTTATCACATTGCATCTACTGTCTACAGTGTGTTATTATATAACTGGCTACAGTCTCATTACTTATTAAAGTGTGATGTTCATCTGATTTCTTCATTACTTTTTATTCTTTTCTTATAATTATGAAAAGATCAGAATAAGTGAGATCATCTGATTTATAAGTGTCTATGATTTCTCTTACTTTGTGAGACTTTTTAATTGTAAGTCTCTTCTTTTTCAATGCTGATGATAGTGCTGTGAATAATCATAATCTACTCAGGTCTTGCATCTTTACTTTCATAAGTTATGAATCATTGATTAAGTTGTGTAAGATCTGTTCCTCTGATTCTTTCAATGTGTATATTCTCAGAGAATGTGATTTGAGTATTTTATATGATTCAAATCATCTAGATTGAAACTTCTCAGAACTCTCATTGTATATAAGAACTTATATTCTCATCTTAAGACTTGATTTCTTAATAAGTGAGTCTCATATTCTTTTCAATTGAATTGCTCAGTTCAGAAGTAACTCATTAGCTTTTGCATGTATGTGACTGATCTCTTTCAATCTTGGTTCTTTGTTCACAACTGTTGTGTCTGCAACTGCTACTACTGTGTTCATAACTGCTGTTTCTGCTGTGTCTGCAACTGCTGTTTCTGCTGTGTTCATAACTGCTCTCTCTCTCACCTTTTCTGAAGCATTCTCTGAAATATGCGGATGCAATTCATACAACAGATAGAATGATGAACACTTGAAGACTGCATGCTGTCGAATCCGCGTGATCAGTAGCACCTGCCTGAGATATTCATCTCATAGTCTTGTAGGCTTGTTCACTAGATATTTTATCAGCATATTGCTCAAGATTTCATTCAAGTGTTTCATCTTCCTGTTTATCTGCAGATGATATAATGTTGTTCTACAATATCTTGTCTGTAACTGGTTCATGAAATGCCTCACTGCTTCTTCTATGAGATTTGCACTGTTATCAGTTACAATCTCACATGACATTTCATAGTTGACATAGATCTTATTATGTAGGAACTTTGTCATCACCTTCTCTGTCATCTCTGAAACTGCTTTCATGACTGACCAGCCAGTAGCATAATTAATAGCAGTGATTATTCATTGATTTTCATTTGATGTTTGTGATAATATGTCTATGAGATTCATCTCTCATTGTTTGAATGATTGTATTATACACTTCATCTGATATTGTGCTTTCTTGCATTTCAATTCTTTCTTAGATTCTTTCACAATCTGATAATTCAGACACTTGTAAGTATACATCTGAATGTTCTCAGTCATGCTTGATCAGTATACTCTTGATTTAAGTACACTCATGAGTTCAGGGCTTTCTAAGTGACTGAATTCCTTGTGCATATGAGTCATTAAGTTGTGTTTAAATGAAGATTCTAGATAGGGAGCTTCTGTGTATTCTAGATCACAGTAAAGCACAATATTGTTTTTCAATTTTCTCAGCTTGAATTTTGAAAGCATCTCTTCTACTACTTTTATGAGATGCTTATTATCTGACATCTTGTCATTCTTCAAGTAAGAGATCATAGTGTTCACTCATTCTGATTCCTTGCATTCTCTCAGTGTGTTTAACATGAACATCTCTTGTACCTGATTTACAGAACTCTCATTCATGAAATTGAGTCTGTAACTGATTGCATCTGACATCACTACATCTGATTCTTTTCAGTATTTGATATGAAGATTATACACTTGAAACTCTGAGATTTAATGTGCTAAGTGTTTAAAAGGTTTTGTTATTGATTATAGATAGATGAGACTTTCATGATCTGTAATCATCATTATCATATGCTCATTGTTAATATATCTATTTCATAACATCAGTATGTGCTTGATTGCTAGCAATTTCTTTTCATGCACTGAGTAATTGAGCTCAGTGTCTGATAGTTTTCTACCATTGTACATCACTGAGTGCAGCTTGTCATTCTTACTCATCTGTAGAAGAGTGTCTCTGATAGCTCATTCAGATATGTCTATCTTGATATAGAAAGGTTTATTACAATCTGATTAAATAATCACTGAAGATATTATTATATATTCTCTCAGTGTGAGAAAAGCCTCTTCATACACAGTATTTCAGATGATTGAATGAAACTTCTTCTTTCACAGATTTGTATCTGTTTCTCTTAAGAGATCTGAGAGTGATGCAGATATTTGTGTGAAATTCTTGATGAATCTGTAATAGTATGAGATCAACTCAAGAAACTGTTATATGTGATGTATGTTTCTCAGCTGCAGTTAATTCACTATGACATTCAATTTCTCTGAAATGAGGTGTATACAGTTATTACTCACTACATGTTCTATGAACTTCAACTCTTCTATTTCAAACACACACTTGATTGATTTGATGTAGAGCTTATACTCTGCCAGAGTTATAAGCACTTTATTGAGATGCTTCAGATGTTCATTGTATGAGTTTGAAAAGACTAGAATGTCATTGAGATATATAAGGCATGAGGTTTCATTCTATTTATAAAGAATCATATTCATCATTATTTGAAAGATGATGAGCATATTTATCAGACTGAATGACATTATCAGGAATTCAAACTTTCTTCATTGTGTATTAAATGTGATTTGTGAAACTGATAGTTCATCTATACAGATCTGCCAGTATTCTGAGAGAAGATCAATCTTTGATAGATATTAAGTGTTTTCAACTGTATTCAACTGTTGTTGAATCTGTGACAGTGAATATTCATTCTTGATCATAAGCTTGTTAAGTGCTCAGTAATTGATACACATTCATCACTTCTCATCTGTCTTTTTCATGAATAGAACTGGAAAGTCTCACATGCTTGATAAGAGTTGTATGAGACCATGTTCTAGAAGATCAGTGATCTGATGCTTCTGTTCTTCAAGATGTGTTTGTGACAGAAGATATGCATTCTGATTGACTGGTTTTGCATTCTCTGTGTCAATCTCATGTATGAATTCTTGTTTCAGCAGCAATTCTGATGAAAGATCTGTTTGAAAGATCTTTTCATGCTTTTTCAGAAGCTTCTTCATATGCTTGTTCTTCTGTATATTCTTTATCTTGATTTCCTCTACTTCTGAGTTCTGTATGACATACAGAATGCTTTCAGATGAGGTCTTGCAAATCATTCTCTTTACTTATTAATATATAAGCAGATTTAACCCTTCTATATCAGAGATGTGAAATGTTCTTCTCATATCAGTTAGTAGAATTATATGAATCATTTTCTTCCTATCAGTTAACTGTATATGACATGTACATCATTGAATCTGCAGATTGAACCTTTGAAATCAATTAAGTCTGAGAATAAGATTGTATTTCATGTTCTGCAGCTCTTGCACTCAAATATAGCAAGATCATTCTCTGAAGTGCAAGAGAACTCTTACTCTTGCAGATAATATCAAATATCAGTTATCAGATAATCTTATACATCAGAGATTCTTCACTCAGCAGACCTCTTTCAATCTTTAAATTATATAATTACTAATATATTGTGTAGAAGCTTCTGTGTCTGCTAACACTTTTACAGCCATCTCTTGATTCTTATTCAAGTGCTCTCTATACATTAACATTTCAGACCTTAAGGTATTGAGATAAGTATTTACTTCATTATTCTCACTTACATCTCATTCAGAAGTCTGCTTCTTCTTTGCATTCATAGAATTCAGAGAGTTATCTAACATGAGTATCTTTTTCACTTTGAAGACTTTTCATAGAATATCAGTGAGTGTCTCTGAGCTCACTGATTCTGCTAGTTTTTTGACTTTCTTGCTTCTCTTAACTGCATATGCTGAGTGCAATCTTTTATATCATGATTTTGATATCTGCAGTTGAAGCAAGCTCAATACTTACAATATCAAGAATTTTACTCAGAGAATTTCTTTTTCAGAGAATTCAGTACTTTAGTAATAACATTCAGATCTAGATTCATTGCATTTAAGTGTGTGACTTATGTTGTAGAAGTCTGATTATTTATTCTATGCTGAGATATACTTGATTGCAGTATTTTCTATTATAATTGACTTACTTATTCTTATACAATGAGAATGTTGTATACTTTCTTCACTGTGCCTGATTATGAGATTAAGCATTTTCATTTCACTCTTAACTTAAGTGTAAGATCATGAATGAAGATCTGTAAACAGAAAGATGTTGAAAGCTCTTCATTTAATGCAAGATAGTGTAAGCTGAAGTGTGTGAAGTATGATATAAAATCACTCACTTATCTACACTCAGTGAAGTGTTTGTAACACTTGTCTCACATGTTCACTTTCTCAAAGTTGTACAAGATTCATTTGAAAAACTCATTTCATATTCATAAGAATGAATATTACTCTGAGTCTATGAGATTCATCTTTTCATCAGTTATTCACAATAACTTTGCTTTTCTGTGTAGAAACACAGCAGATCTTAAGACTTGTTAGAATTTTATTAGCTGTCTGTCTGTGAGTTCATATTTAATCTAATAATATAATCACATCTGACTTAGTCAGCTGATTGCAGCATCATTTTTTCAGTCATTATTAAAGCTTAATAGCTTCAGCAGATCTTCTGACTTAATATATCTCATGCTCAGATTCTCATTCTGTACAGTGATCTCTGATAATATATACACTTCTGAAGAGATTGTGAACAATTATGATGAAATCTTCAGATTCAGTGTAGTCATCTATCTATGTAAATGTTTGATCTTCTGCTGCAGACTTAAGATCTGATTTTCTCTATTCTTATTAATGATGATGATTGCATTGACAAAGCTCTTCATAGTGAATGCTTGATCTGCAGTGAATGTCAATTGTTGTTTGACTTTCATCTCAGTCTGTCACTGTATAAACAAGGCCTCAATCTTGTTTAGAATTCTCATATATGTACAGAGCTTTGATTTCAGTTCAGTGATCTCAGCTGCTTTTCTTACTGCTTTAAGTAAACTCTCTGAGAGATTCTGCATATCTTTCAGTTCAGGTAGCAGAGAAGAGTGTTGTTCATATTAGCTAGAGAAGGTATTCATTTCAGTGGTTAATTTCTGATTGATTGTACAATGTCTATTGTTATATGATTTCTGTTATCATTGTACAACTCCGGTGATGGCCACTCTCTCTTTTATTCTTCTTTTGAGTAGAGAGCAGACTTCTTTGAATCTGGTTCATCACTCTCATTTTCTTTCTCACATCTCATCTGTTCGCATCTCATACATGGCATTTGCCTGGGTGTGAAGTTTTCCCTCAACAAGTGAAGCAGTATTAATCAGATGCTCTTTCACTCACTGCTCTTCATATGCTATCTTTTGAGGCATTCTAGAACCACACTGACATGATAACTATGAATCACTTTGTAGACAGAATTATCACACTCTGAAGAAGTCTACACTTCTCACCAGTTTTTAGACATGCTATCAGATGTGATTCAAAGATTGCTTAAGTCAGTGTACAATTACAGGTGTATGCCGGCTTCTTATATATTGTAATATCATATGCTAATTTAATTAGTGGCTGCTATGGCCCCTTTACACTTGTACATGTACGCTAGTAGTTCGGAAGCGGCCGCGGTATTATCCGACGGTTGTACGTTCTTCTGAACCACAAGTTGACTGAACTTTGTTATTCACAACTCAGATTAATCATCAGTGTTGTATCTTTTGAAGATGAAGTGAAATCTAAGAGCACTGAGAATCTTATTCTTAATAAGACATGCTATTAAATTGCAGCATATATTATAGTTAATTGTAACTGATTTATTTTATAAGATATTATCAGCTGCAGCTGTGAGATCTCTTATTGAGAATATTCTTAATCTCTCACTCAAGCTTATTATCTTCTTCTATGATGTCTGATAACTATCAGTCAGAAATCAGCTGAGAAGAGAATAGATCAGTGATAGTGCAGCAGAGTAAGCTTATATAAAATACATTATAAATTTCTGATAATGTGTCAAGACAGTAGTTATAACTATCTAGAACTTCTATCACTTTATATCTGACATAGTGATAATCTAGTGTATGAGATGAATATGTGATTTATATATTCTTAAGATTCAATCATATCAGATCTTCTATCTTATATTATTCTATGAAGTCTTAGTAAACATTAATTCAGTTCTCTTAATCTTGTTTTACAGTTGTCATGAAGATCTCTGCTCAATTATAGACATCTCAGAGTTTTGTTACTATATTATCAGCAATCTGAATTGAACTGTGAGAGTTCAGTGTGAACTGTGTGATCTCTAGAAGATTCAACACTTTTATGTAATATTCATGTATAAGAAAGAACAGGCTTATATCTATTGAAATAGCATCTTAACTGTTGATAGCAATCTCTGTGTGTAGAAGAAAATTATGTCAATCATCTTATAGATAATTGTAGAACTTATAAAGATAATTCTTTACAGTCTGAATTATCTGTTCTGATACACTATCAATCTCAGAGTGATAGATAGTTGACAGACAGTGTATAATCTTGAGAACTTGATAGATTCTAGTTCAGAGAGTGCTCATGAATTGACAGCTCTGATCTAATACTATAAATCTTGATAATTCATACATTCAATAGAACAGACTCTGTAGAAAAGCTTCAGTGACTTATTCAGTATTTATCTTATTACAAGATTTCAATATTACATCTTTGCTCAATCAATTCATAATAATCAGAATGTTTCTACGATTCTTACTCTTAAATAGATTAATAGTAAAGTTAATTACTATATCTCATCAGATTCTATCAGAAATATTGAGTGATTTCAGTAGATCTTTTCTACAATTCTTTCATAAGATAATGAAAGAACAGTAGTTGCAGTTTCAGATGAAGTATGTAATACTGTTTAATATCTCAGATTAATAGAACTCTCAGAAGATCATTTTATACAGTTATTTATAATCTGAATAATTAGTTATATATAAATCATGCATCTCTTACATTATTTAGATGTGTAAGAGTTTAAAGTAAGAGACTCAGCATTATTCATGAAATTGTAAAGTATTATTATCATCAATTGAACATTCTGAGATATCAGTTCTTACATATAATTCTGAGAGAAATCAGAGTGCTTCTTGTTATACTACTTCTGTAAGAAATCCCGCTTCTCGCGGATTCTTTACCTCTATTCCTATCTCTCGCGTAACTAATAGGGCTAGCGGCCCTTGACTACACATAACTATATAGACTAGAGTTCACAAATACTATTCATAACTTAGCTTGAATACTATTATACATTTAATCTCTATATTTTATCTTTCTACTGTGAATACTTCTAGTAGTTAACAGTATATATCATATCAAGCTGCAAATATCTGAATAATCATCTGTGAGTACTTATTCTTACATTTCAAGCTCAGTCAGTCAGCAATCATCTGTTATAACTGAAAGAACTAGAAACTTATATACTTCAATCTCTGCAAACTCTACTATAGACACTCAGAAGCAGCTATCTAAATCATAAATAATCTCTATAAAAGAAGTCTCAGAGAACTTATCAATTACTTATAAGATATTATTCTCTATATCTGTGACAGAGAAACTCTCTGAACTTATAAATAAATCAATTTCAGTGAAGAATATTCTTGAGCATTTCTTATAAGATTAAGCTATTTTTCTATAAGAAATACTTACTATCTGTAAACACTCTCAAACTGAGTCTCTAGACATAATCTTCAGAAACATCTATAAACTGAAAAGAAACTTTCTTAAGCTGTAATCACTTAAGATCACTTATTAAATCACAATCTATAAAAGCTTTTATAAGTTTGTATTTAAAATTAACTTATAAGTTTGACTGTGTAATATAAAAGATAAAAAAGCTGTTATCTATATAATAACAGATCTCTATTACACTGAAGTCAAGAACTGAC
This sequence comes from Blastomyces dermatitidis ER-3, assembly GCF_000003525.1. Classification (NCBI taxonomy): domain Eukaryota; kingdom Fungi; phylum Ascomycota; class Eurotiomycetes; order Onygenales; family Ajellomycetaceae; genus Blastomyces; species Blastomyces dermatitidis. The sequence continues at coordinate 801,462 of NW_025544777.1, read as the reverse complement.
TGAATTATCTAGAGAATAATTACAAGAGATTCTACTAATCTATTCTTAAAATCTATTTAGAGAATAAGTTAAGAGACTTTATAAGTTGAACAGAGAATATCTGAGCTGTAATTATTAATATTAGAAAAAGAGATGAGAAATCTGATAAAGACTACTTACAGCACTTCATGAAATTATAATATGAATTAAGATCTGTGAAAACAGAGTTCTGAAATAAAATCTAAATAATAATATTTATAAAGAGACTGAATAAACATATGCAGAATAAGTTCATTGAGTAAGACTCTAAGCTCTTAACTCTGAAGAAACTGATGACTTTTATCTATTACTTACAGATCACTGTGAGAGTCACAGATGTGTAGAGAGTGAATCACTGACTGACTTCATAAGAGCTAGAATAACAGAGAACAGATTTATTAGAAAAAGATGATAAGATACAGAGAGATTCATATCTAACTACTAAGCAGAGAGAGAGAGATTTATAAGCTTCTATAAATAAAGTGTATAATAGAGAGATTAAGAAAAAGAGACTCTGTTTTATCTATTTTAAATTAGAATATCTCTGTATAAACTGTCTGAATAAATTAAAATAGAAATTTGAGAAGTTACAGACAGAGTCAGTAACAGTCTTCTTAAAAGTCTTAAAGCTGATATCTGAATCTGTTACTTCTCTGATGAAAATACTTACTTATAGAAAGAGACTGCATCATGATACTACTATTCTGTAAGTATGAGAAGTATTAATAAACTTAGAATTTCAGATCACTATAGTGTCTCTAAAGCTTATAAAGTAAATAAACTGAATGATGAAAGCTGAGAATCTACTCTTATAACAAGCAGAGTGTGAGAACTCAGATCTGAGAGCTGAGAGACTTATAAGAGTTATTTTTGAATTGTAAGATCTCTCTGAAATCTGAAGAAGATTTGTAGAAACTGTAATTATTACAGATATCACAGATAACATGTATCTGAGACTTGTATAAAGAGTTTCTACTCTTCTATCAAATCTATTATCAGATTCTTCTCACAGTGAGAAGAAAGCTCAGCTGTCTTTACTAAGCTAAATATCTCTGTAAGATCTCAGTATTTCTCTGATATCTGAAGCTCAGTTTCTATGACTGTGAGATTCTCAGATACTTATAAAGTTATTATATAGATAAGCTTATCTTCTCTAATTAACTCTGCAGTATTAACTGATTCTATCTCTGTAAGTAAGTCTATCAACACTGATTGAAAGTATAAATCTGACTCACAGATCTTACAGTGACAGATTCACTGAGCTTAGAGACTGAGTGAGTTCTGATTCAAGATAGAATATATTAAGAGAACTAAGAACTCAGTGAATAGACTCTCTCACAGATCAGACTATATTAAGAAGATCAGAATAACAGACACAGAGAGACTAGAGAAGATAGAAAAGCTTTATAAGATACTCAGACTGAGTGTTATAAAGAGATTGACTGAAGAGTCTCTCAATTCTCTATAAGAGAAGAGAAAAGAGAGAGAAAAGAAATCTGTATAATTACTCTCTATATGTCACGCCCCTGGCCGCGCCAAGGCCCCGTTGCGGTTCCACACGGCCCATCGCTTCCATGCGGATGATTTTATCTCATTTGAACCGGTTTCCAACCACCCTATGACATCATTCAAATATATCATAGAAAGATCCGATTGATGAATATAAGAACCTTACTTCTATATAAGATCAGCAGATTACTCTTTCTTGATAATAAGGCATCACTGAGATATCACTCCAGCTATTCTCACTTGTGAAATGAGAGAAGAGTATTCACTCATTGTCTATATAGAATAGCTAGATGCTGACTTCTTATCAAAGAAGTCAGCAATTCATCTTTTTCTTCTACTGAAATATACACAAGAGTTACTGCATGTTACATATAATCTTCTTAGTATACTAAGTATTATATCTGTGATATCCTTGTAATAACTCTGTAGTCTATGAGCTCACTATTCAAGCAAGATAGTCAAGCTCACTTATACAGCTTTCTAAAACAACTATCTCTATATGACACTGCTGACTAGTCATCACTTCAGTTTCATCATGTTATAATTCAAATCACTTAATCTGATTATATATTTGAATCAGTCAAGCTCTAACAGACTAATATAATCTCATGCATCTGCACTGAGACTGATCTGACTTCACTCTCTGAAGAAAACACTACATCATTCTCTAGAGTATGTACATCTCTATCTCAGCAGAAATCTGAGATTTCTGAACCTGCTGCATATCTTGATATAAGCTCTTCAATCACTCTGTTATCATCACAGCCTGTACACATCTACATCTATTATGAAGATAGAGAGATTAAGATCAGAGATTCTCTGAGATATAAGAGAAACATCTTGTCTGAATTTCACAGCTTTACTTATATTCTTAAACAGAAATTTCACCTTAATCTGAGTCAGTATAATACTTATAAGATATAAGTAATATATATCATCAACCTTCTTAAAGATATCTCTGCAACTACTTAAGCTATTAAGAAGAGAGAGCTTGAGTGTATCAATACTACTATAACTTAAAAAGAATTCAAGAACTTTCTACTGAATTAAATTGAAGATTACTGCAACTGCAGCTTCATAGCAGTGTAGCAGTTCAACTCATTATATTAATGAGATAATGAGAATTCTTCTGATTTTAATACAAGATTCAAAGAATATTGAGAGGAATTGACTGATGATTTGAATCAATTAAAAATATAGCTTTATCTCATGAAGCTGACTTATAAGATATGAATAATAATATTATAATATCAGAGTTCATTAATCAATTGTACTGAGCTTATCAATCTGACTTCTTAGATCTATTTGAATAATCAATTCTCTGAGAAAAAGATTAATAAGATCTCTTCTAAGTAATCAATGATAAGATCTAAACAGTGCTGTGACAGCTTCAGTGTAAAGAAAGTAAAGAAGAATTTCAAGTATTCTGATTCTTCACTCACTGTAAAGAAATATTAAAAAAGATTTAATAAAGATCTCTATTTTAACTGCAGAGCTGATGATCACTATATCAGTGATTATAAGAAGTTAAAGAAGAGAAGAAACTGAGAAGATATCTTCTCAAAGTTAACTTCTTTTCTGATAAACATATCTGTGAAAGATAAAGAAGAGAAAGAAAAGAATTGATAATTCTCACATCTCTGAGTTCATATTATAATCACAATATATACTCTGAATGAGAAGATATCAGTGAGATAGCTACTTGACTTTAGAGTAGATATTAACTTCATATTCTATTTCTTTTCTTTAATGAAGAATTGAAAGAAGATAGATTTATCAGATTATATGAAATTTACAGATGAAATGAAATGTCATCATTTTAACATAATTTAAGCAAAGTGTGTGATCACAGACTTAGAAGAAATCTTTAAGAAGAGTAGTCTGCTTCTTCACACAGTTAATATTATAGATGAGAATGTCATTCTAGATCTCTTATAATTGAGAGAAAACAATTCTCTCATTGACTGAGTTACTCAGATATGATAATATCATCTCACTAATAAAGAGACAGTGATAGAGAAATCTGAAGAGTTTTATCAGAAGAATCTTGAGAAAAAGATTGAGTTGATATACTGTGTAGCAGGTGATTGAGACTTGAAAATAGATAAAGAAGCTACTACTCTCACTGCAAGATTAGCAGCAGTATCTGTCATTGAAGATGAATGTATACAATATCTCTTTACAGATTTTAAGAATGTCTTTTCAGAAAGAGAAGCAGTGAAGTTTTCTGATACTAAGATATGATATAAGATTCATCTTGAAGACAGTGTAACAGCACTGTACAGATCTCTTTACAACTTATCTATAAAGAAGTTAAATATTCTGTATAAATATCTTGAAGAAGTACAATCAAAGAACTGAATATATTTATCAAAGAGTTCAGCAGAGACATCTATACTCTTTATACTTAAGAAGAATGATAGGCTACATCTATGCATAGACTACAGAGATCTCAATAAGATGACAGTTAAGAATTACTATTCATTATCATTAATTAATAAGATGATTGATTAATTATCTGAAGCAAGAGTGTTCTCAAAGATTAATATATGAAATGTCTATCATAGAATCAGAGTTAACAAAGATAACATTTGAAAAACAGCTTTTTGTATCAAGTATAGTAATTTCAAATATCTTGTTTTATCTTTTAATCTTTGTAACACTTCAATCATCTTTCAGATCTATATAAATAAGACACTGTAAGGTCTTGTCAATGTCTTCTGCATAGTATATCTGAATAACATTTTAATCTTCTTAAAATCAGAGAAAGAATATGATACTCATGTTCAAGAAGTGTTGAGTTACTTGAGACAGTATTAACTCTATATAAACACTGAAAAATGCTCATTCTACATGCAGAAGATTGATTTCTTAGATTATATTATTAAGATGAATAACATTTCAATGAATAGAAGCTGAGTCTTCATCATTGAGAACTGACTAACACTGCAGATGTACTGTAAAATGCAGATATTTCTAAAATTTGTAAATTTCTACAGATGATTCATCTATATATATTCACAGATTACTGTCTCTCTTACAGATCTGTTAAAGAGAAGTGTGAAAGACAGAAAAACAGAACTGTTTACTCTCATTCAAGATACTGTACAGGCATTTACAGAATTGAAACAAGCTTTTACAGATATTATAATGCTGAATCACTTTAATCTTAACTTATTCAGTCAGTGTAAGACTGATATATCTGAGAATGAGATCTATGAAATCTTTTCACAGTTGACACTGAAGATCTTTCAATGTTGAAAGAATCAGAGAATAATCATCTCTGAAGAAATAGATAATGAATTATCTGTGAGAGAAGACTTTTTCATAAAGTCTATAAGATACTATAAATAAAGATCAGTGATCTTCTTCTTCAAGAAGTTATCACTTATACAGAGAAGATATAATATTCATGATCAGAAGATGTTAGTAATTATTAAATTCTTTAAGATCTGATAATATTATCTTCAGAGTAGTAAGTACTCAGTGTAAGTTCTCACTGATTATGCAAATCTGCATTACTTCTTGATAACAAAGAGCTTGACAGAATGTCAAGCCAGATGAACAGAGCTGCTTTCAGAGTATGATTTCTATATTCAATATCATTCAGATTGACTTAATCTCATCAATACACTGTCTAGACAGCTTAATTATAATATTGTTAATATGAAGAAGAATTCTACAAAAGAATCTCTGTTATCACTGCAGAAGAAGCTGACTGCAGAGAGTTGAGATTCTCTAAAGCTTAAGAACAGCACTGAAGAGACAGCTGTGTGACTCAGTATAGAAGATGAAAGAAAACTCAGATTCTCACAGAGAACTGACACTGAAGATTATAAGCTTCTTATATCATATCTTACAACTATTGAATTGATAAAGAATGAAACAGTCTACAATCTTTCAATCTGACTACTTTTAAAATTCATTGATAAATTATAGAAGAGAGACATCTCTACTGCAGCTTGAATTCAGAAGTTGAAGAAGAAAGAATTCAGTTTAAACTTGAAAGAGATTAGACTGACCGTGTGACCGTGTCTGGGACCAGGACCAGATTTTTTGATAGTTTCATTACCAATTCGACTGATCCCATTACACAGTTTTAACATTAGATAGTAGTCTCATACTGTCTCAGTGAGACTTACTGTCTACTCTTATCACATTTTTCAAATGAGACCATGATTTCCACTTCTCAATTTAAATTATTTTTATGGCTTTAAATGACTTTAAATCTCATTTGAGTGTTACCAAAAAGTGTTACTTTTTAAAAAATTAAAAATAGTCTAAAAAAAACCTTAAAATGTCTAAAAATAGTAACTTTATGCCAAGAATGGGACTAAATGGGACTAAATGAAATCACTTTCTCATTTTTTTCAAGTCATGGTTTCATTTTAAGATCTGATATATAGTCACTTTACATGTTTTTTTGATAGCCAGTCCCAGCGGGATTCACGCCAAGAAATGTATGGGATCAGACCAAATGAGACTAAACGTGAAATTCATGATCCCGGCGGCCAGTCTAAAAGAGATAGACTCTGAGCAGAGCAGTGCTGCTAAGAAATCAAGTCACTGATAACTAGAAGAATATAAACTTCTACTGCTGAATGATTCAGTCTTCATTTCTTATAGTAGAGCAGTGTGTCAGAAGTTATTGAGAATTTATCATAATAATCCTTATATAAAGTACTTCAGATTAGAGAAGACTGAGAAACTTTTAAAATATAAATATATTTAAAACAAGCTTCAGACAGATGTCAAAGAGTATATTGAAACTTATAATATCTATCAAAGAATAAAGATTCTGTGATATAAGTAATACAGTGAGTTGATATCACTGTCTATTTTAAAGAACTTATAGCAGAATCTATTAATGAATTTCATAGTTGATCTGCTGAAGTCAATAAGAGTCAAAGAATATGACTTAATTTTGATTATTATTAACTACTTTACAAAGATAATCAGATATATTTCTATTTATAAAAAGATTAAAGTCTCTGAATTAGCTGATCTGTTTTTAGATATCATTATTTATAATCACAGTACTCTGAAATCATTGATAATAGATTGAGAATTCCTCTTTATCAGTAAATACTGATCAGCTTTTTACTATTATCTTATAATAAGATATCTTCTCAGTACTGCATTTCATTCACAGACTGATGATCAGACTGAATATCAGAATCAGACACTAGAATAGTATTTTTAAGTATTTTATTTATATTATCAGAATGATTGACTTAAATATCTTCTAATCACTGAATTTATATATAACAATGTAAAGAATACAATCTTAAAGATATCTTCTTTCTATACTTATTATGAATATAATTCTTCATTACTCAGTGATGTTACAGATGACATTTCAAAGAGAGAAATAGATAGTCAGAATATTGAATAGATATAGAGAATAAAGTATCTCTCAGTATTAGAAATAAAAGTGAGATTGAAACTTTTAAATAAAATTCATAAGAAGATGATAAAAAGCATTCACTGTACTTAGAAGTAATAGATAAAATACTATAATTAAAAATATCTTTCAATGAAGTTCTTAATAGAGAATTAAGTGCTACTTTCAGCAAAGAATATCAAGATAATAAGATTATATAAGAAGCTCAGTGAGTAGTGACTAGAATCTTTTCTAATAATAAGAGTAATAAGTAAGCAGATATATAAGTTGAAATTACTCACAGAATTGAAATCAATTCATTCTATTTTTCATATTTTCTATTTAAAGCTCTATAAGTAATGTCTCAGAACAGAGCTATCTCAGCTGAATAATATCAAGATTGAGAGAGATACTGAATATCTTATGAAGAAAATATTGACTAAGTGAATATATTATAATAAGCTTCAATATCTTATTAAATGAGAAGATTATTCATTATCAGAGAATTTATAAGCATCTCTTAAGTATTTGAAAAATACTGAGAAAGAGATTATAAGCTATGAGACAGCTAGTAGAGACTGCTCTATTATACATCAGAGATATTGAATAAGAAATAATACTTAAAGACTTCTTATTCTTTTTAAAGAATTTTTTAGAGATACTCTTGCAGTGATAAGTCAGTATCTTGTAGACTCTGTAGTACTCTTCTTCTATTTTCTCTCAAAGAGTTTTTTAAAAGTTTAATAAGATTATACAAGTGTAAAATTTCTGAAGCAATTAATAAGAAAAGAAAGAAATATTTGAAATTAATAAAAAGATTAATATTATTGATCTGCAGACTGCTGCTATTCTAATAGAGTTACAACTCACTGAAAAAGTAAAAAGAAGAATCAGAGTCTACTCATTAATAATCACACTCTTATCAAACTTATTCTTTACTATTAGAGTCTTCAGTATTAATATCTTTATCTGCTAAGAAGTTAGTACTACAGCACTGTAGAGAAGTATACTACAGAAGAGTATAAGAGATACTGAAAGTATTAATTTATTAATTTATAAAGCATCTCAGTTATCTGCTTTAATTAAAGTGAGATTCTCTTTAACTAGTAATTAATCTCTGTAATACTTTTAACAGCAGTATCAGCTGACTTCTTCTTAAAGTCAGTTATTCTGAGATATTTTTTCATCTCAGAGACTCATACTTTCATCTTCTTTTATAGATAAGTAAGAGAGATCTCTTCAGTCTTGATAAAATCTATCAATACTTAAAGCTTCAAGACTCTCACTCTGTACTACTTGAGTATCTGAAGTTCTTATCAGAGCTGATATAATATCTTTCTGTGAAGTAATACTTACAGAGAGACAGAAGTTATTATTACAGATACAATGAAAATAACAGAAGTGAGAGAAGAAGTAAATACACAAGATTTCTCTCTTCTTCAGCTGCTTAATACAGTATAGATAAGTAGTAGTATCAGTCAGAGATCACACTGAAGCCTCTTCACAGAGAGAAGACAAAGAAATCACAGAACTCTGTAGACTCAACTCAGCAGCATTCTGAGCAGAGCTCAGATATGCTGCAGAAGAGAAACTATGAATTAAGCTTCTCAGAGTCACTGTCTCTGAAATCAAGCTCTTTTCAAGTTCCTCTTCAAATGATCACACAGAGTCATACATCACTGTATTAACTGAGAGAGAAGGCAGTGTCACAACAGTGATAAGAGAGGCAGGGGACAGACTGAACACAGACACATCAGTCAGCAGAAGGAATAACACCTCACTGCAAGGCACAGCAACTATCACCACAGCTGCAAGAGAAGCAGGAGAAGATGTGACAATGAGAGCAGTGCTTCCACAGCTCATTGACATCATCACCTTCAACCTGGCTTTCTTAGTGATTATGAAGGCCGCAGCCGCATCACAAAGATATTTGTTACTTACTAGAAAATGTCAGAATAAGTCTCTTATTATCTCTTAAGAATGATACTCTCATGCACTCACTATTGCAGATGAAGAGAGAAGAAGAAAAAAGTGTCATAGAGAGAGAAGATCTTTTCAAAAAAATCCTGTCACTACTGTTAACTTTGTTTCTTAAATATATTACTTTTGCAGAGAATTTCATATATAGAATGAAATATATTAAGAGATCTGTAAGTCACTTATTAACTACATTTTTCATATTTTAAATCAATATATAAGAAACTCACTTATCACATATTTGATTTGAATAATAATGAGAAAAGAAAGATCTACATAGTTAGCAGAAAAACTCATCTATTTCTTTATATTATATACAGTACATATACTATCAATCAGTTGATAACTGTTACTATATAACAAAGATAATTTCTAATTCAGTAATCTTAAGAGCATCAGAACTATACTCTTAAAGAGAAGAGTATTATTATATCTCTGACTATGTCAAGACTCTGTTACAGTTTCATACAGCTCATCACTTTTATACAGATGATTTCATCTTATTTAAATCAGTTTTCAATCACTCTGTAATATTATTCAGATATATTATAGAAATATCTGATTAATAAATATAAGAATCTCACTTCTATACAAGATTAGCAGATTACTCTTTCTTGATAATAAGACACTGCTAAGATATCACTCTGACTATTCTCACTCATGAAATGAGAGAAGAGTATTCATTCATTATCTATATAGATGTCACGCTCCCGGCCGCGCCAAGGCCCTGTTGCAGTTCCACACGGCTCATCGCTTCCATGCGGATAATTTCATCCCGTCTGAACCAGTTTCCAACCACCCTATGACATCATTCAGATATATCATAGGAAGATTCAATTGATGAATATGAGAACCCCGCTTCTATACAAGGTCAGCAGATTACTCTTCCTTGACAATGAGGCGCCGCTGAGGTATCACTCTGATTATTCTTGCTTATGAAATGAGAGAAGAGTATTCACTCATTGTCTATATAGAATAGCTAGATGCTGACTTCTCATCAAAGAAGTCAGTGATTTGTTTTGCTTCTACAGAAATATACACAAGAGTTACTGTGTACCTCATATAATCTTCTTAGTATACTAAGTATCATATCTGTGATATCCTCACAATAACCCTGTAGCCTACAAGCTCACTATTCAAGCAAGATAGTCAAGCCCACTTATACAGCTTCTTAAACAACTACTCTTACATGTCATCACTGACTAGTCACCACTTCAGTTTCATCATATTACAATTCAAATCACTCAACCTGATTACATATTTGAATCAGTCAAGCTCTAACAGACTGATATAGCCTCATGCACTCACACTGAGACTGACCTGACCCCACTCTCTGAGAGAAACACTACATCATTTCCTAGAGTGCATACACCTCTACCTCAGCAGGAATCTGAGATTCCTGAACCTGCTGCACATTTTAACATAGGCCCTTCAACCGCCCTGCCACCGCCGCGGCCCCTACACACCTACATCTATCATGGAGATAGAGAGATTAAGGTCAGAGATTCACTGAGATATAAGAGAAACATCTTGTCTGAATTTCACAGCTTTATCTGTATTCTTGAACAGAAATTCCGCCTTAACCTGAGCCAGTATAATACTCATGAGATATGAGTAATATACACTGTCAACCTTCTTGAAGGCACCTCTGTGACTACTTGAGCCATTAAGAAGAGAGAGCTTGAGTGTATCAATGCTGTCATGACTTAAGAAGAATTCAAGAACTTTCTACTGAATTAAATTGAAGATCATCACAATCACAGCTTCACAGCAGTACAGCAATTCAACTCATTACATCAATAAGATAATGAGAATTCTTTCAATTTCAATGCAAGATTTGAAGAATATTGAGAGAAACTGACTGATGATTTGAATTAATTAAAAATGCAGCTTTATCTCATGAAGCTGACTCACAAGGTGCAGACAATGATATCATAATATCAGAGTTCATCAACTAATTATACTGAGCTTGTCAACCTGGCTTCTCAGATCTATTTGAATAATCAATTCTCTGAGAAAAAGGCTAACAAGACTTCTTCTAAGCAATCAATGATGAAATCTAAACAGTGCTGTGACAGCTTCAGTGCAGAGAAAGTAAAGAAGAATTTCAAGTGTTCTGATTCTTCACTCACTGTAAAGAAATGTTAAAAAAGATTTGACAAAGATCTCTGTTTCAACTGCAGAGCTGGTGATCACTATATCAGTGATTGTAAGAAGCTGAAGAAGGGAAGAAATCAAGAAGACATCTTCTCAAAGTTGACTCCTCTTCTGACAAATGTATCTGTGGAAGATAATGAAGAGAAAGAAATGAAGGATTGATAATTCTCATATCTCTGAGTTCATGTTACAATTACAATGTATACCCTGAATGAGAAGATATCAGTGAGGTGCCTACTTGACTTCAGAGCAGATGTCAACTTCATATTCTATTTCTTTTCTTTGATGAAGAGTTGGAAGAAGATAGGTCTGTCAGATCATGTGAAATTTACAGATGAAATGAAATGCCATCATTTTGGCATAATTCAAGCAAAGTGTGTGATCACAGACTCAGAAGAAACCTTCAAGAAGAGCAGTCTGCTTCTTCACACAGTTAACATCATAGATAAGGATGTCATTCTAGGTCTTCTGTGATTGAGAGAAAACAATCCTCTCATTGACTGAGTCACTCAGGTGTGATGATACTGCCTCACTGATGAAGAGGCAGTGATAGAGAAACCTGAAGAGTTTCATCAGAAGAATCTTGAGAAAAAGATTGAGTTAATATACTGTGTAGCAGGTGATTGAAACTTGAGAACAGATGAAGAAGCCATCACTCTCACTGCAAGATTGGCAGCAGTATTCATCATTGAAGGTGAATGTACACAATATCTCTTTACAGATTTTAAGAATGTCTTTTCAGAAAGGAAAGCAGTGAAGTTTCCTGATATCAAGATATGATATAAGATTTGTCTTGAAGATGATGCAATAGCACTGTACAGGCCTCTTTATAACTTGTCTATAAAGGAGTTGAATGTTCTGCACAAATATCTTGAAGAAGTGCAATCAAAGAACTGGATATGTTTATCAAAGAGTTCAGCAGAGGCGTCTATACTCTTTATGCTCAAGAAGAATGATAGACTATGCCTATATGTAGACTACAGAGGTCTCAACAAGATGATGATTAAGAATTACTATTCATTACTGTTGATTGATGAGATAATTGATTGATTATCTGAAGCAAAGATGTTCTCAAAGATTGATATACAGAATACCTATCATAGGATCAGAGTTAACAAAGATAATGTTTGAAAAATGACTTTTCATACCAAGTACAGCAATTTCAAATATCTTGTTTTATCTTTTGATCTTTGTAATGCTTCAGCCATCTTTCAGGTCTATATAAATGAGGCACTGCAGAGCCTTGTTAACATCTCCTGCATAGTATACCTGAACAACATTTTAATCTTCTTGAAATCAGAGAAAGAACATGATATTCATGTTTGAGAAGTGTTAAGTCACTTGAGACAGTATTAACTCTATACAAACACTGAAAAATGCTTGTTCTACATACAGAAGATTGATTTCTTAGATTATATTGTTGAGATGAATGACATTTCAATGGACAGAAGCTGGGTCTTCATCATTGAGAACTGGTCAGCACTGCAGACATACTGCAAGGTGCAGATGTTTCTAGAATTTGCAAATTTCTACAGATGATTCATCTATGCATATTCATGAATTACTGCCTCTCTTACAGATCTGTTAAAGAGAAGTGTGAAAGATAGAAAAACAGAACTGTTTACCCTCACTCAAGGCACTGTGCAGGCATTTGCAGAATTGAAACAAGCTTTTACAGATATCACAATGCTGAATCACTTTAATCTCAACTTACTCAGTCAGTGTGAGACTGATATATCTGAGAATGAAATCTGTGAAATCTTTTCACAGTTGACACTGAAGATCTTTCAACATTGAAAGGATCAGAGAATAATCACTTCTGAGAGAACAGGCAATGAATTATCTGTGAGAGAAGACTTTTTCACAGAGTCTATAAGACACTGTGAATGAAGATCAGTGATCTTCTTCTTCAAGAAGTTATCACTCATGCAGAGAAGATATGATACTCATGATCAGAAGATGTTAGCAATTATCAAATTCTTTAAGATCTGGCAACATTATCTCTAGAGTAGTAAGTATTCAGTGTAAGTTCTCACTGATCATGCAAATCTGTGTTACTTCTTGACAATAAAGAGCTTGATAGAACATCAAGTCAGATGAGTGAAGCTGCTTTCAGAGTATGATTTCTATATCTGATACTGTTCAGGTCGGCTTAACCCTGCTGATGCATTATCTAGATGGCCTGATTATAATATCATTAATGTGAAGAAGGATTCTACAAAAGAATCTCTGTCATCACTGCAGAAGAAGCTGGCTGCAGAGGATTGAGATTCTCTAAAGCTTGAGAACAGTGCTGAAGAGGCAGCTGTGTGACTCAGTATAGAAGATGGAAGAGAACCTGAGTCTCTGCAGAGAACTGACACTGAAGATCATGAGCTTCTTGTGTCATATCTTACAATCATTGAATTGATAAAGAATGAAATGATCTACAATCTTTCAATCTGACTACTTTTGAAATTCATTGATAAGTTATAGAAGAGGAATACCTCTACTGCAGCTTGAATTCAGAAGTTGAAGAAGAAAGAATCTGATTTGAACTTGAAAGAGACAGACTCTGAGCAGGGTGATGCTGCTAAGAAATCAAGTCACTGATAACTAGAAGAATGTGAACTTCTACTGCTGAATGATTCAGTCTTCATTTCTTGTAGCAGGGTGATGTGTCAGAAGTTATTGAGAATTCATTATAATGATTCTCATACAGGGCACTTTGAGTTAGAGAAGACTGAGAAGCTTCTAAAATGTAAATACACTTGAGACAAGCTCTGAGCAGATGTCAAAGAGTATGTTGAGACTTACAATATCTGTTAAAGAATAAAGATTCTGCAGTATAAGCAATACAGTGAGTTGATATCACTGCCTGTTTCAAAGAGCTCATGATAGAATCTATTGATGAATTTCATAGTTGACCTGCTGAAGTTGACAAGAGTCAAAGAATATGACTCAATTTTGATCATTATTGACTGCTTCATGAAGATGATCAGATATATCTCTACTTATAAAAAGATTAAAGCCTCTGAATTGACTGACCTGTTTTTAGATATCATCATTTGTGATCACAGTACTCTGAAATTGTTGATAATAGATTGAGAATTCCTCTTTATCAGCAAGTACTGATCAGCTTTTTACTATCACCTTATAATAAGATGTCTCCTCAGTATCACTTTTCATCCACAGACTGATGGTCAGACTGAATATCAGAATCAGACACTAGAACAGCATCTTTAAGTGTTCTATTCATATTATCAGAATGATTGGCTCAAACATCTTCTGACTGCTGAATTCATATATAACAATACAAAGAATGTAATCTTAAAGATATCTTCTTTCTATGCTTGTTATGAATATAATCCTTCATTACTCAGTGATGTCGCGGACAACATTTCAAAGAGAGAAATAGACAGTCAGAATGTCAGACAGATACAGAGAATGAAGTATCTCTCAGTGTCAGAAGTAAAAGTGAGATTGAAACTTTTGAACAAAATTCATAAGAAGGTGATAAAAAGCATTCATCACACTCAGAAGCAGCAGATGAAATACTATAATTAAAAACATCTTTTGATGAAGTTCTTAATAGAGGATCAAGTGCTACTTTCAGTAAAGAATATTAAGATAATGAGATCATATAAGAAGCTCAGTGAGTGATGACTAGAATCTTTTCTGATAACAAGAGTGATGAGTAAGCAGGCATATGAGTTGAAATTATTCACAGAATTGAAATCAATTCATTCTGTTTTTCACATTTTCTATTTAAAGCTCTATAAGCAACATCTCAGAGCAGAGTCACCTTGGCTGAATAGTATTGAGATCAAGAGTGATACTGAATATCTTGTGAAGAAAATATTGAACAAGTGAATACATTACAGCAAGCTTCAATACCTTGTTAAATGAGAAGATTATTCATTGTCAGAGAATTCATGAGAACTGCTTGAGTATTTGAAAAATGCTGAGAAAGAGATTGCAATCTATGAGATAGCTAGTAGAGACTGTCCTGTTACACATCAGAGATGTTGGACAAGAAACATCACTTGAGACTTCTTGTTTTTTTCAAAGAGTTTTTTAGAGATGATCTCACAGTGATGAGCTGGCATCTTGTAGGCTCTGTAGCACTCTTCTTCTATTTTCTCTCAAAGAGTTTTTTAGAAGTTTAATGAGACTACACAAGTGTAAAATTCCTGAAGTGGTTAATAAGGAAAGAAAGAGATATTTAGAATCAATAAAAAGATTAATATTAATCAATTCACAGGTCACTGCTAATCTAATGAGGCTGCAGCCTGTCAAAAAAGTAAAAAGAAGGAATTCCAGGATCTACTCATCAATAATTACATCTTCACCAAACTCATTCTTCACTGTTGAAGTCTCTGACACTGATATCTTTATCTGCTGAGAAGTTAGTGCTGCAGTGCTGCAGGAGAACATGAGAAATGCATAAAATGTCAACTCATCAACTTGCAAAGCATCTCAGTCATCTGCTTCAGTTGAAGTGAGATTCTCTTCAATCAGTAATTGATCTCTGTGACACTTTCAACAGTGATGCTGGCTGACCTCTTCTTGAGATCAGCCATCCTGAGGTGTTTTTTCATCTCAGAGACCCATGCTTTCACCTCCTTTTGCAGATGAGCAAGGGGGATCTCCTCAGCCTTGACAGAATCTGCTAACACTTGAAGCTCTGAGATTCTCATCCTGTACTGCTTGGGCATCTAGACTCCTTGTCAGAACTGACATGATGCCTTTCTGTGAGATAATACTTACAGAGAGGCAGGAGTCATTGTTGCAGACACAACAGAAACAATGAGAGTGAGAGAAGAGACAGATGCACAAAATTCTCTTCTCCTTCAGCTGCTTGACACAGTGCAGACAAGTAGCAGTGCCAGCCAGAGGCTGCACCAGAGCCTCCCCACAGAGAGAAGATGAAGGAACCGCGGGACCCTGCAGACCCAACCCAGCAGCATCCTGAGCAGGGCTCAGGCGTGCCGCGGGGAGGGGAACTACAGATTGGGCTCCTCAGAGCCACTGTCCCCGGAACCAAGCTCTCCCTGGGTTCCTCTCCAAATGACCACACGGGGTCATACACCACTGTATTGGCCGGGGGGGGGGGCAGCGTTGCAACGCGGCGGGGGGGGCGGGGGATGGACCGGGACACAGAACGAACCAACCGGCAGAAGGGGATGACACCCCACTGCAAGGGACGGCGACTACCGGCGCGGCCGCAAAAGAAGCAGGAGAAGGAGAGGGGTTGGCAATGGGAACGGGTCTTCCCGCGGCTCATTGACACTGCCCCCTCCGCCTCCAACCTGGTTTTTTTTGGGGGCCACGGAGGCCCGCCGCCGCACCACGAAGACGTTTACCCACTAGAAAAACATCAGAATAAGCCCTCTACTGTCCTCCAAGGATGATACTCCCATGCACTCACTATTGCAGATGGGGGGGGGGGGGGAGAAAAAAGTGTCATGGGGGAGGGGGATCTTTTCGAAAAAATCCTGTCACTACTGTTAGCTTTGCCCCTAAAACACACCACTTTTGCAGGAAATTCCATACATAGGACGGAATATGTTGAGAGATCTGCAAGTCACTTGTTAACTACGTTTTTCCACATTCCAAATCAATATATAAGGAACCCACTTACCATGTGTTTGATTTGGACAAAGGTGGGAAAAGAAAGATCTACACAGTCAGCAGAAAAACTCACCTTTGTGTCATGCGCAGCACATGCACTGTCAATCAGTTGGCAACCATTGCTATACAACAAAGATAATTCCTAATCCAGTAATCTTGAGGGCATAGGGACTATGCCCTTAAAGAGGAGGGCATTGTCATGCTCCCGGCCGCACCAAGGCCCCATTGCGGTTCCACACAGCTCATCGCTTCCATGCGAATGATTCCATCCCATTCAAACCGGTTTTCAACCACTCTATGACATCATTCAGATATATCATAGAAAGATCTGATTGATGGATATGAGAACCCCGCTTCTATATGAGGTCAGCAGATTACTCTTCCTTGGCAATGAGGCGCCGCTGAGGTATCACTCCAGTTATCCTCACTTGTGGAATGAGAGGAGGGTATCCACCCATTGTCTATATAGAATAGCTAGATGCTGGCTCCCCATCAAAGAAGCCAGCGATTCATTTTGCTTCTACAGGAATATACACAAGAGTTACTGTGTGCCTCATACAATCTTCTTAGTATACTAAGTACCATATCTGTGATATCCTTGCAATAACTCTGTAGCCTACGAGCTCACTATTCAAGCAAGATAGTCAAGCCCACCCATACAGCTTCCCAAACAACTACCCTTATGTGTCGCCGCCGACTAGCCACCGCTTCGGTTCCGCCACGTTACAATAGAATAGCTAGATGCTGGCTTCTTATCAAAGAAGTCAGTGATTCATCTTTTTCTTCTACTGAAATATACACAAGAGTTACTGTATGTCTCATACAATCTTCTTAGTATACTAAGTATCATATCTGTGATATTCTCACAATAACTCTGTAGTCTACAAGCTTACTATTCAAGTAAGATAGTCAAGCTCACTCATACAGCTTCTTAAAACAACTACCTCTACATGACACTGCTGACTAGCTACCGCTTCGGTTCCGCCACGTTACACTATAACACTGAGAGTCAACACTCTGAGAATCTCTATGAGAATTCTTGAAGAGAGTATCTATAATCTGAAGAATTTACAGATTTTAAGAAGTACTGCAGAAGACCTGATATAAGAAGAAATAGAGTATAAGTCTTTATAAGATCTTCTATTCAGATTGTCTGAACTGCAACTGAAGAATGAATATACTCAGTATATTCAGAAACTGCTTACAGCAGAGATCAATTCTACAGAAATAAAGAATTAAAGAGACTTAAATAATCTCTTACAAAGAGAGAGCTGAATTTATATATCTGTAAATAAGTTTCTATATATAGAACTTATTAAAAAATATCATGACTCTTCTCTAGCAGATCATTTTACAGATACTAGAACTCATGAGTTACTTATAAGAAAATACTTCTAACTGAAGATATAAGAACTTATGAAGAAGATAGTGAATTCTTATACTATTTATCAGAATTCACAGATAGTGCAGTTCAGATTATATGAAGAACTTACTTCTCTACTCATCTCACAGAAACCTTGAGAATAGCTAGAAATGAATACTCTTATAAGTCTCTGTGAAAGCAAGAACATATATAATGTCTACTTTGACAGTGTGCTGATGATAGTGAATCACTTTATCAAGATAACACACTTTATACTCATTTATAAGAACTTAAAGTTAAAGAATTTAACTTATATCTTTATCTGCAATGTAATTCAGTTATATAAATTATCTATAAATATTATCTCAGACAGAGAATTAATCTTTATAGAAGAGTTCTAATCTAATCTAATAACTATACTGAAGATTTTATAAGATTTAAGTATGACTTTTTATTAACAGATAAATAATTAGATAGAATATCTGATGAGTATATTAAAACAGTATCTGCAGTGCTTTATCAATTATAATCAGAATAACTGAGTGCATTGATTATCACTTACAGAGTTTGTATACAATAACTCAAAATATATTAGTACAGATAAAACTCTCTTTAAGATACTTACTAAGACTTATCTACAGATGATCTTGATAAATCTGTGAGAGTATACTATAGAGTATAATAATATCTGTGAACAGACTGAGAGAATTCAGAAGATTCAGAAGAAAGTCTGTAAATTCTTAAGAAAGACTTAAGAGTATCAGAAGAGATACTATGACTTTAAATATATTATAAAGAGTTTTAAGAAAGATAATAGAGTCTGACTGAGTCTAGAAAATATTATTATATAGAGATCTAGTAAGAAGCTGAATCTCTTATAAACAGAGTCTTATAAGATTATGAAGAAAGTTAGCTTATAGTTCTATAGATTGAAACTGTTATCTGAGTTATAGATATATAATATTTTTCATATCTCTTTACTCTATAAATATAAGAAATTCTTAGAAGAGAATTCTGTAACTCATCACTCTGTTTATAAAGTACTAGAGAGTGAAAGAGAATATTAGATTAAAGAAATTATTAACTTAGAGAAGTAAGATTATAAGCTCTGATTCAAGATTTAGTGATAAGAGTATTCTGATAAGATAAATAAGTTCACTTAAGAATTATCTAAGTAGATAAAATATCTGTAGAAGCTGAGATATAACTTTTATACTGTAAATTCTGATAAGTCAGAATAATATAATCTTTGCTAAGAATCTGATTATAATAAAGATATTAATACTATCATTTATAAGTTCTAGTCTATAAGATAATAAGTTTCTACTGAGATGAACAGTCTGTGATGTATATAAGAAAAGAAGAAATCATACTCTTATTAAAGTTAAAAAATAAGAGAATAAAAACAGAACTGTAAACATAATTTAGAGATTAATAAAGAAAAAATAAAGAAAATTCAAATTCACATTCTTAATACTTATAATACTCAATCTTCTCATAACTATTAATTTCTCTCTTTAAAGAAGTAGAGAGTATCATATCTGTGATACAGATAATTATTGCATTTAACATGAAGATTATCAGAAATGCACAGACTTCAGAGAAGCTGAATATCAGAGTATACACAGTTATAGCAGAATCTTGAGAGCTGACTGTCTATGTATATAATCAGATATTTCTTACAAAGCTGTATCTATCCTCTCAGTTATGCTGAAGTATTCAGTCTGAAAATAATTAAAATGTAGAGAGAAGACTCATCTGTTCAGATTAACTTCTATTATGAATTTATAATATTTATATTATCTTAATTATCTGAATTTTACAGATATCTGAGAACTTATCTCTTATTGATAATGAGATTACAGAAATGCGCTGCAGCATGAGAATCATTGATAGAAAATCTAAATATATTTATATATATCTGATCAGAGATTGTGTGAGCAGAAGAAGAATAATTATAGACTCACAGAACTGTAGAAGACACTGATAACACTGAGAGCTTTATAAGAACTATTAGCTAGAGTCTATAAGAAATTACTTATAAGAAGACTTACAGTAAAGAGAGAGACTATACTGCTTAAAGTTAGAGACTGATCTGAAAGAGATATAAGATTGACTACTGATCTGAAGATCAGATATAGTAACAGAGCTGAGAAGAGTGAAGACACTGTTATAAGTAATAATATCTCTACTTCATCAGTCAGTAAAAAGTAATCAGAGAAGTTATGAGAATACTCATAAGAAGCTCAGCAGCAGTCAGACATTATTTATAAAAATATTAAAATTGAAAAATTTTTATTCTTCAGAAGTTCTTGAATTAATATATAAATATTGTCAGAAACACTCTCTCTCTGTCATCTAAGTGAAAACACTTTGAAAATAAATGAAGATACTCATAGTTTATAAGAATGAGAGCTGTCACAGAAAAAGAAAAAAAAGAATAAGATTTTACAGATAAATCTGAGATATTTATACTACTCTAGAGAGATTTACTTACACTGTAAATGATTCTGTGAAACAGTCAGATCACTCTAGTAAATAAAAGTGATTATAAATTGCAGATCTGAATCATTCTATATAACTATAAAAAGTGATTATAGACTGTGAATATCTTGATTCTACAATTCTACAGAGTTAGTAAAAGAATGAAAAATTTCTCACAATTCTACAGTGTTAAAGAATAATGATTTATAAAAATAAGTAAAAAATTAACTTATAAATACTTCTCTTTAATAAGAGTGATCTCACAGAGAGTGATTTATCTATGAGATAAATTTATATAATAATTACATAAGAATCTTATAGAAATAATTGAGAGTTAACTGAAATTCTTCTATATAAAAGATGTGAGATAAATCTATATAATAGTCAGAGAAGAATCTATAGATTATAAAGAATCTTATGAAATAAGAAACTAGATAATAGACTCTTTTCTCTTCATAGTAACAAGGAATTTTTCCTCACTAAGATTTTTTATAGATATAAAGAGTTTTTAGTGAGTATCACTACAGTGCTGAGCTAATTCTATGAAGTCACTCAGTGAAAGACTTCACAGATAAAGTCTTAGAGAGAGAGAGATATATAAGAAATCTCACTTCTTATAGATTCTTTATCTCTATTTCTATCTCTTATATAATTAATAAAGCTAGCAGCTCTTGACTACATATAACTATATAGACTGAAGTTCATGAATACTATTCATAACTCAGCTTAAATGCTATTATATATTTAATCTCTACATTTTATCTTTCTACTGTGAATACTTCTAGTAGTTAATAGTACATATCATGCAGAGCCCCGGTGGCCGAATGATTAATGCGGCTACTCAGTAGTGCCTTGGCGTGGGAAACCAAGGTGTGTGAGTTCGAAACCCGCAGAGGATACATTAAATCCGGAACTCAAGCATCTCAGGTTTCTAATAAATACAGAGGTGTACAAATTACTTCAATAAAATCACTCTATGTTTCTGAGCTGGGAAGTTATTATCGCATGTATTTAATTGTCACTTCTTTGTATTTTCTATGTTCTTGTTATCTTAATATGATCTCAACACCTGTATTTCCTTCTGTATAATCAACACTTAACCTGTATTTAACATCATGTAAGAACTCATTATAAGCTTCACTTGTATATGAGTATAATGAAAGAATAATAATAATAATAATAATAATAAAGTACATATCATGCCAAGCTGCAAATATCTGAATAATCATCTGTAAGTACTTATTCTTACAGCTTCAGTGAGTGCTTGAAGAAGTTTATTAATTTAAGCTACTATATATCATAGCTCATCTAATATAGATTTAAGAGAAGTTGAGATATCAGTAACAGTTCTAATCAGAGAAGTATGTATAGTACTGTGAGCTGTTTTATCTTGATTAACTAGTATCTTCAGATTCAAGAGCTGATACTCTCAGTTCATTCAGTGAGTATCTATTATATTAAATAGCATATTTTGCTCTTATTATAAGAGAGCATCTGTTATTAAGTTCTGGCTGTCAGAACAGTAGTATATTGTAAAATGAAAGTGACTTAAGAACTCAGATCATTGCATCTATTATTTAGTAAGTTTACAGATAGTTATAAAGTATTTGAAATTCTTATAATTTATAACTATCTTAGATTTAGAGACACTTTAGAGTTCAGAGTTTCATTCTTCTAAACAGTGTATAATTGTAAGAAGTTTCTTATCATAGATCTCATAATTGTATTCAGCAGAACTCAGTTTCTTAGACATGAAAATACAGAATTATAGAATATCTTTATTATTATATTACAATATCACTTCTTTTATTATATAGTCAGAGAAATCAGCTTCAACAACTGTCTTATAATCAGAATCAAATATTATCAGTAGAGAAGTATTAATGAACATCTTCTTCATCTGTATAAATACAGCTTCAATATCTACTGATTATTAAAATACTGAGTCTTTCTTAGTGAGATCTGTAAGTGATCTTATAATATCTGAGAAGTTTCATATAAATCACTGATAGAAGTTAGCAAATCTGATAAAGCTTTATATATCTTTCACAGTATACAGAGCTTCTCATTCAAGAATGATGAAGACTTTCTCAGAATTCATTCAAATTCTCTTATCAGCTTCTATAATAAAACTCAGATACTTGATACTCTTGACTTTAAAATCACACTTGTCAATATCTATCAGTAGTCCTGCTTCTTATAGCTGTTGTAATATCTTTTACACATATTCTTGATATTCTTTTCTGAATTCATCAGTGAAGATGAGAATGTTATCTAGATAAGCAGATATAAACTTATTAAGAAAATCTCAGAGTGCTCAGTTGATATACTTCTGAAATATACTGAAGATATTAGTCAGTTCAAAGAGTGTAACTATTCATTCAAAGAGACTATAATATGTTTAAAATACTATAAGTCATTCATCTTCTTCAGTGATATGAATCTTATGAAACACAGTGATAATATCTAGTTTTATAAATCATTGAGCTTGCCTGATCTGTGCTAGAGTTTTATTGATAAGAGATAAAAGATATCAATCTTTCTTTGTCAATCTGTTCAGATCTCTGTAGTTCACATAGAATCAGAGTTCTTCATCTAGTTTCTTTGCAAAGAGAATAGAGACTGCAGTAGAAGAGTTGCTAATATGTATAAATTCTTTATTTAACAGATTATTAAGTGTCTTTCAAAGAAGAAGAAGTTCATCTTGAGACATGTTATAAAGAGAGTCTCATGATGATTTGAAGTTCTTATCATTCTTTTTCTCTAACTTGATACTGTGATTCACTTCAGAATCTTGTAAGAGAAGTATATTTATAATATTATCTTATCAGAAGATATCTAGATATTCATAATATTATTGAGAGAGTTTTATACAAGAATCTGTTATTATAACATGAGATAACTTTTCTAGAGTCTTTTTAATATTGATCAGACTGATGAAATAGATTAATATATAATTATACTGTGAGTGACTCTGTCAGTGATTTTGATTATGACTTCTTTTTCAGAGTATTTTGTACATATTGACAGAGATCTGTGTCAGGTTCATGATCTTATGAATGTCATCTTTGTGAACTCTATCATTATTAGAAAATATCAAGCTTCTGTTTCAAGTGTTTAACAAGATACCTTGTTCAGATAGTCAGATAAGTTCTAATATAAGATTGTAATTAACATTATTAACTTCATATACATAGACATCTTCATGTTGATATTCTTCTACATCTATAATCAGCTTCATTATATAACAGATACAAATGTCTTTTGAATTATCAAACTCTATGAAAAGTCAGGGTTTTGATAGAGAAATATGCTGAAGATTATAATATCTTACAACTGAAGATTTTATCATTGCATAGTAGTATAGACTGCTGTCTATCATGGCTTTCATATTATACATATTATCAATCACAGTAGATACAAGAATTGCATTTATTATTATCTTCTTTTCAAATTATTATTATCTGATCTCTTCAAGCTTCTGTTTGTAAATTTGAACAGAAGCTAATCTTTTCTCTGTTTCATCAGAGTATTCTCATAATTATTCTCTGAATCTTTCTCTAATGTAATGTGATTGACATGAATAGACACTGATTCATTCTTTGAACAAGAAGACACTGATCTTTCTCTTGAATATAAAGACACATAGGTTGATTGACAGTTAAAAGCAATGTGTTCTGATCAGTTACAGTTGATGTATACTTCATATTAATATTAATTGATAACTTCTTCAGAAGTGATCTCAGAAACTTGAAAGTCTGTTCAAATGATGAAAACTCTTGCTTATGCATAGACATTTGAATCTATTCAGTTCATAACATCTGCATCATTGTTATTCTTCAGTGCAGGTATATAAGTGACTGAAGTGTAATGTCTTCTGTCACTGTTCTGTATACTCTTGAGCTTGATAAGATAATTATTCAATGTCTGAAGCTGTGTGCAGAAGCCTTTATAAGTTGAGTCTTTATTTATACTTATAAGAGTCTGTAAGAGTTCAAAAGTTAATATCTTCTTAAGCATGTTAATCTTTATTCAATTCTCTCAAGATTGATTACCTGCTTCTAAGATCTTAATATTGAAGTCAGAGATGAATGTTGTAAGAGAAATATTTCTCTATTAAATACTCTGTAATCAATCTAATACTTTCTGTTGCATAGCAGTGTCTTGAAACAGAACATTAAGATATTTGATGATATTATCAGATATTCACAATGCTAATTCACATGCTTTCATTCATGAATAAAACTTCTGTTTCACATAATTCTTCAATCATTCATTGATATATCAATTTTAATTGATTAATGAATCAATGAAATCTTCATCTACACTCAGTTTCACAAGTATTTCCATTCTCTATGATGAGTAGAGAGTGAGATTGAAAGCATTAAAATATGTAAGAGTATCTAAGCATTCTTTTAACACTTTTGTATTTAATTCTGTAGATGTTGAAATTGTATGAGTTAATCATTGAATCTCTTTGTATTAAAGTTATTGAGTTGCATGCATATCAGCTATTTATTATTATTGTAATTTCAACATTGCTTAGAGTCACTGTGGTATCATATTTATACTCGCGTTCAAGAGTTTCATATTCTCATTAGACATGATTATATCAATTGTTGAATGTGTAATTATATAAATATCTTATACATCTTAGTGTCAGAACTCTCAGATCTTTCACTGACATTATTATAAGATCTTATTACAAAGTCAGAGTAACTGATGAGTAAGCTTCTATCTGAAAACTTAATATTTACTTAACTATGCTTTCTCTTTCTTACATGTTATTACATATTCAGATATCTCTCAATGAATAATTGTTTCTGATGAGAAGATAATATATAAATAATCATTTTCTAATAAGAAAATGATGAATATTTTTATAGTGTAAGAGACCTACACTGAATAGATCAGTATTATATTGATAGGTCTTATTTAACAAAGATAAAAACATTAAAGAAGGAAAGAAAGAGAAAGTGTGAGAATCAGTGATTGAGATGAATATTTATACATGTATGTGATGGTGTACGCGGTGGAGCTTCGGGGCGGAAGAATATACACGCGTTCATAGCAGCCGAGGATCAGTGATTGAGAACGGCCGAGAATCGGAGCATACGCGTTTGTGGCGGCCGAGGATCGGCAATCGAGAATGGCCGAGAATCGGAGCGTACGCGTTCGAGAATGAAGTGATTGGAATCTGTGGAGTGTAACAGAATAGTCTATATAATTAATCGGGCGCAGCCTGTCACAACTGAAGTCAAGAACTGACTGAATTATCTAGAGAATAATTATAAGAGATTCTACTAATCTGTTCTCAAGATCTATTTAGAGAATAAGTTAAGAGACTTTATAAGCTGAACAGAGAATATCTGAACTGTAATCATTAATATTAGAAAAAAAGATAAGAAATCTGATGAAAACTACTTACAGTGCAGCGTGCTCTATAAAATTATGATATAAATTAAGATCTGTGAAAACAGAGCTCTGAAACAAGATCTGAATAATGATATTTATAAAGAGACTGAATAAAAATATATAGAATAAACTTATTAAGTAAGACTTTAAGTTCTTAACTCTGAAGAAACTGATAACTCTTATTCATTACTTATAGATTACTGTGAGAGTCATAGATCTGTAAGAGTGAATTATTTACTAATTCTGTAAAAGTTAGAATAACAGAGAATAGATTTACTAAGGAAAAGATAATAAAATATAAAGAGATTTATATCTAACTACTAAGTAAAGAGAGAGAGCTTCATAAGCTTCTATAAATAAAGTATATAATAGAAAGACTAAGAAAAAGAATCTTTACTTTATCTATTTTAAATCAGAATATCTTTATACAAACTATTCAGACAAATTAAAATAGAAATTTAAAAAGTTATAGACAGAGTTAATAACAGTCTTCTTAAAAGTCTTAAAGCTGATATCTGAATCTGTTACTCTCTTAATAAAAATATATATTATTATTATTATTATTCTTCAATTATAGATGTATGCAGTCAGAGACTATAATATCTACCTAAGAACTTTTAGTTCTCAGAGGTTTTCCTATATCTGTAAAGTTAACTATTATACATTCATCAATTTCAGATATGCAAAATCAGAAAATTTTAGCTCAGAATACAAAAACTGTTTATAAATTACAGTGTTTTAACATCTTCTGATACTTTGAAATCATTTGACAATATCATGACAAAGGAAAAGAGAACACAGTCTTAAAGATAGACACATTAAATAGATAGATAGAAAGGAATTGAAAGAAAAGAATAAGATAAAGAGAGACTATAATAAAACAAATTATTAAAAGATAGTATATAGCTGTTTTAACAGACTATATCTGATTGATTTTCTCCTCTTCATATTCAGATATTTCTGAATTTAGTCATTTTCTTATAGCTGCTTGAGTTTCTGATAGAAAGTCTATTAAGTATTTAATTCCTGTCTCAGTTGAGAATAAGAATCTTATATTTAATTAATTTAGATTATACTTCTCTTTTAATCTGACTTTGAGACTATTGTATAATACACAGTGCATTATAATATACTCAGAATTCTCATTTATATTGCAGAATGAGCATTCTATTGAATCAAATCTATTATCAAATCTTTATATATAAGATTTGAAATAGTCATATTCTAGTTTCAGCTGTATTATAGATGAGAATATTTTCTTTTTACATTTAATTAAACAAGATTTTCACTTGGGTTTTATTTCAAATCTTGAATAATATATACTGTTCTTTTATTTCTGTCAGCTTTCATTTCACTTATCTAAACAAGATTCTTTTATTTTTCTCTTTATAAAAGATCAGAATACAATTTTTTGAATAGATCTGCTTAATTCTATACTCTTTTTTACAGCTGAATGAGCCAATTCATTGCTATAAATATTTATATAAGTAGAAACTCAGTGTAGATGAATTATCAGCTTTAATATTCTTCTCTTTTAAATTTTTAAAACAGAGTTTAAGATCAGTTTAAGATTTGTTTAATTATTATAAATCTGACTATTTCTAAGTCTTTTTTAAAGCAGCTTGACTATTAGAGAATATTCATATCTCTTTCAAACTATTTTCTCTTTTATAAGATTTTATTTCAATGAGTTTGAAAGCTTTCACTATTATAAATAGTTCAGTATCAAAGACTTCAGATTGACAGCATAAATTTCAGAAATCTGAGATAAAACTGATATTATCTTCAGTATAGACAATGTCTGTGTTTAATTTATTCAAATTCTCATTTTTGAAGTTATCTGAATAAATCAGAATAGAGTCTTATATATTGATTGTAGAAATTCTCTTCAAATACTGTTCATATTCTTTCTTCTTAAATAGTTCACTTATTTATAATTTTATAAGAGATTCAAGCTTTTCTCTTCAGAGAGATATCTTCTCATGATCAACTTTTTCAATATTTAAAGAAGAAAATTGATTTTTAATTAGTGAGCATAGTCTGTACAGTTGAGAAGACATTTTCTTTAAAGAATTATTTTCATTTCAATCAAGAAATCTATTTCAATCCAGTTCATTTTCAGAGTTAATTGATGAAAATGAAGAAGAGACTCTTTCTCTGATTATATAATTTAAGCTCATCTTTATAACTTTCAGAGCATAGTTCATACAGGCCTTTTCAAATCTAATAGTAGAAGAAGAAATTAAAGCTTCAATTTTCATTGCTTTAATAGAAGATGATTTGAATGCTCTTAGAATTCTTCTCAAAACTCTGTTTTATAGACTTTGAAAGAGTTCAGTGAAATTTTCTTGATTATTTCATCAAACTTGAACTTCATAATCAGCTACTGAGATGATACAGACTATGTATAACTGTCTTATAGTCTGAAAGAATAGATCTCTCTCTGTATTTAATAGTCTGATTATACTATTCAGTAGTCTCTCTGTCTTGATAGTTCATTATTGAATATAATATTTGAAATTCAACTTGAAGTTTAATTATACTTCTAGTTATTTAATATTCAAACTGAGATTAATCTCTTTATTCAGAAGAGTAAGACTTAGTGTTTTCTTATTAAATCTGAAGAAAAAGTGAATCAACTCAGTTTTATTCATATTAAATTAAATTAGATTGATATCTACTCAAACAAAGATTTTCTTTACTGCTTTTTCAATCACTTCTAAATTCTCTTTGATTGTTTTTAAAATGTAGACTAGATCAATATCATCTATATAACTTAATAATCTCATAATTTTCATCTCTCTATTCTTGAATAGATATGCAGTGTATATTATAAATAAAACAGATAACATTGAAGATTCTTACAGTACTTCTATTTTTATCTTAATCTTATCTTATTTCATTTTATCAAAGAATAGTTGTATACTTCTTTTAATTATAAAACAGTTAACTCATTTTATTAGAGAAAGTGACAGTTTTAATATCTTCAAAGTTTGAATCATCTTTGACTTTGAAACATGATTCAATGTATTTTTTATATCAATGAAAATTACAGTTGAGATCAGGTCTTCATACTTTGCTATTTAAATGTTATAAATAACTGAAAAAACAGTGTCAATTGCAGAACATTGTTTTCTATCTCTCATTTAGTCATTAAATAGAAGAGAATTACTAATAGAGCTTATAAAAGATAATCTAGTAGCTATTATCTTTTCTAAAATTTTTCTCAGACAGTTCAATAGAGATATTACTCTATATAACTGAGAAATTAAAGCTTTTCTATTAGACTTTATAAGAATTACTTCAGTAGCTTCTCTTCAGCATTCAGAATAATAATTATTTTTTAAGAGATAAAAAAACAGCTCAAAATATTCATTCTTCAAGTAGAAATATATATTTTAAATAATCAAGTGATTGATTGAATCAGGTTCTATAGCAGTTTTAATTGAACTTGAGAATATAGCTGACTCTAGTTCATTATATATAAGCTCAGATCATTCTCAGTTATTTTTATCAATATATTTATGAAATAATATATTCTTCTTATCTGAATGTGATAAGTTTTGAAAGAGAATTCTTATAAAAGCTTAACACTTTTTCTTAAAAGAGTTTGCTGTATATAATTTATTCTGAAACTTATATTCTAAGATTGAAAGCTTTGCTACACTTCTTGTTTTAGGCCTGGTGACGTAGTGATTAACTACGCTACCATGAAGCCTCAATTAGCAGCCTTTCCCCTCGGGGAATGAATGTCAAGAGAGAGCAGATTCAAACTCTGTAAGAGTTATCTTAATCACAGCTTTCACTGTTAAGTTATAAAATAGTATCAGAGATCTTCAGATGCACTATAGTGAATTATTATCAAGCTTAAGATATTTATTCTAAGAGTTTTCAAGTGCTAATTCTCACTGATCTTAGAATTAACAGCTCTTCAGATGCTTTAAGTTAGATCAGTACTAGAGTAATTGAGATCTAGAGTACTTACAGAATAGTGAATTATTATTAAGCTTAACTATTCAGGTCTCATTTCTCTCACTCTAGATACTCACTTTCAGAGAATGAGATTTGAAAACTATCTGATTAGAACACTCTGAGCCTAGTAAGAATCTAGATAAGACAATATCTAGACACTCTTAATAGATGATTAGTGTAAGTAAGACTGTGACAGTTAATCAGTAGGCTGAAATGCTGAGATTGACAGCTGAAAGATTAAAGACTTAACTAGAATTAAGTAGCTCTGATATTATTCTTAGTGAGAATCTCACTTATAAATAAGCTAGTTACAGAAGCTAGCTGAGCAGCAGCTCTTTAGAGAGAATGATAATCTCTAAAGCAGGTCTGAGAGAACAGAGACAGCAGTCAGTTATATAGAGTGTTAAAATATATATATAGCTTAAGATATAAACTGCAGAGATCTTATTCTATAACTCTCTTTACTTTATCTTTTTCTTTCAATTTCTTTCTATCTATCTATTTAATATGTCTATCTTTGAGACTGTGTTCTCTTTTCCTTTGTCATGATATTATCAACTAATTTCAAAGTATCAGAAGATATTAAAACACTGTAATTTGTAAACAGTTTTTATATTCTAAGCTGAAATTTTCTGATTTTATATATCTGAAATTGATGAATGTATAATAGTTAACTTTACAGATATAGAAAAAACTCTGAGAACTGTAGATATCATAGTCTCTGACTGCATACATCTATAATTGAAGAATAATAATAATAACTTCTTGTTTTAGTATAGTTAAAGACTTTAAAAACTTCTTTTTCTTATACTTCTTTAAGAAATTTGTTTCAGTAGTCTATTTTTACTCTTTTAATATCTGAAAAATATTCATTTCTGATAGCTTTGAACTCTTTATCAGATATTAAGTTGTTTTTTCAATTTCTCTTAGCAGTGACTAATTGTTTTCTTTTAGAAGTGATATTTTTATTCTACTAAGATTTGAAATACTTAGAAGACTTTTTCTTTGAAATGTTTTCTCTAATACTTGTCAGAGAAATAGATGTAATTAGCTTTACTCTATTCTCAAGTATTTCATTTGAGATATATTAACTCTGATTTTAATAGAGCTCACTCTACTTTTCAGATTTCAGTTGTTTTATACTTTCTTTAACTGCTTTTTAATTAGCTTTTTCAAAGTTATACTGATTAGAGAGAAGAGAATTTTCATTTATTTATTTTTCACTCAGTTCAATATTAAATTGAATAATCTCATAATCTGATTCTGAGATCTTATTTGAATTAATAAACTAGTTTATAAGTCTTTTTTCAATTAGATTTTATGATATGAAGATTAGATCTATAATAGATTTCTATTTCATATCTTTTCTAAAGAATGTTTGTTGATCAGACTTGTTAACTAAATTTATTGAATGTTTAAAAGTTTATTCAATCAGTTTATCTACTCTTACTGCTTTTCTGCATTCTGAATTTTATTAGAAATGATGTGCATTGAAGTCTTCTGCAATTATAGAGTTTTTTAAGAGAATTATATTCAAAAATCCTCTATTAATTATTCAGATATTGTTGTTTTCTTTTAATAACTTTTCATTATAGATATTTATAAGTTATATAGTATCAAACTCATTCTCTTTATCTATAATATCACTCACTAGAATATCAGAGTCAGATATAATATCAAATCTCAGATTAAATTAATATCTTGATCTTTTTCTCTCATAAATCACTACTCTTGATTTTATCTCAGATTTTTCATGTAGAAAGCAGTAATAGCTTGAATGAGAAATAATGTATTTTTACTCAGTATCAAAGTTTGGTTCTTGAAAAAGTACAAAATCAACTTTTTATTCAAATACAATCTGAAGATAAGAATAAATATAATTTGAGTTTCTATTCACATTGTTTTAAATGAATGTAATTTTTGAAGAATTTTTAAACTTTTTTGTTATTTTTATTATATATTCATACTAAAAAAGAGTAGAAATAGAGTAAAATCTAATCACTATCATCTGATAGTAGATTATAACTGTTTTGAAAAGCAGGAAATTCAACTGCTTACATTCTTTTCAGTTTATTAACAGAGTTATTTCTCAATTCTCTAATCATGACAGATGGTTGAAAATTCAAATTCTGCTTGTATTTAGCTGGAGAATTTGAGTTTGAGAATTTAGATAATTGAGAGTTTCTTCTTTTTAAGCTTGCAGTTACAGATTTACTGGCTTGACTGATCTCTTAGAAGGGAAAAGCTGGAATATCTCATAGCCTTATAAATAAGTAAAACTATGTAAAGAGAGAGAATATAAACAGCATTTGAAGAAGATCTCTACAATCAATATAAAAGACTCTATTCTAGTTTACTCAGATGACTCAAAAAATGAGAGTTTGAACAGATTAGATGCAGGCATTGCTTATACTGAAGATAATATTAATTTTATCTCAGATTTCTGAAATTTGAGCTGTGAATCTGAAGTCTTTGATGCTGAACTATTTGTAATAGTAAAAGCTTTCAAACTTATTAAGATAAAATCTTATAAAAGAGAAAATAACTTGAAAGAGACATGAATATTGTCTGATAGTCAAGCTACTTTGAAAAGACTTAAAAATAGTCAGATTCATAATAATTAAATGAATCTTGAACTAATTTTAAATTCTGTTATAAAGATTTGAAAGAGAAGATTATTAAAACTGATAATTTATCTGCACTGAGTTTCTGCTCATATAAACATTTATGACAATAAATTGACTGATTCAGCAGTAAAAAAGAGTTCAGACTTAAGCAGATCTATTCAAAAAATAGTGTCCTGGTCTTTTATGAAGAGAAAGATAAAAGAATCTTGTTTAAACAAGTGAAATAAAAGCTGGCACTGGCAGAAATAAAAGAAGAGTATACATTATTCAAGATTTAAGACAAAACCTAAGTGGAAATCTTGTTCAATTAAATGTAAAAAGAAAATATTCTCATCTATAATTCAGCTGAAACTAGAACATGGTTATTTCAAATCTTATATACAAAGATTTGATGATAGATTTAATTCAACAGAATGCTCATTCAGCAATGTAAATGAAAATTCTTAGTATATTGTAATACATTGTGCATTATACAATAGTCTCAGAGCCAGATTGAAGAAGAAGTATGATTTAAATCAATTAAATATAAGGTTCTTATTCTCAACTGAGACAGGAATTAAATACTTAATAGACTTTCTATCAGAAACTCAAGCAGCTATAAGAAAACAGCTGAATTCAGAAACATCTGAATATAAAGAGATGAAAATTGATTAGATATAGTCTGTTAAAACAGCTATACACTATCTTTTAATAATTTTGATTTGTTATAGTCTCTCTTTACTTGACTTTTTCTTTTTTTTGTTCTTTTCTAGCTATCTATTTAATGTGTCTATCTTTAAGACTGTGTTCTCTTTTCTTTTGTCATGATATTATCAAATGATTTCAAAGTATCAGAAGGTGTTAAAATACTGCAATTTATAAACAGTTCTTGTATTCTGAGCTGGAATTTTCTGATTTTGCATATCTGAAATTGATAAATGTATAATAGTTAACTTTATAGATATAGGAAAAACCCTGAGAACTAAAAGTTCTCAGGTAGATGTCATAGTCTCTGACTGCATACATCTATAACTGAAGAATAATAATAATAATAATAACGGACTTGACTGTTATCTTCAGTTTTAGATTGACTCTGAGCTTCTACTTTTCTTCAGTTCTTTTGAATTCTTGAAGCAAATATGTATTCTTTTGAACTAGATGCATGCTTTTCTTTGCAGTTAGAGTATTTAAACAGAGTATATTGACATATTTTATCTCTTTTTAAGCATATTTCACATTTACACTCACTAGTTTTATAATCTTTAGCACAGAATCCACATTTTAAGTCTCTGTAATAAGAGATTGCAAAGTGTTCATATCTTTGACAGTTTGAACACTGTGTTTGTGCTTTGAGATTCATTCTTGAGTCTTTGTATTCATAAACTCTCATTTTCAAACCTGTCACTCTCACTTCAGAGATTTTTAATTATTCAAGTGTCTTTGTATAAACTAGAACAGAGACATTTCTTCTGTTTTATCTGAATTTAATTGAATTCAGCTATACAGTCTTCTTTCTCAGTTGAATAGAATTGTATTCCTCTAACTCATTTTTGAGAAGTAGTGTTTCTTTCTCACAGTCAAAAATTTTAACTGAAATATTATAAAGAATGAATTTGTCTCACTTTTCATCTCTCTCAGATAGAATTGTTGTATTTAACAGAGATTCTATTACTGATTTTCAGACATTCTCATTCTTAATAAGAAATTCCACACTGAATTCAGGCATTGTAGTTAGAATGATGAAATTTTCAAAGAAAGATGACTTAATTAAAGCTATAACTGATTTTTGAACTTCAATATCACAGATTAACTGAGAAAAGAACTGCTGATTAATTTCATTTCTAATTTTGAAAACAAGACTTAAATTCAGCTTGTTCTTCTGCAGAATCTTTCTATTTGAGACTTTGAGAATAAGTCTTCTATTTCTGAAGATT
This sequence comes from Blastomyces dermatitidis ER-3, assembly GCF_000003525.1. Classification (NCBI taxonomy): domain Eukaryota; kingdom Fungi; phylum Ascomycota; class Eurotiomycetes; order Onygenales; family Ajellomycetaceae; genus Blastomyces; species Blastomyces dermatitidis. Next base: position 767,031 of record NW_025544777.1, on the reverse strand, counting down.
TGAGCATTTTCTCTTTTTAAATTTTCTTCTCTTCTTTCTTATGAAGAGAAGTATGAGTGTTTTTTCTCTGAGTACTTTTAGACTTTTGAGCAGGTTTTGAGACAGCAGGTTTAGAAACAGCAGATTCTGCTACTTGAGCATATGTTTTTTTCTGATTTGAGAAAGAAGAAGATGAAGAAGAGTCAGTGATTATACTAGAAATTTTTAATGTTTTTTGAACTGTATTTGAAATTTCAAGCTTGAACTTAATCACTTTCTGTAGTTGTCTAGCCTGAGTATGAAGAATTAACAGAACTTCTTCATTCATCTCAATCAGACACTGTTTTTCAAGGATTTTACTGGCTTTTTCAAGCTCTTATATTTCAAGAACTTATTATTTCTCTATTTCTTATTTCACTGTGTGACCGTGTCTGAGATCAGAATCAGAATATTTGATGATTTCATTACTAATTTGATTAATTTCATTACACAGTTTCAAGATTAGATAGTAGTTTCATACTGTCTCAGAGAAACTTACTATCTACTATTATCATATTTTTCAAATGAGATCATAATTTTCACTTCTTAATTTAAATTCATTTTATTGCTTTAAATAACTTTAAATCTCATTTGAGTGTTATCAAAAATCATTACTTTGTAAAAAATTAAAAATAGTCTAAAAAAAACCTTAAAATGTCTAAAAATAGTAACTTTATGCTAAGAATGAGACTAAATGAGATCAAATGAAATCACTTTCTTATTTTTTCTAAGTCATAGTCTCATTTTGAGATCTGATAAATAGTCACTTTGTATGTTTTTTTGATGATTAGTCTCAGCGGGATTCACATCAAGAAATGTATGAGACCAGATCAAATGAAATCAAACATAAAATTTATAGTCTCAGCGGCCAGTCTAGAAATATTATAGAAGTATTAGTTAAATCAAAAGATATTACTAGATATTCAAACAATCTCAGTACAGTTCTAAAGACAGTCTTTTATTCATTCTCAGACTGTATTTATAACTGTATAAATATATTAATTATATTCAGTTATGTGAATATAACAGCTTCTATAAGATGATTAATTATATTATTAATCAGAGACAGAGAGTAGTAACTCTTTATAGTTTTAAAGTTCAGATTATAATAGTTTATATATAATCTGAAATCTTTATTCTTCTTCTTTATAAATATTACAGAGACTCTTATGAAGATCTGTAAAGATTGAATAAAGTTATTCTTTAAATTCTTGTTTATATAAGCTCACAAAGCTTCTGTCTTATAATGAGAGAGCTTATAAATTAATTCTCAGAAGAGTTTCTACTCTTCTATCAAATTTATTATCAGATTCTTCTTATAGTGAGATAAAAGCTTAGCTATCTTAGCTCAACTGAATATTTCTATAAGATCCCAGTATTTCTCTGATATCTGAAGCTCAGTTTTAATAACTGTGAAGTTCTCAGACATTTATAAAGTTATTATATAAATAAGCTTATCTTCTTTAATTAACTCTGTAGTATTAACTGATTCTATCTCTATAAGTAAGTCTGTTAATACTGATTAAAAGTATAAATCTGACTTATAAACAGCTATATATGAATTGTATCTTTGAAGTTATATAAGTCTTAAATATATGTTATCTATAATATCTGTGATAATTATAGTTTCTATAAATCTTCTTCAAGTTCTAAAGAGATCTTATAATTTAAAGATAACTCTTATAAGTTTCTTAGCTATTAGATCTAAGTTCTCATACTCTACTTATTATAAGAGTAGATTCTCAGTTTTTATCACTTAGTTTATTCACTTTATAAGCTTTAGAGATACTATAGTGATCTGAGATTCTGAGTTTATTAATACTTTTTATATTTATAGAGTAATAGTATCTAGACTGGTCACTGAGATCATGAATTTCACATTTGATCTCATTTGATCTGGTTTCATACAGTTCTTGGCGTGAATCCCGCTGGGACTGACTATTAAAAAAACATGTAAAGTGACTATATATCAGATCTTAAAATGAAATCATGACTTGAAAAAAATGAGAAAGTGATCTCATTTGATTTCATTTAGTCTCATTCTTGGTATAAAGTTACTATTTTTAGACATTTTAAGGTTTTTTTTAGACTATTTTTAATTTTTTAAAAAGTAACACTTTTTGATAACACTCAAATGAGATTTAAAGTTATTTAAAGCAATAAAAATAATTTAAATTGAGAAGTGAAAATCATGATCTTATTTGAAAAATGTGATAAGAGTAGACAGTAAGTCTCACTGAGACAGTATGAAACTACTATCTAATGTTAAAACCATGTAATGAGATCAGTCAAATTGGTAATGAGACTATCAAAAAATCTGATCCTGATCTCAGACACGGTCACACAGTCAGTTTAATAGTATCACAGTGCAGTCTCTCTTTATAAGTATATATTTTTATTAAAAGAGTAACAGATTCAGACATTAGTTTTAAAACTCTTAAGAAGATAGTTACTGACTCTATCTATAACTCTTTAAATTTCTATTTCAGTTTATTAAAACAGTTTACATAGAGATATTCTGATTTAAAATAGATAAAGTAGAGACTCTTTTTCTTAATCTCTTTATTATATACTCTATTTATAGAAGCTTATAAAACTCTCTCTTTCTACTTAATAGTTAGATATAAATCTCTTTATATTTTATTATCTTTTTATAGTAAATCTATTCTCTATTATTCTAATTCTTATAAAGCTGATTAGTAATTCACTCTTTATAAATTTATAACTCTTACAGTAATTTATAAGTAATAAATAAGAGTTATTAGTTTCTTTAGAGTTAAGAGCTTTTAAAGTCTTATTTAATAAGCTTATTCTATATATTTTTATTCAGTTTTTTTATAAATATCATTATTTATATCTTATTTCAGAGCTTTATTTTCACAGATCTTAATTTATGTTATAATTCTATAAAGCATTATAAGTAATCTTTATCAGATTTCTTATCTCTTTTTCTAATATTAATAATTATAGTTTGAATATTCTCTATTTAGCTTACAGAGTCTCTTAACTTATTCTTTAAATAAATCTTAAGAACTGATTAGTAGAATATCTTATAATTAGTCTTTAAATAATTTAGTTACTTCTTGACTTTAATATAGTAGAGATCTGTTATTATATAGATAATAACTTCTTTATCTTTTATATTATATAGTCTGACTTATGAGTTAATTTCAAAGATAAACTTATAAAAGCTTTTATAGATTATAATTCAGTAGATGATTTTAAGTAATTACTACTTAAGAAAGTTTCTTTTCAATTTATAGATACTTCTGAAGATTATATTTAGAGACTCAGTTCAAGAGTGTTTACAGATAGTAAGTATTTCTTATAGAAAAATAGCTTAGTTCTGTAAAAGATACTTAAAAATATTCTTCACTAAGATTAATTTATTCACAGATTCAGAAAGTTTCTCTATTACAGATATAGAGAATAATATTCTGTAAGTAATTAATAAGTTCTCTGAGACATTTCTTTTATAGAGATTATTTATAATTCAGATAGCTACTTCTGAGTATCTGCAGTACAGTATACAGAGATTGAAGTATATAAGTTTCTAGTTCTTTCAGTTATAACTAGACTGACTGTGTAAGTATATCTGAAATCAGAATCAGAATATTTAATTTTAAAATAAGATTATGATTTTCACTTCTTAATTTAAATTTATTGTATTGCTTTAAATAACTTTAAATCTCATTTAAGTGTTATCAAATATCATTACTTTTTAAAAAATTAAAAATAGTGTAAAAAAAATCTTAAAATGTCTAAAAATAGTAACTTTATACTAAGAATAAAATTAAATGAAATTAAATGAGATCACTTTCTTATTTTTTCTAAGTTATAGTCTCATTTTAAGATCTGATAAATAGTCACTTTACATGTTTTTTTAATCATTAGTTCTAGTGGGATTTATGTTAAGAAATGTATAAGACTAGATTAAATGAGATCAAACATGAAATTCATAGTTCTGCTGATCAGTCTAATTATAACAGATAGTTACTGATTGACAGAGCTTGAAATATAAGAATAAGTGCTCACAGATGATTATTCAGATGTTTACAGCTTGATGTAATATATACTGATAGCTACTAGAAGTATTCACAGTAGAAAGATAAATATAGAGATTAAATATATAATAGTATTCAAGCTGAGTTATAAATAGTATTCATGAACTCCAGTCTATATGATTGTGTGTAGCCAAGGGCCACTAACCCTATTGATTACGCGAGAGATAGGAATAGGGGTAAAGGATCCGCAAGGAGCGGGATTTCTTACAAAACATGAATATTTTGATTTTTTTGTAGTGTTTTGCTACTAATTTTCAGGGGGGCTGGGAAAATTCTGCTTTTGCAAGCAATACATCCGCCACAATAATTCCAATCTAGTAACAAACATGACAATTGTATGTATGTACAAACCTGAAGGAAATAAGGATTTCATCAATCTCCTGAATGGCTAGTGTCTCTTACAGCTCCAAGGGGTTTCCCGTTCAGAGGTCTGTAAATACTATAGGTTTGATTTATCCACAGCAAATCAATTGCTGAGCCATTCCATTCCCCATTTTAGGTAACCCCGGGCCCCGGCCTCAAGGCTTGGAATCCACAGGGCCATAGACTAGCCCGCAAGCGCGGAGGCATATTTGTGGAGAATCTTTGTGAGCGTGTAGATTATTTCTCAGGGAGATCAAAGGGTCCTTAACTGAGAGAAAAAAAAAAAAGGACGACTATATCTATAGTAATATGAAAATGTGCGCGCCAATGGGTTTGAAAGGACTAACCATGGTACAAAGTACTCTACATACAAAGTTTATTGAGGACAAAGACAAGAGCTCAAACTATTAAACTATTATTCCTGACGCCGCAATCGCTTTGGGAAAAAAGAGAAAGAAGTATATAAAATAAAATAAAACATTGCTGCAAAGTATGCAATTAGAACAAGAATACGTTAAGATGCCTCACCATCAGACAGACACATTACTGTCGTTTGGAGCTCTTTCACGATTTTCTCTTCCAACTGGCTCTGGCAGCCGGTAGTGCGGTCGATGGGTTCTCGCCGGGACATTGCAAGTTCCTTTTCATTTGTGGCAACAATCCGAGAGCGGAGGACTGATCGTTTCTCAAGAAGTGATTCGATATCATCTTTCACTTGTGCTCTATCCCATTTCAGTTCCTGGATATTTCCGGAATCCACGCCGGTACCTGCGCCAGCATCCCGGAATTTGTTGATAATGAGGGATATGAGAGCTAATGAGCAAGCTTCAGTAGTCATACCGAGCGACAGTCTTTTTACCCGTTGGCTTGATTCTAGCTGATTACCAGCAAGTGGCGAGGTTGTGGCGGGTTGTCCGAAGGAGAATGAAGCAGACGCTCGACGTAGCTGCCCCTCGAACTGGTTGAGGAAGGCCGCCACTTCCGGAGCAGCTCGACCAACGCTGTAGAGTAGGTTGAGGCAGAGAGGAAGAAAGCCTGAATTCCAAATAGCATATAGCCTGGGTATTGGATCGAATGGGCCACATCCGTGCGGTTGGCGCAGGACATCAGTGAGGCGGAAAGTCGACAATTTCACCAAAATACCATCAGCGGCCATCTGCTCTGCCATCATGGGGATGCAGGAAAGTTCCAGGAGGAATAGGATACTGAGCTCCCCATATACTGGATCTCCTTCAACTGTAAGTTGATAGGCCCAAGAAAATAATGTGGCTGCGTAGCGGGGTGTGTCGCTATCAGCAAGGTGGAAGGACGCCTGTTCGTAAATGCGGTCCGCGTCCTTCACTCGTAGACATGTTTGTAATATTGCTGTTAATATAGCAAAATCTCTAGGAGAGCACTTTTGCGGTTCGTCATGTAAGTACGTCGTAAGTGATCGAAAGCCCTGTGCGACTACCACCTTGATAATTTCTAAAACAATTGACAAATCCGACGACATTTCGGGCTTTTTGCTGACTGCTTCTGGCGCAGATCGAGAGGGCCCTGCAACATGGAACTGTAGGGCGAGGAATAGGATGTTTAACAAAAGCCCATAGTATTCCGTATCATTGTTGAGAAGGGCAGTTTCGTATGATGGATTTCGAAAGCGCGTAACATCCCATGCAACATTCAGCAACTCAAAAACTTCCGCCCCCCTGGCCTTAGCGTCGTTAAGTCGTTGAAGGAGAGCGAGGGCAAATTCCGCGCGGATTTGCTGAACTTTGTAAAAGATCTTTTCATCCGGTATGGTCTGCGAATTTGAAACGAGGCAGTGGCGGACAACCCGTGCCATCGACTTTTGGATTTCTCGATCCGGCATGAAATCTGCGCAGTGTTCTATGGCAAGAAATTTCCAACTTTGAAGAAGAGTCTATGACATGTTAGAAAAAAGAGGTTTAGGCTAGGGAATGCAAGAAACGCACCATTTGAGCTTCAACAAGTGACAGGTTTAGATTGGCTCGTTTGACCTCCTCCACAAAGCCTTGATCACGGGACCCGTTCCAGGCAAAATCATACCCGAAGATCTTACTTCCCAACTTCACGTCGAAAAAAAAGTTTTCGCCAAGCTCTGGGCGTGTGAGCCCAGTGCGCTTCATGGCCACGGCTTTGCATCCATGGTACTTCATTTCAAAGTTCTTTCTGAGATTTGAGTGCAGGGATGCATTATAGCCGTCCACCTTTACTGCGTTGTCAGAAAACCAGGAGATCAGAGGGATAATGGTTTTGAAAAATGTTAGATCCCGTGATTCTTTCGCACTGTGCAAGTAGACAGCGCATATATCTGCAACTAATGATGCGATTTTCGTATTGAGGCATTGCTCTAGAGGAGGGCATTTGCGAAGATCCAAGTTAGCAACGAAATTCACGATTTTCGGGACGAATTCCGAATGATTTTTAATCTGAGGTGTAGCCCAAAGCCAGTGTTCCTGCGCTCTTGCAACAAAATCTAGGGCAGATATCGCTATTTGAGGCTGAATTGAGTCGATTTTCGTTAATAAATCGAGGGAAATCCCCAAAAACGGTTGTCCAGTCATAGTCGAAGATTTATCTTTGTCGTTCTTTTTTAAGGAATCTCTCGCAGATGAGCCTGTGAGAAAAAAAACTGCAAGCCATTGTTGGCGTTTGCTAATTATCGTGGAAAGTAGATCCCATATTGAAGCATAAAGTGCAGGGTTTTTGAAAGGGCGATCGAATTTCGAAAGGCAGTCGAGAAAGTAGCGGGATGATTTGGCTCCTAGGTGGCCAAGAACAGAGGGTGGCTCGTGATTCGAATCTGAAGCTGCATACGATATCAGGAGTTCAAGGAGAGAAACAACAGGGAGTTGATAATCATAGGATAGAGCGTATAGTCGAATCAGCACAGGTGACGCTTTGAATAATTGGGTTTCAAGCATCGACATTGGAGATCCGACTAATCTTCCTGCTTGCGCCAACCGTTCCGAAAGTGCTAATGCAGACTGGATGTGTTGGGTATGGAGTTGGAGGTTTCGAAGGTCACTGCTCGAGCTGGAAGTTTGAAGACTGATGAGAATAGTGCGGAGGAGTGGATTAAAAGGCAGCTCTTCGATTGTTGTCGGTCGAAGTACTTTCAATATATATGTTGCTGAGCTTGAGAATACTCCCACCAACTTAGAATCCAGGTCGGATGTGTCGTCAGTCGCATACATGCTGTATAGGATTTTGTCAATAGTGAGGGCAAGACATGTATTAATTTCAAGTTGTTGGCAGATGTCATTGAATCTCCAAGTCGTGTTGCTATTGTACGCCTCAACCATCACGCGCACCAAGGCCAATAAAAAGTTGCGCATGATATAGGGCGGGATACCTGCACTGAACTCGGTGAGATGGTTGGACTTAGCAGATACTCGCCCTGCAGAGCGACGAACTCCAGAATGAACGATGACATCATTAACCAGGAGGTCAAACATTTGAACCGAAGCCTGAAGGAAACTGAAATCCCCAGAGGTAGCCTCGATGGACGAGACAATAGTGACTAGCATACCACCTTTCCCATCTGAGCAAATAAAGCTGCTCCTGGACAGGAAAGGCCATACGCGGCCGGGAATAACTGGTATAAGAGCGTTTATAAAGCGAAGGCAAGAGATAACCGGTTGAAGATTGCGGCTCGAACCTCTCTTGCTAATAGTGTTTTGCAGATTCCGTTCGAAAATCTCGAAAACAACGGAAATGATATCACCATGGCGATCGAGCCCGTCGCTAGCCATCTCGAGAATTCTTTTAGCACCTGACTCAGTGCCATTGCGTTTCGAAATAGTTTGTGCGGATGTGATTAGATCAGCGAAGAGGCCTATGATTTCGGCGACCACCTCATCTTCTGGTTCTTGCTCTGATCTGCGACTATTAGTAGCTTGCTCTAGCCATAACCCGAGGAAGCCAAGGCAGTTATAGTCATGATGCCACATTATTACGGCCGGTTTTGAGTCGTTGACAACCTGGCCGACGGCATCTTGGGGGATAACACAGGACTCAGCAAGAACTACCGCATTAGAACTCGATTCATATCCGACTGTGCTTTTCGACATGGCAGTTTCTTGCATAGGCAATGGCTGGATTAGGCCAACGAAATTGGCATTTTCATCTTCTCGGATGGGTTGGTATCCTTGGAAGCCAGGAGCGACAATTTGTGTGTAGGTTTCCATGCTCTCCAGTTCCTGGGCAATGTATGGTAGGCCATCATCATTAACGACGCTAGAGCCTGACAGGGCCCGGCATATTTTCAAAAAATTAATAGCTTCGTACGGAAATCGGGATTTGGCAACTCGAAAAATTCTATCAATGAGCACCGGATCTTGAATAAACATAGATCTCGGATCGCAACCATCATTCAGCTCTGGACTGGCAAGTTCATTGCAAACATCGGTAGGGCCAGAGATAATACACAGGACAGACGACACCACTTCAGGGATATAATCCAAATGCTCAACACTCGCACGGATCAAATCCAAGAGTTCTACCCTTATCCAACGGCTTAGCATGCCACTGTCACCAGCACCCGAAATTGGCCTAAGGCTTTCGACTAGAGCAACAATAAAGTCAAATACATGACATTTATCGACGGAGCTAGTCACAAGAAGCCTCACAAAGTCGTCATCAAAAGCTGGGTTACGAGCCTTCTCAAAAATATCTTCAAAAATGGACTGCTCAGCAACTCGCGATGGAGAAGAGGACGGGGCGTTGTTGTTGTTGAAAGAGTCAACAGCATGCTGGGCTTGCTGAAGTTCACGCTCCTCTTTCGTGGAGAGCGCAATCTCCCTTACTGCAAACATAACAATGGCGAATGCAAAAATCATAGGGGCGGCAGTTAAACAGCCCACATTGGCTGCCTTCAAACATATTTCGTTTATTTCGGCGATATTATCGCGAGACATGAAAAAAGGGGCTTTACCAGTTGAGGGTTCTGGGATTGTAGACAAGTGCGGCACCGTTTCAAAATATGAGGTAGATTCTCGTAGCTTGACAAAAGATAGAGTAGCAACCGCAATGAGAGCCTGAAGAGGACCAAGTATGATATTCTGTTCTTCCATAGCCTGTAAAATTTCTAGTTAGGCATGTGAGGAGCACATTCACAGGACTAAAACTTACCGGGAGTAGGATTTCAAGGAAATCATATTCGGCCATTAAACGTAGCCAAGAAAGGAAGAGCTCCGCGGATGGGATGGCATTCGAGGATTGAAGTTGAAGCACAAGGAATTGAAGGATTTGGTTAAGCTCCTCAAGAACGTTCGTTTGCCAGGCCAGCTCGATTTCCACATTGGGTTCGTCAGGAAGAAGCCACCCACTCCCAGCTTCTAAATTACCAATTCGGGTTCGAACAGCCTCAATGCACTGTTTTATAGAAACGGCATCAGTGCCTTTCCCGGATTGAAGCCCAAATATGGATTTTCCTAGTTCTTCTAGTTTCGTCTGAGCACGTTCAACTCGTGGTTTTCGGGAATCCACGTAATGGCTACCAGGTGCTCTTTTACGCAAAGCCACACATAAAAGTCGCAGAGAAGTTTTGAGTATATGCTGTTTTTCCGACAAATATAGCTGGAATAACTTCAAATGCCTTAATTCCTCTTCTGAAAACCCATTTGGCTGGAGGTTTGTTTCCCCCTTGTATTTTAGAATTTCAGTAGCCTGGGCTCCCTTAGTAGACTGCGAAAGGTTGCCAAGTCCAATCGCACCTTGAAGGCTTGTCGTCTCCTCCTCGGAAAATTCGCTCAGAAGCTGGTCACCGGGTCGATTTTGGCGTTCGTACACAACAATTCTGAGTGCAGAAATCTCATTGATCTGTGTCCGCTTGCTTAACCACGTCGCGTCACTTTTTATTTCGTCTAAATTCCAAGGACCCTTAATACCTGTTGGCACATGAATGGCAGCAGTTTTGGACTGAAAATCGGACTTAGATTTTTCATTCGGAGGAGTAAACGGGTTCAAGGGATTAGAAAGAATTCGGATGCTCTCCGGGCAAGACAAAAATTTGTAGAGACTGTCAGCTTCCCCGACATCTGTCTTTGCATTCGCCAACCGTAGAAAAGCCGATTTCCATGATCTAATGTGCAATCCGGTCAGTAATTTTCCTATGGGCTGATAACTGGCAGACATACATAAGTTGGAAGTCCCCAGAGAAGCATTCGTCCAGGGACGGAAAATACACGGCTGGCGGTGGAGCCATATGGTTCTCTATTATATCATGGCCCGTCACCGAGAACGTGTCGTGAGATATTACTCTAGTCGCGCTTGAGAAGCACAACAGGACCAGATGTCACAACCAAAGGGCCTCACTCAAGCTTAATTGTATTTGCGCGGGTTGAATCAACAAAAGATTAACTAACTCATTTAAGCTTAGTGGATCCCTAGTTACCGGAAGCGGATAAATCTATATCCGACCACATTTTCTTCGCGGCTTCGAGAGTTAACTAATTTTAAAGCATCTCTATACAATATATATAAATTGAAAAGGGAAGAGAGTATTAACTTTATTACCAGCATGCAAAGAGCTTCTATTCTCACTGCAAATTATCTCGATCAATCAAATTTCCTCAATCATTGCTGCAGTTTGGTGCCTGGGATTTGAGTGGAGGCGAACTTACTCTCTAAGCCTTTGAAAATCGGGGCTGTGGTTGATTGAAAGGCCCATCAGCGCCTTGAATAATTGACCAGCACTGCTGCAGTACGCAGTATTCATACCGGAAATTAGTGGCTCCGAATAACAGTAGATTCACTGTGTCATCACTGTAATTAATGTCAAAATGTTTCAAAAAAAGTTATGCATAAACAATCATTAATCTTTTCACAATGTGCAATTAATTAGAAATTGTTAATATATTAATAATATATCAGTTAAATTGTAATGAGCTAGACATACTTAAATCACATAATATTCATAATCAGAGTACAATAAGATTATGATTAAATATAAAAATAAGTACTTATAGATAATTATTCAGAGATTCACAGCTTGATATAATATATACTAATAATTTACTAAAAGTATTCACAGTAGAAAAATAAATATAAAAAATAAATATATAATAATATTCAAGTTGAGTTGTGAATAATAGTTACAAACTTCAGTTTATATAATTATATATAATTAAGAGTCAGTAACTCTATTAATTATATAAGAGATTAAAATAAAAATAAAAAAATTATGAAAAATAGAATTTCTTATATATCTCTCTTTTTTTAAAGTTTTATTCATGAATTTTTTCAGTGAATAATTTTATAAAATCAGACTTAGTATTATAGTAATACTTATTAAAAACTCTTTATATTTATAAAATAAAATCTTAGTAAGAAAAAATCTTTAATTAGTATAATTACTAGACTGACTAGACTGACCGTGTGACCGTGTCTGAGATCAGGACCAGATTTTTTAATAGTCTCATTATCAATTCAACTGATCCCATTACACAGTTTTAACATTAGATAGTAGTCTCATACTGTCTCAGTGAGACTTACTGTCTACTCTTGTCACATTTTTCAAATGAGATCATGATTTCCACTTCTCAATTTAAATTATTTTTATAGCTTTAAATGACTTTAAATCTCATTTGAGCATTATCAAAAAGTGTTACTTTTTAAAAAATTAAAAATAGTGTAAAAAAAACCTTAAAATGTCTAAAAATAGTAACTTTATGCCAAGAATGAAATCAAATAGAATCAAATGAAATCACTTTCTCATTTTTTTCAAGTCATGGTTCCATTTTAAGATCTGATATATAGTCACTTTACATGTTTTTTTGATAGCCAGTCCCAGCGGGATTCATGTCAAGAAATGTATGAGACCAGATCAAATGAGATCAAATGTGAAATTCATGATTTCAGCGGCCAGTCTAAGACTGACTGTGTGACTGTGTCTGAGATCAGAATCAGATTTTTTGATAGTCTCATTACTAATTCAACTACTCTCATTACATGGTTTTAACATTAGATAGTAGTCTCATACTGTTTCAGTGAGACTTACTATCTACTCTTATTACATTTTTCAAATGAGATCATGATTTTCACTTCTCAATTTAAATTATTTTTATTGCTTTAAATGACTTTAAATCTCATTTGAGTGTTATTAAAAAGTATTATTTTTTAAAAAATTAAAAATAGTCTAAAAAAACCTTAAAATGTCTAAAAATAGTAACTTTATATCAAGAATGAGACTAAATGAGATTAAATGAGATTACTTTCTCATTTTTTTCAAGTTATGATTTCATTTTAAGATCTGATATATAGTCACTTTATCTGTTTTTTTGATAGTCAGTCTCAGCAGAATTCATGTCAAGAAATGTATGAGATCAGATCAAATAAAACTAAATGTAAAATTCATAGTCTCAGCAGTCAGTCTAATAATTACTATAAAAAGAAAAAAGTCTATTACTCAGTTTTTTATTCTGTGAAATTTTTATATAATTTATAGATTTTTCTCTGACTATTATACTAATTTATTTCATATTTTTTATTTAAAAAAGTTTCAGTTAACTTTTAATTATTCTTGTAAAAATTAATAATTTCATATAATGATTTACTTTTTATGAAATTATTTTCATTAAAAAAAATATTTACAAGTTGATTTTTCACTAATTTTTATAAATTATTATTATTATTATTATTATTATTATTATTATTATTATTATTATTATTATTATTATTATTATTATTATTATTATTATTATTTTATTATACTTATATACAAGTAAAACTTATAATGAGTTGTTGTATGATGTTAAATACAGATTAAATATTAATTATATGAAAGAAAATACAGATATTAAAATTATATCAAAATATTAAAAAATATAGAAAATACAAAGAACCGTGGTGAAATCACTAAGTTGAGATGGCATATTGATGATAAAGGTAAGAAAGACGTGTATTTGAATGATAATTGAACGAAAAAGATGTGTATTGGATGATAATTGAATGATTCTACAGCAACATGGATATTTTGATTTTTTTGTGGTGTTTTGCTACTAATTTTCAGAGGGGGCTGGGAAAATTCTGTTTTCGCAAGCAATACGCCTGCCACAATATATCAAAAATATGCTGCAGTCCCATTTACGGCAGCGCAGTATGAGGCTGCTCCTTGACTACACTTCAGTTCTCATGATTCCACTTCCTTCGTCTGTCTTTGCTCTGCCGAAGCAGTGGAACTACTCGATTTGCAGTGCCTGCCGGTATCCCTGTTTGTGGTTCAAACCTCAACCAGTTCTCGCTCGGGGGTAGGACGCATCCTTCTCCGTCTTTTCGCGGTAGAGGCTCGGTGTCGTCCATCCTTTCCTCCCATCGTTTCCCACATTTGGCCTTGAAAAACTTGGTGAAGGCTCCGAATGCGAACTCCCATGTACTTCCAGTCGGCGCAAGAAACGCCGATCCAGCCCTTCCAACCCGAGTGTATTTCACCAACGCTACATAGGCATGAGGGCTTGAATCAGATTCGTAGAGCTGTATTGTATGTTTAGTGGGAGATATGAAAATCGGATACGGAGACAAGAGAGAATTGCTAGCAATTCGAACCCAGTGTTTTTTCATTCATACTTGAAGGGTATGTTTTTCTTTGAACCTGACGTCTTCCAGAGGGCGCACAAAATCCTTCAGAATCGGTAAATATATGATGGTCGTCTATTAATCACCAGTGAGCAGAGTATGAAACGAGTGTCTACCGGGTCTACAAAGAGCTGCACTGACCAACCTCATTTCCCGGACCATGGTTACGCCGTTGCTTTTTCAAGCAGTCTGTTGCCATGTTTCATTTATTTAGTACCTTGATAGCGGGAATTGTCGTTGCACGATTTCAGTAAGTGAAGCAACATACTGGAGCCTACGCCATCAATATTCTTGGAGGCATTCTTGCGCTTTCCTGTATCCCTCTTGCAGGTGCCTCGTGTTTGGTACCACAGATATTCATTCTCACGTTTGGGTCGCCTGGTTTTGGACAGAAGGGAATCCTCAAGCCATTCCAGCTTCACAATTTTAAGGCCCTTGATTTTGCGAGCCTGTTGGACTGTGAAAGTTGAAATTCACCAGGTGAATAATTCGCCACACCGCTAGTTTTGTTTAGAGAAGAAGAAGTAGAATAAAATACACAACGAAGAAAGCTAGGGAAACCAAGGAGGTATATGGTTATATACCCGTTGCATCGCGCTTCCGGAACGCATCCTTGGTCGTGATAAGATGAGTTGTTGCACCTTTCTCAGGGTGTTTTGAGAAATCACCACCGTTGGCCTCAACCCACTGCTTGATCTTCTCGGAGATTGGCCCGAAATCACCAGCCAGGCTGATGTGTTGCTTGCGGAAAGTCTTCCCCATGTCTTGTGAGAAGCCAAGCAGACCGGGAATAGCGTCTTTTATTTGGATATGGCGGGGGTTTCCTCAAGATTGCAATTTCCTGTCTCAACGCCAAAGTATATGTGGGGAAAGGGGGGAAGAAGTTCGGTAACGGGCGTGCGCTGAGGTTGAAGTGAAAAGTTTTTGAAGAGAAAGGCGCGCGATTCCGATGAAGTGAGTTGAAGAGGCCAAGGTCCGAATGCTGCTAAAATGGTCATAAGATGAAGATTATAAAAACGTTAATTGTATGATACGGTTAACTGGTATGAAGAGTGAAACCATAAAAGGTCAAGGCTGGTTGAGAGGGATCTCTAAACAATATAAAAATCGGCAATGAAGCACAGGTCACAGGGCTGGGAGCTGTGTAACTGAATTTTTATTCTGTTTTTTATATTAAGGACATGAAGTTCAATATATAAAATGATCAGTCTCATATCATCAAGTCCTGAAAGCTTTAGCAGCTTTCACAAAAGCCCTTATCTTTTCCAGGTCCTGTGATCCGTCTGACTCAACTCCGCTGCTAACATCAACGCCCACCACGCGGTCTCCATATCGACCTAGCTGCTGAAGCGTGTCGGCAACATTCAAGGGGTCCAATCCACCAGCAAGTATCACCCGAAGGCTGTCACTTTTCTTAATGGAGTCCTGTACACACGAAATGTCGAGTTTCTCACCCGAGCCGCCAGCACCAGAATCTAAGAGGGGAAGTGTATGGTAGGCATGTCGTGATAACCCTGGCTCGTTGGGAGAAAATTTCTTTATTACTGGAACAGGTATTAGGCTCGCCCACTCTATCGGCTCCGACCCGTGGAGTTGAACGACGTCAAGCTCAAGCTTTTGTTGTTGGGAAATAATATACGATAGCGGTTGATTCAAAAACACGCCCACCAGCAATGCACGGCGAGGATGGCAGAGTATTTGGGACGAATAGTCAAAATAGTCGACAGAGGAAGTATCGTTGATGCATTCCTGTATTCCACTTACCGTGGATGCTGGACGAGGCGTTGATTTAACCACTTTAGATATCTCCAGAGCAGTATCATCCGAGACCGTTCTAGTGCGCCCCTTCGCCATTATTATGCCAATTAGATCAGCGCCGGATGCAATCGCTGTGCGCGCGGCCTCAGGTGTGCGGGTTCCGCATATTTTCACAAGTAGGGGCCGTTTAGGAATCGACGTAGGAAGAGGGTTCCCGCCACCTAGCAGCTGGGAGACAAAGAGGTTTGTGTCCTCGGCACGCATCAATGCCTCCCCGACGAGGATTGCCTTTACGCCCTCTGTGCTATAAGCTTTGACATCGTCTGGGCCGGATATTCCGCTTAAGGCACATACAATTGTTGAATCCGGCACTAGATCCATTAACCGACTCGTGGTACCCAAGTCGACTTCAAAGCTTTTCAGATCACGGTTATTGACACCGATAACCTGAGAGCCGAGGCTAACTGCGATCTTCATTTCTTCGGCCGTATTTACCTCGACGAGAGGTTCCATGCCCAGTTGTTGAGAATATTGGTAAAGCCGCCGGAGTAGCTCGGTGTCGAGCATCTTGACAATAAGTAAGATAGTATCTGCACCAGCCAATCGAGCCTCCAAAATTTGGTACTCATTGAAAATAAATTCCTTTCGTAGTACAGCCGGTCTGTTTGGGAGGCCCTCAAGGCTCTGGCGAACGGCCCGTAGATCCTCAATGCCTCCTTTAAACCATTCCGGTTCAGTAAGAACCGATATAACACTTGCTCCAGACATGGCATATTTCCGAGCTTGAATTGGAGCACAAGTAGATGACGAAATGAGACCCTTTGATGGGGATGCCCTCTTTATCTCTGCCATCAGTGACAACGAAAACGATGTCTGTCTCAGCCGGTCTGGAAATGATATTTGGGTCGGAGATATCCCAAGGTCGTATGCGGCTTGCAAGTCTTCTGGTCTTTGGGAAGGAATCGCCATTTGCTTACTAACTGAAATTTCGCGATATGCGTAAATCTTATCCAAAATCGACTCCTTCTTTGTAGGTTTTACTCCGTTGCTCAGGGCTGCTGCTGCCTCACCTGGCTGAGAAACAAGGCCGCCGTTTTCTTTCCAGGTACCGCCACGAAGATTCAGAAAGTTCCTAAACATAGTCCGCCCATGTTCCGACAAAATACTCTCTGGGTGAAACTGAACACCTTCCACAGTATACTCTTTGTGCCTAACCCCCATTATAATTTTGCGGCCACTATCCTTTTCAAACTCAGTCCACGAAGTGACTTCGAGGCAGTCAGGAATGGTTAGCTGCAATCCTGCCAGTGAATGGTAGCGCGTAACGGCTAGGGATGGTGGGAGGGTGGCATAGACACCCTTCGAATCATGGTTTAAGGAAGAAGTTTTTCCGTGAAGGATCTCCCCCGTCACATCAACTTTCCCACCAAAGCTAGATATCATGCATTGATGTCCCATACAAACGCCAAAAATGGGTATCTTCCCGCTAAAATGTTGGATTGCATCTTGACTTATGCCAGCGTCTGTATCAGGGTGGCCTGGGCCGGGACTGATAACCAACTGGCTGGGGTTCTTTGCAATGAGCTCGTCCAGTGTAATCTCGTCGTTTCTAAATACCGTCACATTTGCTCCCTCTAGAACGAGGTACTGATACACGTTCCATGTGAAGGAATCATAGTTATCGATCAGTATCAGATTGGCTGCGTTCTCGCGGGTTTGAGCTTTGGTGGGGTTATTGGGCGAATGGTCGACTAAGACGTTGGTGGTGGCGGCCATTGTGACGGAAACTTGATAACGAACAGAATGAATGGGCGGTAAGACCGATCACCTGGACAGACAGCTCTTATATAGATCTATCTGATATCCAGGTAGGATGAGGCTCGTATTTCAGAGGTCTGTGAGATGTGTCACTTCTCCACAGCCAGACGCTGAAAACGAGTCATGTGATCAGACGCTTTCTTGGAGGATAACGTTGTTGTTGTGTGTAATAATCTATCCTATCCCATACGGGAAGAACGTAGGGTTATTACACGACCGGATTATGGTTGTTCCACCATTTCAATCGGCGACACGGTCGCTGAGCTGTAAATCATAGTTGAATGATGAAATCACTGTAAATAAGGTGTAAACTGAAAAAATCAATTATTATATTAATAATATCACTGAATTCAATCTATATAATTACTAATTCTAAAAACTATCTTATTTATCAGTATTATTTTCTATTAAAAATTACAGATACTTCTATCTAAATTCTTCTGAATTAACTAGACTGACTGTGTGACTGTGTCTGAAATAGACTGACCGTGTGACCGTGTCTGGGACCAGGACCAAACTTTACAGTTGTCACGTTGCCTAAAAGCATTACTCCTGATCATGATTTGTGTTCATCACATTGATCCCAAATCACATTATTTCAAATATTAAAGGTCTCAGATTCACTTTTCAAATAAAAATCTAGTCTCAGATAAAGAATATGTTTGAATTCTTAGTCACATTTTCATTCTGATTTCATTATTGAGAATGGCATTAAATGAGACTATGAAATCACTTCTCACTTATATAATATCATAACATAGTGCTCATTTGTTGAAAATTCAACAGAGAGTGTTACCAAATATCATTACTTTTCTGAACACAGATCATAATTCATATAATTTTAATTATGAAAAAAACATAAAATACAAAAAAAAACAAAAAACAAAAAACAAAACAAACATAAGAAAAAATCACATTAAAAAAAAAAAAAAGAAAAGAAAAAGAAAAAAACAAAAAATAAAAATGAAAAAAATCAAGATCACAGGGCTGCAGTACTCTCAAAATACTCACTTCTCAGAGTCTTCACAATGTTCATCATCAACTGTGTATTTCTCACAGTGAGAGTAACACGGCCGTGATGAGTCATTGTCTTAACATCATCTAATAAATAATCAGTATATATCTGTATAAATGTGAATAATTAGAAAATATACACTTAAAAAGTGTGGCCAGGGTGGACTCTGCTGCCACTTGAATGACATCAAGGACAGAACACTGAAATTGATGATTCCTCTCATTGATTTCACGGACAAGGCGCGTGAAGGTGGTCTTGAGAAATATAAGATCCCTCAACTTCTGGTAAAAACGGATCTCATGGAGAGACTCTATTTTCATGATATCAGAGACTGAGTGTTATCAAAAAGCATTACTTCCATGCAATGCACATGCACTTACTGCAGTGATCCACCCTCTGCACATGTGGCTGAGGGTTGCGGCTTTCTCACGCTGCACGGCTCTCCCTGAAATGCTGCCATTGGTTTGCAACCCAGGCAGTCTCCCAGTCCAGCACACGCTGTGCATATACAGCCCTGCGTGCTGGGGCTGTGTTGGCCATTATGGCCTGGCGTGGTACTCGCTTTTCGCGAGCCATGTTTCATTTGGAGGGGAGGGGAAGGGAAGACATGACTGTTGTTTTATTGAGGGGGGGATGAATAATTAGTATTGTTGAATTAATTTGATTCATCTGCATTTAAAATTTGATTAGTTTATACTCTTCAATTTAAGAATTTCTATGAGTGTTTTAATAGTTTTCATACCAGCTTGGACTTAGTGATGAGTTGAAGAAGAAGAGAAAAGAGAGAAGAAAGAAATGAGAATAACTTATCTTTATAATATGAAAACAGAGAATCACTGTAACCATTCTTCCTAGCAACAAAGATCTGTTTTCTGCATGTATCCCTGATATAGATTATATGATAAATGCATACAAAGAATACCAATAGTGCATGCATTGAATAAAGATAATGTTGCTATGCAACACTGTAGCTGTTTCTGTACATCTCTGAAAGCTGTTAATAGTTTCTTTGTCTCTTTATGTTTGATAAGTCAATAATATATTTCAATGCACTTTCTCTTTCATCATCATCATCATCATCATCATTATCATCATCATCATCATCATCATCATCATTATCATCATCATCATCATCATCATCATCATCATCATCATCATTACCATCATCATCATCATCATCATCATCATCATCATCACCATCATATCATTACCTGCCTTCACCCCCTCTTCAATGCTCATTAAAACCAATCATGTCATCTCTCTTCAAATATTCTGCGGTCCTGCGGACCACCAAGGCGCGTGAGCGCTGTCACAGATTGAAGGGAGAGAAGAAGGAGGCATTCAAGCACGGGGAGACAGATTGCAAGACATGTTATGATGCCTTGAAGAGGCTCTGCAAGGAAGCAGAATGATAACAATTTTAAGTAACACTTCTGATAGATTTAGACTGAACTAAGTATAGGAATAATGCAGATGGTGCTGCCTGTGAGAGATTGAAAAAGAAGACAGTGAAGAGCCTCATGCAGCAGTGATGAGATCAGGAGAAGTCCTGAGAATGATTTGAGACCAAGATGAAGAGAGAGAGAGAGAAGAAGAGTGTTGCTGTAAATAAGCAGCAGCAGAAGGAGATTGAGAAGGTATTAAAGTGAGAGATAAAGAAGTCAAAACTGGTAAGTTTTTTATTGAGAGATAACAATTTTTGATAACACTTCTGTTCTCTAATTGATTAGCAGAAGCTGGCAGAGGAGGAGGGGATTGAGGCCTTGTTCAGGTCTCAAATGTGCTCCATGATCCAGAACATTGAGGAGGCAGCCCTGCTCTCTGAGCATGTCAATCTGCTTGCTGCTGGGGTGGAACCTGAGGCAGCAGACCAGGAAATGTGAGATTTTGAAGTGCAGGTTGATCTGGCTGAGAGGGAGTAGCAGGAACCCTTCTCTGAGAAGGCAGTGAAGAGAGATTTTGAGGTGATTATCACCTCAGATGAGAAGGAGGAGAAGAAGAAGAAGGAGAAGGAGAAGAAGAATGAGAAGTGAATTGTAGAGAATAATAAGAAGAATAAGGAAGAGAAGAAGTAGATTTTTTTCTTTTTATATTAGTTAGTTGTAAGTTTAAGTTTTTAATTATTAATAATTAAAATTGATTTTGAGTTTTCAAAAATTATTGTACAAGTTGTAATCAAGTCAGGAATGATATATATATATATATATATTTAACTATCATGATTCACAAATCACTATAATGTATAAGTATCAACATTTTTTCAACATTGATATTCACAATATTAATATATTTTTAATGATATCATCTGATAATGTAATTTGATAATGCTCTCTTTCACAATATTAATATATTTCAAGAAATATGACAGAGATTAATCAAGATTGTTTGTTTACTTTTATACATCAATGATATTCAATCTGAGTTAGTACTAAAATTATAACTAAGCTAAGAAACAAGATTATTTTCTCTTATATTAATTCTTCTTACACACATCAGTGATCAGTTATTGAAAATAAATTATCATCTTTCTCAAATTATTATCATGTCTTCTGAATTCACTTCTTTCACTTCTTTTACTTCTATTGAAGATCCACAAACTCTTCAAGAAATCACTGTGAATCACAAAGTCTACATTGTTTACAATTCAACACAGAATGCTCTCTTTCAATCATGATGAATGATCACTTTATTCTTCACATCTGATTTCAGGTCATGAAATTTATGAAAAACTCAACACAAATATTGAGATGAACTATGGAATAATTATCAACAGGTTGCATTGCAGATTACTGAAGAGTCATCTCTTTGCTGTAATCACTGCAACTTCATTCAGAAACATTCATCATGAACTGGTCATGACCCTGGAGGAATTTCTCAACATCTGAAGTCATCAGGATGCAGACAATAAAAGGAAAATAATCAGAAAATTACTACTGAGCTGGTAAGTTGCTCTACCAGGTAATGATTTTTGATAATGCTAACTTTCTAATTTGAAGAAAATCATGCAAAAACAACCCTGTATCAGTACTCTGATTTCACAACTCTCATCTGATAACTTCTGTGAACAATTACTTCGCATGTGTATATCTCTGAATCTTTCTCTTCAATCAATTGAAAACCCCGAATTCTGAACACTTCTTCAAATGCTTAATTCAAATCTTCATATTTCACATCAATCCTGTCTTCAGTCCAACCTCAAGACACACTACAAAGTCAATATGCAACATCTAGGATCAGAGTTGAAGAATCATCAAAGAGTGTCTCTCACAGTGAATGCATGGACTAGTACAAACAATCTTGCATTTATGGAAGTTACATGTTATTACATTGATGAGAACTGAACTTATCAAGAGACATTAATTGGATTTGAATCATTGATCAGTAGTCATACTGGGGATTATATGACAGAGGTATTAATGACTGTGATTAAAAATGACTATTGAAATATTAGTCCCAGTCTTCTTACAATTACAACTGACAATGCTGCGAATAACTACACTATGGTGAAGAGCTTGGAGCAAAAATTGGCTTTGCATTCCTGGAATGATAAACAAGGTCATATTCCCTGCATTGCTCATGTGGTTCAACTTGTGGTGCAAACACTGGTAAAGAATCTTAACATTGAGGTGAAGAATAATGAGATGGCTGGTTCTTGGGATGAGAATGAGGTGGAAGTGGTTACTCAAGTAACTTTTGCATCCACTTTGCAAAAGATAATGTTTTTTGATAACACTTTTTGATATTGCTTTTTGATAACGCTTTTTGATAATGCTACTGTTAATTTTGAATAGATTGGCTAATAATTTAAATATCATAGATTCAAAACATTGCTAATGTGATTTGTATCTCTTCTAAACAACAACAATGATTCCATGATATTCAACAAACAAACAAATCAGTCACACCACTGAATATGATACAGAATGTTAGAACACAGTGGAGTTCAACATATGAGATGACTGTTCAGGCTCTTCAATTGCATCAGGCGATTGATCATTGAGTGCAACACTCTGATCAGGAAAAGATCCAGATATTGAAACTTTCTGATATGGAGTGGACTCAGTTGAAATATGTGATTGATTTACTGTTTCAGTTTTATAAGACAACAAAGACAGTCTCAATCACTTGTACATCAATGCTGCAGTCAGCCTGGTGAGTGTATAACAGTTTATTTACTTATCTTGAGAAGCAGTTGAATCACTCAAAAAGAAATTCAGTCTGGGATGATGCTATAGCACAGGCTATTGTTGCTGCAAGGGATAAACTGGCATATTACTACAGCAAAATGGAACAACCTTTTGCAGAGTACTATACTGTAGCAGCTCTACTAGATCCCTCCTGTTGAGTTAACATCTACACTTCTCAAGATTGAACAGAGGAGGAATAAGACTCATATGTCAAATTAGCCTGAGACTACTACAATGCCAACTATCAGAGATTTGAACAAGCAGATGTTCAAGATGTGGAGACAGTGGAATACAATTCCCTAGTAAGTAATGATCTTTGATAACACTCCATATCACATAGGACTATAATACTAACTTTGAAACAGGACTTACATACATTGATTGCAACTGAAAATCAGGCAAAACTACATGCTTGTAAAACTGAATTTGACTGCTATCTTCAAGATGATCTGACAAATTTACACGCCAAATCAATTCTAGAGTTATGGAAAATTGTTGAGAGTACATATCCAACTGTTACACTGATGGCGCATGATATTCTGACAATTTCATTGGCAGGGGTGGGAATGAAGCAAAAGTTCAACTCAAGTCAAGATATTTGTCACTATCACCAGGGACAATTACAAGGAGAAACAATCAAGAAACTCATGATTATAAAACATGGAATTATCAGACAGTTTAATACCTCTGATCACAGTATATCAGAGAAGTGTAGTTTTCATGAGAAAGTGGAGAATAAACTTGCACAAGAATGTATTTAGTTGTTTCATGAGCATTACCAATAATCATTACCAAATTCTGATTATATAAGCAATCACTGAATGAACTGAATGGGACTGATTTTGATCTTCAGTCCCAGTCCCATTCTGATTTTGAAAGAATGATCATCTTTCACAGTTTATCCTGGAAAATTACTCTCATTTCACTGTTCTTGAATTAAATCTGGTCATTTTTCACGCCATTTCTCTCAGAAATGGTCCATTTTCAGATTTTTTTGAGGCTTGGTCCTGGTGGGACTCACGCCAAGAAATGTATGAGACCAGACCAAATGGGACCAAATGTGAAATTCATGGTCCCGCCGGCCAGTCTAGTCTGAAATCAGAACCAGATTTTTTGATAGTTTTATTATCAATTCAACTGATCTCATTACACAGTTTTAATATTAAATAGTAGTCTTATACTGTCTCAGTGAAACTTACTGTCTACTCTTATCATATTTTTCAAATGAAATCATGATTTTCACTTCTTAATTTAAATTATTTTTATTGCTTTAAATGACTTTAAATCTCATTTAAGTGTTACTAAAAAGTGTTACTTTTTAAAAAATTAAAAATAGTCTAAAAAAAACCTTAAAATGTCTAAAAATAGTAACTTTATATCAAGAATAAAACTAAATGAGATTAAATAAGATTACTTTCTTATTTTTTTCAAGTTATAGTTTCATTTTAAGATCTGATATATAGTTACTTTTAGACTGACTGTGTAACTGTGTCTGAGATCAGAATTAAACTTTATAGTTATTATAATATTTAAAAGTATTACTTCTAATCATGATTTGTATTCAGTACATTAATCTCAAATTATATTATTTCAAATATTAAAGATCTCAGATTCACTTTTCAAATAGAAATCTAGTCTTAAATAAAGAATATATTTAAATTCTTAGTTACATTTTCATTCTGATCTCATTATTGAAAATAGTATTAAATAAGACTATGAAATCATTTCCTCACTTACATAATATTATAACATAGTACTCATTTATTAAAAATTTAACAGAGAGTGTTATTAAATATTATTACTTTTCTAAATACAGATTATAATTAATATCATTTTAATTAAAAAAAAATATAAAATATAAAAAATAATAAAAAAACAAAAAATAAAATAACAAGAAAAAATCATAATAAAAAAAAGAGCAAGAAAAAAAGAAGAGAAAGAAAAAAAGAGAAAGAAAGAGAAAGAAAAAAAAATAAAAGAAAAATAAAAAAATAAAAAATAAAAATAAAAAAATACAAAAGAAAAATAAAAAAAAATTAAGATTACAAAGCTATAGCACTCTTAAAATACTTACTTCTCGGAGTTTTTATAATATTTATTACTAACTGTGTATCTCTTATAGTGAAAGTAATATAACTGTAATAAGTTATTCTCTTAATATTATCTAACAAATAATCAGTATATATCTATATAAATGTGAATAATTAGAAAATATACACTTAAAAAGTATGATTAGAGTAAACTCTGCTGCTACTTGAATAATATCAAGATTGGCTGATTCAGCTGTAAAAAAGAGTGCAGAATTAAGTAGATCTATTCAAAAAATTATGTTCTGATCTTTTATAAGGAGAAAAATAAAAGAATCTTGTTTACACAAGTGAAATGAAAGCTGGCAGAAACAAAAGAAGAGTATACATTATTCAAGATTTGAAACAAAGCTCAAGTGGAAATCTTGTTCAATTAAATGTAAAAAGAAAATATTCTCATCTATAATACAGCTGAAACTAGAACATGACTATTTCAAATCTTATATACAAAGATTTGATGATAGATTTGACTGAATAGAATGCTCATTCTGTAATACAAATGAGAATTCTGAGTATATTGTAATGCACTGTGCATTATATAATAGTCTCAGAGTCAGATTGAAAGAGAAGTATGATCTAAATCAATTAAATATAAGATTTCTATTCTCAACTGAGACAGGAATTAAATACTTAATAGACTTTCTATCAGAAACTCAAGCAGCTACAAGAAAATGACTAAATTCAGAATTATCTGAATATGAAGAGGAGAAAATCAACCAGATATAGTCTGTTAAAACAGCTATATACTATCTTTTAATAATTTGTTTTGTTACAGTCTTTCTTTATTTTATCTTTTTCTTTCAATTTCTTTCTATCTATCTATTTAATGTGTCTATCTTTAAGACTGTGTTCTCTTTTCCTTTGTCATAATATTGTCAAATGATTTCAAAGTATGAGATGATGTTAAAACACTGCAATTTGTAAACAGTTTTTATATTCTGAGCTAAAATTTTCTGATTTTGCATATCTGAAATTGATGAATGTATAATAGTTAACTTTACAGATATAGGAAAAACCCTGAGAACTAAAAGTTCTCAGGTAGATGTCATAGTCTCTGACTGTATACATTTATAATTGAAGAATAATAATAATAATAATAATAATAATATCAAGAACAGAATACTGAAATCAATGATTTTCTTCATTAATTTCATGAATAAGACATGTGAAGATAATCTTAAGAAATATAAGATTCTCTAACTTCTGATAAAAACAGATCTCACAGAGAGACTCTATTTTCATCATATCAGAAACTGAGTATTTGTCACGCTCCCGGCCGCGCCAAGGCCTCATTGCGGTTTCACACGGCCCATTGCTTTCATGCGGATGATTTCATCTCATCTGAACCGGTTTCCAACCGCTCTATGACATCATTTGAATATATCATAGAAAGATCCGATTGATGAGTATGAGAACCCTGCTTCTATACAAGGTCAGCAGATTACTCTTTCTTGGTAATAAGGCACTGCTGAGGTATCACTTCAGCTATTCTCACTCATGAAATGAGAGAAGAGTGTCCACTCATTGTCTATATAGAATAGCTAGATGCTGGCTTCTCATTAAAGAAGTCAGCAATTCATCTTTTTCTTCTACAGAAATAATATACATAAGAGTTACTATGTGTCTCATACAATCTTCTTAGTATACTAAGTATCATATCTGTGATATCCTTGCAATAACTCTGTAGTCTACAAGCTCACTATTCAAGCAAGATAGTCAAGCTCACTCATACAGCTTCTTAAACAACTATCTCTATATAATATTATCAACTAGTCATCACTTCAATTCTATTATATTACAATTCAAATTACTCAACCTGATTACACATTTAAATCAGTTAAGCTCTAACAGACTGATATGATCTCACACATCTATGCTGAGACTGACTCAATCTCACTCTCTGAGAGAAACACTACATCATTTCCTAGAGTGTATACATCTCTATTTCAGCAGAAATCTGAGATTTCTGAAATCACTGTGTATTTTAACATGAGCTCTTCAATCACTCTGTCATCACTGCAGTCTCTACACATCTACATCTATTATGAAGATAGAGAGATTAAGATCAGAGATTTACTGAGATATAAGAAAAACATCTTATCTGAATTTCACAGCTTTATCTGTATTCTTGAACAGAAATTTCACCTTAATCTGAGCCAGTATAATACTCATGAGATATAAGTAATATATGCTGTCAATCTTCTTGAAGATATCTCTGCAATTACTTGAGTTATTAAGAAGAGAGAGCTTGAGTATATCAATACTATTATAACTTGAGAAGAATTCAAGAACTTTCTACTGAATTAAATCAAAGATCACTGTAACTGCAGCTTCACAGCAGTGCAGTGATTCAACTCATTATATTAATAAAATAATAAGAATTCTTTCAATTTCAATATAAGATTTGAAGAATATTAGAAGAAATTGACTGATGATTTGAATCAATTAAAAACACAGCTTTATCTTATAAAGCTGACTTATAAGATGCAGATAATGATATTATAATATCAGAGTTTATTAATCAATCACACTGAGCTTGTTAATCTGACTTCTCAGATCTATTTGAATAATCAATTCTCTAAGAAAAAGATTAATAAAATCTCTTCTAAGTAATTAATAACAGAATCTAAATAGTACTGTGATAGCTTCAGTGTGAAGAAAGTAAAGAAGAATTTCAAGTATTCTGATTCTTCACTCACTGTAAAGAAATATTAAAAAAGATTTAATAAAGATCTCTATTTCAACTGTAGAGCTGATAATCACTATATCAATGATTATAAGAAGTCAAAGAAGAAAAGAAATTAAGAAAATATCTTCTCAAAGTTAACTTCTCTTCTGACAAATATATTCATAGAAGATAAAGAAGAGAAAGAAAAGAATTGATAATTCTCACATCTTCAAGTTTATATTACAATCACAATGTATATCTCAAATAGAGAGATATTAGTGAGATATCTACTCAACTCTGAGATAGATACTAACTTCATATTCTATTTCTTTTCTTTGATAAAGAGTTGAAAGAAGATAGATCTGTCAGATCATGTAAAATTTACTGATGAAATAAAATGTCATTATTTTAACATAATTTAAGTGAAGTGTGTGATCACAGACTCAGAAGAAATCTTCAAGAAGAGCAGTCTGCTTCTTCACACAGTTAATATTATAGATGAGAACATCATTCTAGATCTTTTATAATTGAGAGAAAACAATTCTCTTATTAACTGAGTTATTTAGATATAACAATATCATCTCACTGATGAAGAGACAGTAATAGAGAAATCTGAAGAGTTTCATCAGAAGAATCTTGAGAAAAAGATTGAGTAAATATACTGCATAGCAGATAATTGAGACTTGAAAACAGATAAAGAAGCTATCACTCTCACTGTAAGATTAGCAGCAGTATTTATCATTGAAGACAGATATATACAACATCTCTTTACAGATTTTAAGAATATCTTTTCAGAAAGAGAAGCAGTGAAGTTTTCTGATATCAAGATACAATATAAGATTTATCTTGAAGACAGTGCAATAGCACTGTACAGATCTCTTTACAACTTGTCTGTAAAGAAGTTGAATGTTCTGTATAAATATCTTGAAGAAGTGCAATCAAAGAACTGAATACATTTATCAAAGAGTTCAGCAGAGACATCTATACTCTTTATGCTTAAGAAGAATGATAGACTACATCTATATATAGACTACAGAGGCCTTAATAAGATGACAGTTAAGAATTACTATTTATTACTGTTAATTAATGAGATGATCAATCAATTATCTGAAGTAAAGATATTCTCAAAGATTAATATACAGAATGTCTATTATAGAATCAGTGTTAATAAAGACAACATTTGAAAAACAGCTTTTCATACTAAGTACAGCAATTTTGAATATCTTGTTTTATCTTTTAATCTTTGTAACACTTCAGTCATCTTTCAGATCTATATAAATGAGACACTGCAGGGCCTTGTCAACATCTCCTGCATAGTATATCTGAACAACATTTTAATCTTCTCAAAATCAGAGAAAGAACATGATATTCATATTTAAGAAGTGTTAAGTCACTTGAGATAGCATCAACTCTATACAAACACTGAAAAATGCTCATTCTACATGCAGAAGATTGATTTCTTAGATTATATTATTGAGATGAATGACATTTTAATGAACAGGAGCTAAGTCTTCATCATTGAGAACTGGCCAGCATCATGGATGTACCGCGAGGTGCAGGTGTTTCTAGAATTTGCAAATTTCTATAGACAATTCATCTATATATATTCACAGATTACTGTTTCTCTTACAGATCTGTTGAAGAAAAGTGTGAAAGACAGAAAAATGAGATCATTTATTCTCACTCAAGACATCATGCAGGTGTTTGCAGAATTGAAACAAGCTTTCACAGATATCACAATACTGAATCATTTTAATCTTAACTTACTCAGTCAGTGTGAGACTGATACATTCAAGAATGAAGTCTGTGAAATCTTTTCACAGTTGACACTGAAGACCTTTCAATATTGAAAGAATCAGAAGATAATTATCTCTGAGAAAATAGATAATGAATTGTCTGTGAGAGAAGACTTTTTCACAGAGTCTATAAGACACTGTGAATAAAGATCAGTGATCTTCTTCTTCAAGAAGTTATCACTCATACAGAGAAGATATGATATCTATGATCAGAAGATATTAGTAATTGTTGAATTCTTTAAGATCTGATAATATTATCTTCAGAGTAGTAAGTACTCAGTGTAAGTTCTCACTGATCATGTAAATCTGCATTACTTCTTAATAACAAAGAGCTTGATAGAATATCAAGTCAGATGAACAGAGCTGCTTTCAGAGTATGATTTCTATATCTGATATCATTCAGATCGGCTTAATCTCACTGACACACTGTCTAGACAGTCTGATTATAATATCATTGATGCAGAGAAGAATTCTACAAAAGAATCTCTGTTATCACTGCAGAAGAAGCTGGCTACAGAGGATTGAGATTCTCTAAAACTCAGAAACAGCACTGAAGAGACAGCTGTGTGACCCAGTATAGAAGATGAAAGAGAATTCAGATCTCTGCAGGAAACTGACACTGAAGATCATGAGCTTCTCATATCACATCTTATAATTATTGAATTAGCAAAGAATGAAACAGTCTACAATCTTTTAATCTGACTACTTTTGAAATTCATTAATAAGTTACAGAAGAGAAACATCTCTACTACAGCTTAAATTTAAAAGTTGAAGAAGAAAGAATCTGATTTAAACTTGAAAGAGACAGACTCTGAGCAGAATGATGTTGCTAAGAAACTAAGTCACTGATAACTAGAAGAATATGAACTTCTACTGCTGAATGATTCAGTCTTCATCTCTCATAGCAGAGCAGTGCATCAGAAGTTATTGAGAATTCATTATAATAATTCTCATACAGAGCACTTCAGGTTAGAGAAGACTGAGAAGCTTCTAAAACATAAATATATTTGAGACAAGCTTCAGACAGATGTCAAAGAGTATGTTGAAACTTATAATATCTGTCAAAGAATAAAGATCTCATAGTATAAGTAATACAGTGAGTTGATATCACTGTCTGTTTCAAAGAGCTTATAACAGAATCTATCAATAGATTTCATAGTTAATCTACTGAAGTCAACAAGAGTCAAAGAATATGACTCAATTTTGATCATTGTTAATTACTTCACAAAGATGATCAGATATATTTCTACTTATAAAAAGATTAAAGTCTCTGAATTGACTGATCTGTTTTTAAATATCATTATTTGTGATCACAGTGCTCTGAAATCATTAATAACAGATCAAGAATCTCTCTTCATCAGTAAATACTGATCAGCTTTTTACTATCATCTTATAATAAGATGTCTTCTCAGTATCACATTTCATTCACAGACTGATGATCAGACTGAATATCAGAATTAAATACTAGAACAGCATCTTTGAGTGTTCTATTTATATTATCAGAATGATTGACTTAAACATCTTCTAACTACTGAATTCATATATAACAATACAAAGAATACAATCTTAAAGATATCTTCTTTCTATACTTATTATAAATATAATTCTTCATTACTCAGTGATGTTGCAGACAACATTTCAAAGAAGAGAATAGACAGTCAGAATATCAGACAGATACAGAAAATGAAGTATCTCTCAGTGTCAGAAGTAAAAGTGAGATTGAAACTTTTGAATAAAATTTATAAGAAGGTGGTGAAAAGCATTCACTGTGTTTAGAAGTGATAGATAAAATACTATAATTAAAAACATCTTCTGATGAAGTTCTTAATAGAGAATCAAGTGCTACTTTCAGCAAAGAATATCAAGATAATAAGACTGTATAAAAAGCTCAGTGAGTGATAACTAGAATCTTTCTCAGTAACAAGAGTGATGAGTAAGCAGATATATAAGTTGAAATTACTTACAGAATTGAAATCAATTCATTCTGTTTTTCACATTTTCTATTTAAAGCTCTATAAGCAATATCTCAGAGTGAAGCTGTCTTGACTGAATGATATAGAAATTAAGAGTGATATTAAATATCTTGTGAAGAAAATATTGAACAAGTGAACATATTACAGTAAGCTTCAATATCTTGTTAAATAAGAAGATTATTCATTGTCAGAGAATTCATGAGAATCACTTAAGTATTTGAAAAATACTGAGAAAGAGATTACAAGCTATAAGACAGTTAATAAAGATTATTCTGTTATACATCAGAGACATTGAACAAGAAATGCTGCTTAAGACTTCTCATTTTTTTTAAAGAGTTTTTTAGAGATGATCTCACAGTGATGAGTCAGTATCTTATAGACTCTGTAGCACTCTTCTTCTATTTTCTCTTAAAGAGTTTTTAGAAGTTTAATGAGACTACACAAGTGTAAAATTCCTGAAGTGATTAGAGAGAAGAGATATTTAAAATTAATAAAAAAGATTAATATTAATCAATCTGCAGACTGCTGCTATTCTAGTAAGACTGCAGCTCACTGAAAAAGTAAAAAGAGAAAATCTCAGAGTCTACTTATTAACAATTACACTCTTATTAAACTCATTCTTCATCATTGAAGTCTTCAGTATCAGTATCTTTATCTGTTAAGAAGTTAGCACTGCAGTGCTACAGAAGAGTATAAGAAATGTATAAAATATTAACTTATTAACTTATAAAGTATCTCAGTTATCTGCTTCAGTTGAAGTGAGATTCTCTTCAATCAGTGATTAATCTCTGTGATGCTTTCAACAGTAGCACTGACTGATTTCTTCTTAGAGTCAGTCATTCTGAGATGTTTTTTCATCTTAGAGACTCACACTTTTGTCTTCTTTTACAGATAAGTAAGAGAGACCTTCTCAGTCTTGACAGAATTCATTAACACTTGAAGCTCTGAGATTCTCACTCTGTACTGCTTGAGCATCTGAGCTTCTTGTCAGAGCCGACATGACATCTTCTTATAGAGTAGATAATACTTACAGAGAGATAGAAGTCATTGTTGCAGATATAACAGAAATAACAGAAGTGAGAGAAGAGATAGATACACAGAATCTCTCTCTCTTTCAGCTGCTTAGTGCAGTGTAGATAAGTAGCAGTGTCAGTCAGAGACTGCACTGAAGTCTTCTCACAGAGAGAAGATGAAGAAACTGCAGAACTCTGTGAACTCAACTC
Organism: Blastomyces dermatitidis ER-3; assembly: GCF_000003525.1. Lineage (NCBI taxonomy): Eukaryota > Fungi > Ascomycota > Eurotiomycetes > Onygenales > Ajellomycetaceae > Blastomyces > Blastomyces dermatitidis. Next base: position 734,479 of record NW_025544777.1, on the reverse strand, counting down.
AGCAGTATTCTGAGCAGGGCTTGAGTGTGCTGTGAGAGAGGAACTACAGATTGAGCTTCTCAGAGTCACTGTTCTCAGAATCAAGCTCTCTCCAGATTTCTCTCTGAATGATCACACAGAGTCATACACTACTGTATTAGCTGAGAGAGGGGGCAGTGTTGCAATAGTGATGAGAAGAGCAGAGAACAGATCAGACATGAATGAACTAATCAGCAGAAGAGACAACACCTCACTGCAAGGCACAGTAACTATCATCACAGCTGTAAAAGAAGTAGAAGAAGAAGAAGATGTGACAATGAGAGCAGTGCTTCTACAGCTCATTGACATCACTGCATTCAACCTGGCTTTCTTAGCAGTCACAGAGGCCATCACTGCATCACAAAGATATTTACTCACTAGAAAACATCAGAATAAGCCCTCTATTGTTCTTCAAGAATAATACTCTCATACACTCACTATTGTAATTGAGGGAGAGGGAAGAAAAATGTTTCATGAGAGAGAAGAGATCTTTTTAAAAAATTCTGTCACTACTGTTAGCTTTGTCTCTAAAAACACACCACTTTTGCAGAGAATTTCATACATAGAATAGAATATGTTAAGAGATCTGCAAGTCACTTGTTAACTACATTTTTCATATTTTAAATCAATATATAAGAAACTCACTTATCATGCATTTGAATTGAATGAAGATGAAAAAAGAAAGATCTACACAGTCAGCAGAGAAACTTATCTTTGTGTCATGCACAGCACACACACTGATAATCAGTTAATAATCATTGCTATATAACAAAGATAATTCCTAATTCAGTAATCTTGAGAACATAGAGACTATATTCTTAAAGAAGAGAGTATTATCATACTCTCAGCTATATCAAGACTCTGTTGCAGTTTCATACAGCTCATTACTTTCATACAGATGATTTCATTCTGTCTGAACTAGTTTTCAATCACTCTATGACATTATTCAGATATATTATAGAAAGATCTGATTGATAAGTATAAGAACCTCACTTCTATACAAGGTCAGTAGATTACTCTTTCTTGACAATGAGATACTGCTGAGATATCACTTCAGCTATTCTCACTCATGAAATGAGAGAAGAGTGTTCACTCATTGTCTATATAGAATAGCTAGATGCTGGCTTCTCATCAAAGAAGCCAGTGATTTGTCTTTTTCTTCTATGAGAATAATATACACAAGAGTTACTGTGTGTCTCATACAATCTTCTTAGTATACTAAGTATCATATCTGTGATATCCTCGCAATAACTCTGTAGCCTACAAGCTTGCTATTCAAGCAAGATAGTCAAGCTCACTCATACAGCTTCTCAAACAACTACCTCTACATGACACCGCCGACTAGCCACCGCTTCGGTTCCGCCACGTTACAGTATTATTAAAAAGTATTATTTTAATATATATACACTTACTGTAATAATTCACTCTCTGTGCATGTGACTGAGAGTTGTAGCTTTCTCACACTACACAGCTTTTTCTGAAATGCTGCTGCTGATTTACAACTCACACAGTCTCTCAGTTCAGTATGTGCTGTGTATATACAGCTCTGTGTACTGAGGCTGTATTGACTATTATAATCTGATGTGATACTTGCTTTTCACAGGTCATGTTTTATTTAATTGAGAGAGAGAGAAGATGTGACTGCTGTTTTATTTAAGAGAGAGTGAGTAATTAAATCTGTAGAAGATAATTTAATTTCTTTTATATTTGAAATTTAATTAATCTATACTCTTCAATTTGAGAGTTTCTGAGAGTGTTTTAATAGTTTTCATATCAGCTTGAAATTAGTGATTGATTGAAGAAGAGAAAAGAGAGAAGAAAGAAATGAGAATAACTTATCTTTATAATATAAAAACAGAGAATTACTGTAATTCTTTATTCTAGTAATAAAGATCTGTTTTCTGCATGTATCTCTAATATAGATTATATAATAACTGTATATAAAGAATATCAACAGTGTATGTATTAAATGAAGATAATGTTACTATATAACACTATAGCTGTTTCTGTACATTACTGAAAGCTGTTAATATTTTCTTTAAATCTCTTTATATTTGATAAGTCAGTAATATATTTCAATACACTTCTTCTTTCATTATTATCATTATTATTATTATTATTATTATTATTATTATTACTATTATTATTATTATTATTATTATCATTATCATTATTATTATTATTATTATATCATTTCTAATCATCTCTTCTAGACTGGCCGCCAGAATCATGAATTTCACGTTTGATCTCATTTGGTCTGATCTCATACATTTCTTGGCGTGAATCCCGCTGGGACTGGCTATTAAAAAAACATGCAAAGTGACTATATATCAGATTTTAAAATGAGACCATGACTTGAAAAAAATGAGAAAGTGATCCCATTTGATCTCATTTAGTCTCATTCTTAGCATAAAGTTACTATTTTTAGACATTTTAAGGTTTTTTTTAGACTATTTTTAATTTTTTAAAAAGTAACACTTTTTGATAACGCTCAAATGAGATTTAAAGTCATTTAAAGCAATAAAAATAATTTAAATTGAGAAGTGGAAATCATGGTTCCATTTGAAAAATGTGACAAGAGTAGACAGTAAGTCCCACTGGGACAGTATGAGACTACTATCTAATGTTAAAACCGTGTAATGGGATCAGTTGAATTGGTAATGAAACTATCAAAAAATCTGATTCTGATCCCAGACACGGTCACACGGTCAGTCTAATCTCTTCTATCTTTATCTCTTTTCAATACTCACTGAAATTAATTATATTATCTCTCTTCAAATATTCTGCAGTTCTGCAGATCATCAAGGCATGTGAGTATTATCACAGATTAAAGAGAGAGAAGAAGAAGATATTTAAGTAAGAAGAGACAGATTGTAAGACATGTTATAATGCCTTGAAAAGACTCTGTAAGAGAGTAGAATAATAACAATTTTAAGTAATACTTCTGATAGATTTAGACTGAACTAAGTATAGAAATAATGCAGATAACACTGTCTGTAAGAGATTAAAGAAGAAGATAGTAAAGAGTCTTATACAGTAGTAGTGAAATCAGAAGAAGTTCTGAGAATAATTTGAGATTAAAATGAAGAGAGAGAGAGAGAAGAAGAGTATTACTGTAAATAAGTAACAGTAGAAGAAGATTGAAAGAGTGTTAAAGTAGAAGATAAAGAAGTTAAAACTGATAAGTTTTTTATTTATTAAAAGATAATAATTTTTGATAATACTTCTATTCTCTAATTGATTAGCAGAAGCTGATAGAGAAGAAGAGAATTAAGATCTTATTCAGATCTTAAATGTACTTTATGATTCAGAATATTAAGAAGACAGTTCTACTCTCTGAGTATGTTAATCTACTTACTACTGAGATGAAACCTGAGACAGTAGATTAGAAAATGTTAGATTTTAAAACACAGATTAATCTGACTGAGAGAGAGCAGTAGAAACCCTTCTCTGAGAAGATAGCAGAGAGAGATTTTGAGATGATTATCATCTCAGATGAGAAGAAGGAGAAGAAGAATGAGAATGAGAAGTGAATTATGAAGAATAATGAGAAGAATGAGAAAGAGAAGAAAGATAATAAGTAGAAAAAGTTTTCTTCTTTTTATATTAGTTAGTTATAAGTTTGTAACTATTAGTTAATAATTGAAATTAATTTTGAGTTTTCAAAAATTATTATACAAGTTGTAATCAATTATCAATATCAGGAATAATATATATATATATATTCAACTATCATGTCACTATAATGTATAAGTATCAACATTTTTTCAACATTGATATTTACAATATTAATATATTTTTAATGATATCATCTGATAATGCAATTTGATAATACTCTCTTTCATAATATTAATATATTTTAAGAAATATAATGAAGATTAATCAAGATTGTTTATTTACTTTTATACATTGATAATATTCAATCTGAGTTAGTACTAAAATTATAACTAAGCTAAGAAACATGATTATTTTCTCTTATATTAATTCTTCTTATATATATCAGTGATCAGTTATTAAAAATAAATTATTATCTTTCTCAAATTATTATTATATCTTCTGAATTCACTTCTTTCACTTCTTTTACTTCTATTAAAGATTTATAAACTCTTCAAGAAATTACTGTGAATCACAAAGTCTATAATATTTACAATTTAATACAGAATACTTGTAAGAAATCCCGCTCCTCGCGGATCCTTTACCCCTATTCCTATCTCTCGCGTAACTAATAGGGTTAGCAGCCCTTGGCTACACACAACTATATAGACTGGAGTTCGCGAATACTATTCACAACTCAGCTTGAATGCTATTATACATTTGATCTCTACATTTTATCTTTCTACTGTGAACACTTCTAGTAGTTAACAGTATATATCACATCAAGCTGCAAACATCTGAATAATCATCTGTAAGCACATATTCTTACATTTCAAGCTCAGTCAGTCAGCAACCACCTGTTATGACTGAAAGAACTAGAAACTTGTATACTTCAACCTCTGCAAACTCTACTGCAGGCACCCAGGAGCAGCCACCTGAATCATGAATAATCTCTGTGAAAGAAGTCTCAGAGAACTTATCAATTACTCACAGAACATTATTCTCTGCATCTGTGACAGAGAAATCCTTCAAACTCATGAACAAACCAATCTCAGTGAAGAACATTCTTGAGTATCTTCTACAGAATCAAGCTATTTTTCTACAAGAAATGCTTACTGCTCACAAACACTCTTAAACTGAGTCTTTAGACATGATCTTCAGAGACATCTGTGAACTGAAAAGAAACTTCCTCAAGTCATGATTACTTAAGATTATCTATCAAATCACAATCTATAAAAGCTTTTATAAGTTTGTATTTGAAATTGACTTGCAAGCCTGACTGTGTGATATGAAAGATGAAGAAGCTGTCATCTACATAATAACAGACCTCTATTACACTGAAGTTAAGAACTGGCTGAATTATCTAGAGAATGATTATAAGAGATTCTGATGATCTGTTCTCAAGACCTATCTAGAGAATAAGCTGAGAGACTTTATAAGTCAGACAGAGAACATCTGAGCTGCAATCATTAATATTAGAAAAAGAGGTAAGAAATCTGATAAAGACTACTCACAGCACTTCATGAAATTATGATGTGAATTGAGATCTGTGAAAACAGAGTTCTGAAACAAGACCTGAATGATGATATTTACAAAGAGACTGAATAAAGATATACAGAACAAGCTCATTGAGCAAGGCTCTAAGTTCTTGACTCTGAAGAAACTGATGACTCTTATTCATCATTTACAGATCACTGTGAGAGTCACAGACCTGCAGAGAGTGAATCATTGACCAGTCCTGCAAGAGTCAGAATAACAGAGAACAGATTTGTCAGAAAAAGATGACAAGACATAGAGAGATTCACATCTGACTGCTGAATAGAGAGAGAGAGCTTCACAAGCTTCTGTGAACAGAGTGCACAACAGAGAGATTAAGAAAAAGAAACTCTGTTTCATCTGTTCTAAATCAGAACATCTCTGCACAAACTGTCTGAATAAACTAAAATAGGAATTTGAGAAGTCATGAACAGAGTCAGCAACAGCCTTCTTAAGGACCTTGAAGCTGATATCTGAATCTGTTACTCTCTCAATGAAAATACTTACTTACAGAGAGAGACTGTGCTGCAGTACTACTGTTCTGCAAGTATGAGAAGCATTGATGAACTCAGAATCTCAGGTCACTGTAATGTCTCTAAAGCTCACAGAGTGAATGAGCTGAAAGATGAAGACTGAGAACCTGCTCTTGTAATAAGCAGGGCATGAGAACTCAGATCTGAGAGCTGAGAGACTTGTGAGAATTATCTTTGAATTACAAGATCTCTCTGAAATCTGGAGAAGATTTGCAGAAACTGTGATTGTCACAGATATCACAGATAACATGTATTTGAGACTTGTATAACTTCAAAGATACAATCTGCACATAGCTGTCTGCAAGTCAGGTTTATACTTTCAATCAGTGTTGACAGACTTACTCACAGAGATAGAAGCAGTTGATACTGCAGAGTTGATTAGAGAAGACAAGCTCATCTATATAATGACTTTACAAGTGTCTGAGAATCTTACAGTCATGAAAACTGAGCTTCAGATATCAGAGAAATACTGAGATCTTACAGAGATGTTCAGCTCAGCTAAGGCAGCTGAGCTTTCTTCTCACTGTAAGAAGAATCTGACAATAGATTTGATAGAAGAGTAGAAACCCTTCTGAGAATTAATCTATAAGCTCTCTCATCACAAGACAGAGGTCTTACAGATCTATGTGAAGAAGAATCTGAAGAATAGCTTCATTCAATCTTCACAGATCTCTGTGAAAGCCTCTGTGATATTCATAAAGAAGAAGAATGAAGATCTCAGATTATGTGTAGACTATCATAATCTGAACTTTAAGATAATAAAGAGCTGCTATTCCCTGTCTCTGATTGAGAATGTGATCAATCATCTCACAGAAGCTGTTATATTCACACAACTGAATATGATCAATGTATATACACAGCTGTGAATACAGTCTGAAGATGAATAAAAGACTGTCTTTAGAACTGCACTGAAATTATTTGAATATCTAGTGATGTCTTTTGATCTGACTAATACTCTCACAGCATTTCAGTCTTTCATTAATAAAACACTTCATGCATATCTGAATGTCTTTATGATAATATATCTGAATGATGTGGTGATGTACTCTATAAAGAAGGAAGAACATACTGAGCATGTGCAAAGTGTGTTGAAGGCCTTAGATGAGGCAGAACTGTATATTAAACTCATAAAGTGCAACTTCAGTGTCTGCTGAATTAATTTTCTAGAATATATAATCACTGCAGATGATATTCAGATGAAATCTTTGTAGATTAAGACTATTCTATCATGACTGAAGTTAACTAGTATTCATGAGATTCAGATCTTTCTGAGCTTTGTGAATTTCTATAGATGATTTATCTTTGCATTCATGAGAATCTTCTTAACTCTTATAGACATACTGAAGAATGAAAATAAGAAGAAGTTATTCTGTAAACAGAGAATAAAAAGATTATTGAGAAGAGAGAACTGTAAGAACTTTCTTATCTCAGAAGCTCACAGAGTCTTCACAAGATTGAAACAGACATTTATAAATACAGTGATGCTGTTTCACTTTGATCTCTTACTCTTAATCAGATTGAAGACAGATGTCTTCTTCTTTGCAATTTCAGGAATAGTCTCATAACTACAGTTAAATGAGAACTGAGTTTCAGTGATCTTTTTCTTGCAGAAGATGCAATCTGTGAAGATCAACTATAACATTCATGATCAGAAGCTTCTCATAATAGTGAAATTCTTCTATCACTGATATCACTACTTTAAGAACCTTGTAACAGTGATTACTGTTAGAACTGATTATAACAGCTTACAACAGTTTACTTCAATTAAGAAACTCTTGTGATGACAGGTTCACTGAGCTCAGAGACTGAGTGAGTTCTGATTCAAGATAGAACATATCAAGGAAACTAAGAACTCAGTGAACAGACTCTCTCACAGATCAGACTATGTTAAGAAGGTCAGGATGACAGACACAGAGAGACTAGAGAAGATAGAAAAGCTTCATAGAATGCTCAGACTGAGTGTTGTGAAGAGATTGACTGAAGAGTCTCTCAATTCTCTGTAAGAGAAGAAGAGAGAGAGAGAAAAGAAGCCTGTATAACTACTTTCTACAATACTGAGAGTCAACACTCTGAGAATCTCTGCAAGAATTCTTGAAGAGAGTATCTATAATCTGAAGAATTTGTGAGCTTTGAGAAGCATCATAGAAGACCTGATATAAGAAGAAACAGAGTATAAGTCTTTATAAGATCTTCTATTCAGATTGTCTGAACTGTAACTGAAGAATAAATATACTCAGTATATTCAGAAACTGCTTATGACAGAGATCAATCCTGCAGAAATAAAGAATTAAAGAGACTTAAATAATCTCTTATGAAGAGAGAGCTGAATTTATATATCTATAAATAAGTTTCTACATATAAAACTTATCAAAAGATATCATGACTCTTCTCTAACAGGTCATTTTACAGATACTAGAACTCATGAGTTGCTTATAAGAAAATACTTCTAACTGAAGATACAAGAACTTGTGAAGAAGATAGTGAATTCTTATACTATTTATCAGGATTTGTAAGTAGTATAATTCAGATCATATGAAGAACTTACTTCTCTACTCATCTCATAGAAACCTTGAAAATAGCTAGAAATGAATACTCTTGTAAGTCTCTCTGAAAGTAAGAACATATATAATACCTGCTTTGACAGTGTACTGATGATAGTGAATTACTTCATCAAGATGACACACTTTATACTCACTTACAAGAACTTGAAGTCAAAGAATTTAACTCATATCTTTGTCTGCAATGTGATCTGATTGCATGAGTTGTCTGTAAACATTGTCTCAGACAGAGAATCAATCTTTATAGAAGAGTTCTGATCTGATCTGATAACTATACTGAAGATCTTATAAGATCTAAGTACAGCTTTTTATCAACAGATAGATGATCAGACAGAATATCTGATAAGTATATTAAAACAGTATCTGCAGTGCTTTATTAATTACAATCAGAATAACTGAGTGTATTGATTATCACTCACAGAGTTCATATATAATAACTCAAAGTATGTCAGCACAGGTAAAACCCTCTTTGAGATGCTCACTGAGACTCATCTGTGAATAATCTTGATAAACTCACAAGAGTACACTATAGAGTGTGATGATGCTCATGAACAGACTGAGAGAATTCAGAAGATTCAGGAGAAAGTCTGTGAATTCTTGAGAAAGGCTTAAGAGTATTAGAAGAGATACTATGACTTCAAGCATATTACAAAGAGTTTCAAGAAAGATGATAAAGTCTGACTGAGTCTAGAAAATATCATCATACAGAGATCTAGCAAGAAGCTGAATCTCTTATAGACAGAGTCTTACAAGATTATGAAGAAAATTAGTTTACAATTCTACAGATTGAAACTGTTATCTAAGTTGCAGATATACAATGTTTTTCATATCTCTTTACTCTATGAATATAAAGAATTCTTAGAAGAGAATTCTGTGACTTATCACTCTGTCTACAAAACACTAGAGAGTGAAAGAGAATATCAGATCAAAGAAATTATTAACTCAGAGAAGTGAGATTACAAGCTCTGATTCAAGATTCAGTGATAAGAGTATTCTGATAAGATGAATAAGTTCACTTGAAAATCATCTGAGCAGATAAGATATCTGTAGAAGCTGAGACATGACTTTCATACTATGAATTCTGATAAGTCAGAATAGTGCAGTCTTCACTAAGAACCTGATTATAATAAAGATATTAATACTGTCATTTATAAATTCTAGTCTATAAGATGATGAGTTTCTACTGAGATGAACAGTCTACAGTGTATATAAGAGAAGAAGAAAACATGTTCTTATTAAAGTTAAAAAATAAGAAAATAAACAGGGTCATGAATACAATTTAGAGATCAATAAAGAAAAAACAAAGAAAATTCACACTCATATTATCAATATCTGTGACATTCAATCTTCTCATAACTATCAATTTTTCTCTTCAAAGAAGTAGAGAGTATTATATCTGCAGTACAGACAATTGTTGCATTTGATATAAAGACTGTCAGAAATGCACAGACTTTAGAGAAGTCAGACATCAGAGCATGCACAGTTGTAGCAGAGTCTTGAAGACTGATCACCTGTGCATGTGATCAGATATCTCTCATGAAGCTGTGTCTGCTCTCTCAGTTATGCTGAAGTATTCAGTCTGAAAACAATGAGAACACAGAGAGAGAGCTCATCTGCTCAGATCAACTCTTATCACAAATTCATAACATTTGCATTGTCTTGATTACCTGGATTTTGCAGGTACTCAGAGACTTATCTCTCATTGGCAATAAGATTGCAGAAATGCGCTGTGGCGCGAGAACCATTGATAGAGAACCTAGACATATTTGCATATGCCTGGTCACAGATTGTGCAGACAGAGAGAGGGTGATCATAGGCCTGCAGGGCTGCAGGAGACACTGGCAACATCAGAAGCTTTGCAAGAACTGTCAGCTAGAGTCTGTGAGAACTTACTTGCAAGAAGACTTACAGCAAAGAGGGGGACTGCACTGCTTGAAGTCAGAGGCTGGTCTGAGAAAGGCAGGGGGTTGGCTGCTGGCCTGAAGATCGGGTGCAGTGACAGGGCTGAAAGGAATGAAGGCACAGTCATGGGCAGCAGCACCTCTGCTTCATCAGCTGACAAAAAGTAATCAGAGAAGTTGCAGAGACACTCATAAGAAGCTCAGCAGCAATCAGACATTGTTGTGAAGAGATTGAAATTGAAAATTTTTTATTCTTGAGAAGTTCTTGAATCAATACATGAATATTATCAGAAACACTCTCTCTCTATTATCTGAGTGAAAACACTTCACAGATGAATAAGAATACTCACAGTTTATAAGAATGAAAGCTGTTATAAAAAAAGAAAAAAGAAGATGAGATTCTGCAGACAGATCTGAGATATTTATACTACTTTAGAGAGATTTACTTACACTGTGAGTGATTCTGCAGAACAGTCAGATCACTCTAATAAATAAGAGTAATTATGAATCACAGGTCTGAATCTTTCTATATAACTACAAAGAGTGATTGCAGACTGTAGATATCTTGATTCTACAATTCTACAGAGTTAATGAAAGAATGAAAAATTCCTCATAATTCTACAGTGTCAAAGAGCAATGATTTACAAGAATGAGTGAAAGATTAACTCATGAATATTTCTCTTTAATGAGAGTAATCTTACAAAGAGTGATTCATCTGTGAGATGAATCTGTGTGATAATCACACAAGAATCTCATGAAAATGATTGAGAGTCAATCAGAATCCTTCTGTATGAAAGATGCAAGATGAATCTGCATAGTAGTCAGAGAAGAATCTATAGATTACAAAGAATCTCATGAAATAAGAAACTGAGTGACAGACTCTTTTTTCTTCACAGTAATAAGGGATTTTTCCTCACTGAGATTTTTTATAGATGTGAAGGATTTTTAGTGAGTATCACTGCAGTGCTGAGCTGACTATGAAGTCACTCAGTGAAAGGCTTCACAGACAAAGCCTTAGAGAGGGAGAAGTATGTAAGAAATCTCACTTCTCATGAATTCTTTACCCCTATTCCTATCTCTCATGTAATCAATAGAGCTAGTGGCCCTTGACTACACACAACTATATAGACCGGAGTTCGCGAATACTATTCATAACTCAGCTTGAATACTATTATACATTTGACCCCTACATTTTATCTTTCTACTGTGAACACTTCTAGTAGTTAACAGTACATATCACATCAAGCTGCAAACATCTGAATAATCGCCTGCGAGCACATATTCTTACAATACTCTCTTTCAATTATAATAAATAATTACTTCATTCTTCACATCTGATTTCAGGTCATGAAATTTATGAAAAACTCAATATAAACACTGAGATGAACTATGAAATAATTATTAACAGATTATATTATAGATTACTGAAGAGTCATTTCTCTACTATAATCACTGTGACTTTATTCAGAAACATTCATCATAAACTGATTATAACTCTGAAGAAATTTTCTAACATCTGAAGTTATCAGAATGCAGATAATAAAAGAAAAATAATCAGAAAATTACTACTGAGCTGATAAGTTACTCTATTAGATAATAATTTTTAATAATACTAACTTTCTAATTTGAAGAAAATTATATAAAAATAACTATATATCAGTACTCTGATTTCATAACTCTCATCTGATAACTTCTGTAAATAATTACTTTATATATATATATCTCTGAATCTTTCTCTTCAATTAATTGAAAACTCTGAATTTCAAACACTTCTTCAAATGCTTAATTCAAATCTTTATATTTTATATCAATTCTGTCTTCAGTTCAACCTTGAGATATACTACAAAGTTAATATACAATATCTAGAATCAGAGTTAAAGAATCATTGAAGAGTATCTCTTACAGTAAATGTATAAACTAGTACAAACAATCTTACATTTATAAGAGTTATATATTATTACATTGATGAGAACTGAGCTTATTAAGAGATATTAATTGAATTTAAATCATTGATCAGTAGTTATACTGACAATTATATAATAGAGATATTAATAACTGTGATTAAAAATAACTATTAAAATATTAGTCTCAGTCTTTTTATAATTATAACTGATAATACTGTGAATAACTATACTATGATAGACAGCTTAGAGTAAAAATTGACTTTGTATTTCTGAAATAATAAATAAGATTATATTCTCTATATTACTTATATAATTTAACTTGTGATGCAAACACTGATAAAGAATCTTAATATTAAGATAAAGAATAATGAGATGACTGATTCTTGAGATAAGAATAAGATAAAAGTAATTACTCAAGTAACTTTTATATTCACTTTATATAAGATAATGTTTTTTGATAATACTTTTTAATATTACTTTTTGATAACACTTTTTGATAACACTACTGTTAATTTTGAATAGATTGACTAATAATTTAAATATCACAGATTTGAAATATTACTAATATGATTTGTATCTTCTCTAAATAATAATAATAATTTCATGATATTCAATAAATAAATAAATCAGTCACATCACTGAATATAATACAGAATATTAGAATATAATAAAGTTCAATATATAAGATAACTGTTCAGAGTCTTCAATTGTATCAGATAATTGATCATTGAATATAACACTCTAATTAGAAAAAGATTCAGATATTGAAACTTTCTGATATAAAGTAAACTCAGTTAAAATATATAATTAATTTACTATTTCAGTTTTATAAGATAATAAAGACAGTCTCAATCACTTATACTATACATCAATGCTGGAGTCAGTCTGATGAGTGTATAACAGTTTATTTACTTATCTTGAGAAGTAGTTGAATCACTTGAAAAGAAATTCAGTCTGAGATAATACTATAGTGCAGACTATTATTGCTGTAAGAAATAAACTGATATATTACTACAGTAAAACTGAACAATCTTTTACAGAGTACTATACTATAGCAGCTCTACTAGATTTCTTTCATCAAGTTAATATCTACACTTCTCAAGATTAAACAGAGAAGAAATGAGACTTATATATTAAATTACTCTGAGACTACTACAATATTAACTATCAGAGATTTGAACAAGCAGATATTTAAGATGTGAAGACAGTGAAATACAATTCTCTAGTAAGTAACAATCTTTGATAATACTTCATATTATATAGAACTATAATACTAACTTTAAAACAGAACTTATATACATTGATTACAATTAAAAATCAGATAAAACTACATACTTATAAAACTGAATTTGACTACTATCTTCAAGATAATCTGATAAATTTACATACTAAATTAATTCTAGAGTTATAAAAAATTGTTGAGAGTATATATTCAACTGTTAAACTGATGATATATGATATTCTGACAATTTCATTGACAGAGATGAGAATGAAGTGAAAGTTCAACTCAAGTCAAGATATTTATCACTATCATCAGAGACAATTATAAGAAGAAATAATCAAGAAACTCATGATTGTAAAACATGAAATTATCAAACAGTTTAATACCTCTGATTACAGTATATCAGAGAAGTGTAGTTTTCATAAAAAAGTAAAGAATAAACTTATATCAGAATGTATTTAGTTATTTCATAAGTGTTATCAATAATCATTATCAAATTCTGATTATATAAGCAATCACTGAATAAACTGAATGAGACTGATTTTAATCTTCAGTCTCAGTCTCATTCTGATTTTGAAAGAATAATCATCTTTCACAGTTTATTCTGAGAAATTACTCTCATTTCACTGTTTTTGAATTAAATCTGGTCATTTTTCACATCATTTCTCTCAGAAATGATTCATTTTCAGATTTTTTTAAGACTTGATTCTGATGGGACTCATATCAAGAAATGTATAAGATCAGATCAAATGAAATCAAATGTGAAATTCATGGTCTCACCGGTCAGTCTAATATCAAGTCAGATGAGCAAAGCTGCTTTCAGAGTATGATTTCTATATTTAATATCATTCAGATTAGCTTAATCTCACTAACATATTATTTAAACAGTCTGATTATAATATTGTTAATATAGAGAAGAATTCTATAAAAGAATCTCTGTTATTACTGCAGAAGAAGCTGACTGCAGAGAATTAAGATTCTTTAAAGCTCAGAAACAGCATTGATAAGACAGCTGTATAACTCAGTATAAAAGATGAAAGAAAACTCAAGTCTCTGCAGAGAACTGACACTGAAGATTATAAGCTTCTCATATCACATTTTACTATTATTGAATTGATAAAGAATAAAATAGTCTATAATCTTTCAATCTGACTACTTTTAAAATTTATTAATAAGTTATAGAAGAGAGACATCTCTACTACAGCTTAAATTCAGAAGTTAAAGAAGAAAGAATTCAGTTTGAACTTGAAAGAGACAGACTCTGAGCAGAATAATACTGCTAAGAAATCAAGTCACTGATAACTAGAAGAATATGAACTTTTACTGCTAAATGATTCAGTCTTCATCTCTCATAGCAGAGTGATATATTAGAAGTTATTAAGAATTCATTATAATAATTCTTATACAGAGCACTTCAGGTTAGAGAAGACTAAGAAGCTTCTAAAATATAAATATATTTAAGACAAGCTTTAAACAGATGTGAAAGAGTATGTTAAGACTTATAATATCTATTAAAGAATAAAGATCTCATAGTAAAGTAATACAGTGAGTTAACATCACTGCCTGTTTTAAAGAACTTATAACAGAATCTATCAATGAATTTCATAGTTGATTTATCAAAGTCAACAAGAGTCAAAGAATATAACTCAAATTTGATTATTATTAATTATTTTATAAAAATGATTAAATATATCTCTATTTATAAAAAGATTAAAGCCTCTGAATTGACTGACCTGTTTTTAAATATCATCATTTATAATCACAGTGCTTCAAAATCATTAATAATAGATTGAGAATTTCTCTTCATCAGTAAATACTAATCAGCTTTTTACTATCATCTTATAATAAGATATCTTCTCAGTATTACATTTCATTCACAGACAGATGATCAGACTGAATATCAGAATTAGATACTAGAACAGTATCTTTAAGCATTCTATTTATATTATTAGAATAATTGAATTAAACATCTTCTAATCACTGAATTCATATATAATAATGTAAAGAATGTAATCTTAAAGATATCTTCTTTTTATACTTATTATGAATATAATTCTTCATTACTCAGTGATGTTACAGATAATATTTCAAAGAGAGAGATAGATAGTCAGAATGTTAAATAAATACAGAGAACAGAGTACTTTTCAGTATCAGAAGTAAAAGTAAGATTGAAACTTTTAAATAAAATTTATAAGAAGATGATGAAAAGTATTCACTGCATTCAGAAGTAGTAGATAAAATACTATAATTAAAAACATCTTTCAATGAAGTTCTTAATGAAGAATGAAGTACTACTTTCAGCAAAGAATATTAAGACAATGAGACTGTGTAAGAAGCTTAGTAAGTGATGACTAGAATCTTTCTCAGTAATAAGAGTAATAAGTAAGTAGATATATAAGTTAAAATTACTCACAGAATTGAAATCAATTTATTCTGTTTTTCACATTTTCTTTTTGAAGCTCTATAAGCAATACTCTGAGACAGAGTCATCTTGACTGAATAATATCAAGATTAAGATTGATATTAAATATCTTATGAAGAAAATATTAAATAAGTGAATATATTATAATAAGCTTCAATATCTTATTAAATAAGAACATTATTATCACGCCTCTGACCGCGCCAAGGCCCCGCTGCGGTTTCACACGACTCATTATATTCATGCGGATGATTTCATTCATCTCACAGACCATCTGAACCGGTTTTCAATCACTCTATGACATCATTCAGATATATCATTGAAAGATCTGATTGATAAATGTAAGAACCTCACTTCTATATGAGATCAGCAGATTACTCATTCTTAATAATAAGATGTCACTGAGGTATCACTTCAGCTATTCTCACTCATGAAACGAGAGAAGAATATCTGCTTATTATCTATATAGAATAGCTAGATGCTGACTTCTTATCAAAGAAGTCAGTAATTCATTTTTCTTCTACTGAAATATATACAAGAGTTACTGCATGTCTTATACAATTTTCTTAGTATACTAAGTATTATATCTGTGATATTCTTGTAATAACTCTGTAGTCTATAAGCTCATTATTCAAGCAAGATAGTCAAGCTCATTTATACAGCTTCTCAAATAACTATCTCTATATAATTAGACTGACTGTGTGACCGTGTCTGAGATCAGAATCAGATTTTTTGATAGTCTCATTATCAATTTGACTGATCTCATTACACGGTTTTAACATTAGATAGTAGTCTTATACTGTCTTAGTAAGACTTACTGTCTACTCTTATCACATTTTTCAAATGAGACTATGATTTTCACTTCTCAATTTAAATTATTTTTATTGCTTTAAATGACTTTAAATCTCATTTAAGCATTATCAAAAAGTGTTACTTTTTAAAAAATTAAAAATAGTCTAAAAAAACCTCAAAATGTCTAAAAATAGTAACTTTATGCCAAGAATGAAACTAAATGAAACCAAATGAAACTACTTTCTTATTTTTTTCAAGTTATGGTTCCATTTTAAGATCTGATATATAGTCACTTTACATGTTTTTTGATAGCCAGTCCCAGCGGGATTCACGTCAAGAAATGTATGAGACCAGATCAAATGAAATCAAACATGAAATTCATGGTCCCAGCGGCCAGTCTATATATAATACTGCTGACTAGTCACTGCTTCAGTTCTGTTATATTACAATTCAAATCACTTAATCTAATTACAAGTTTGAATCAGTTGAGCTTTAACAGACTGATATAATCTCATATATCTGCACTGAGATTAATTTGATCTCACTCTCTAGAAGAAACTCTACATCATTCTCTAGAGTATATATATCTCTATCTTAGCAGAAATCTGAGATTTCTGAACTTACTGTACATTTTGATATAAGCTCTTTAACTGTTCTACTATTATCACAGCCTCTACACATCTACATCTATTATGAAGATAGAGAGATTAAGATCAGAGATTCTCTGAGATATAAGAGAAATACATTATCTGAATTTCACAGCTTTATCTGTTTTCTTGAATGAAAATTCCATCTTAATCTGAGTCAGTATAATACTTATAAGATATAAGTAATATACACTGTCAACTTTCTTGAAGACATCTCTGTAACTACTTAAGTTATTAAGAAGAGAAAGCTTGAGTGTATCAATACTGCTATAACTTGAGAAGAATTCAAGAACTTTCTACTGAATTAAATCAAAGATTACTGTAACCGTCACTTCATAACAGTGTAGTGATTCAACTTATTATATCAATGAGATAATGAGAATTCTTTCAATTTCAATACAAGATTTGAAAAATATTGAGAGAAATTAACTGATGATTTGAATCAATTAAAAATGCAGCTTTATCTCACAAAGCTGACTCATAAGATGTAGATAATAATATCATAATATCAGAGTTTATTAATTAATTGTACTGAGCTTATCAACCTGACTTTCTGAATCTATTTGAATAATCAATTCTCTAAGAAAAAGATTAATAAGATCTCTTCTAAGTAATTAATAACAGAATCTAAACAGTGCTGTAATGACTTCAGTGTAGAGAAAGTAAAGAAGAATTTCAAGTATTCTGATTCTTCACTCACTGTGAAGAAATATTAAAAAAGATTTGATAAAGATCTCTGTTTTAACTGCAGAGCTGATAATCACTATATCAGTGATTGTAAGAAGCTGAAGAA
Organism: Blastomyces dermatitidis ER-3; assembly: GCF_000003525.1. Classification (NCBI taxonomy): domain Eukaryota; kingdom Fungi; phylum Ascomycota; class Eurotiomycetes; order Onygenales; family Ajellomycetaceae; genus Blastomyces; species Blastomyces dermatitidis. Next base: position 716,562 of record NW_025544777.1, on the reverse strand, counting down.
GAGAAGAAACTGAGAAGATATCTTCTCAAAGTTAACTTCTCTTCTGATAAATGTATTTATGAAAGATAAAGAAGAGAAAGAAATGAAGAATTAATAATTCTCATATCTCTGAGTTTATATTACAATTATAATGCATACTCTGAATAAGAAGATATCAGTGAGATATCTACTCAACTCTGAAACAGATATTAACTTCATATTCTATTTCTTTTCTTTGATGAAGAGTTGAAAGAAGATAGACTCATCAGATTATATGAAATTTATCAATGAAATGAAATATCATTATTTTAACATAATTCAAGTGAAGTATGTGATCACAGACTCAGAAGAAATCTTTAAGAAAAGCAGTCTGCTTCTTTATACAGTTAATATCATAGATAAGAATGTTATTCTAGATCTTCTATAATTGAGAGAAAACAATTCTCTCATTGACTGAGTCACTCAGATATGACAGTATTATCTCACTGATAAAGAGACAGTAATAGAGAAATCTGAAGAGTTCTATTAAAAGAATCTTGAGAAAAGATAGAGTTAATATACTGTGTAGCAGATGACTGAGACTTAAGAACAGGTGAAAAAGTCATCACTCTCACTGTAAGATTAGCAGCAGTATTCATTATTAAAGATAAATGAATATAATATCTCTTTACAGATTATAAGAATATCTTTTCAGAAAGAGAAGCAGTGAAGTTTTCTAATATTAAGATACAATATAAGATTCATCTTAAAGATAGTGTAATGATACTATATGAGTCTCTTTATAACTTGTTTGTAAAGAAATTGAATATTCTGTGTAAATATCTTGAGAAAGTGCAATTAAAGAACTGAATATACTTATCAAAGAGTCTGACAGAGACATCTATACTCTTTGTACTTAAGAAGAATGATAGACTACATCTATGTATAGACTACAGAGGTCTTAATAAGATGACAGTTAAGAATTACTATTCATTATTATTAATTAACAAGATGATTGATTGATTATCTGAAGCAAAGATGTTCTCAAAGATTAATATACAGAATATCTATCATAGAATCAGAGTTAATAAAGATAATATTTGAAAAACAGCTTTTCATATCAAGTACAGCAATTTTGAATATCTTGTTTTATCTTTTAATCTTTGTAATACTTCAGTTATCTTTCAGATCTATATAAATGAGACACTACAGAGCCTTATTAACATCTTCTGCATAGTATATCTGAACAACATTCTAATCTTCTTAAAATCAGAGAAAGAACATGATACTCATATTCAAGAAGTGTTAAGTTACTTGAGATAGTATCAACTCTATACAAACACTGAAAAATACTCATTCTACATACAGAAGATTGATTTCTTAGATTATATTATTAAGATAAATGACATTTCAATGAACAGAAGCTGAGTTTTTATCATTGAAAACTGGCCAGCACTGCAGATGTACTGTAAGATACAGATGTTTCTAGAATTTATAAATTTCTACAGATAATTCATCTATACATATTCATGAATTACTGCCTCTCTTACAGATCTGTTAAAGAGAAGTGTGAAAGACAGAAAAATGAAATTATTTACTCTCACTTAAGACACTGTGCAGGTATTTATAGAATTGAAACAAGCTTTTATAGATGTTATAATACTGAATCACTTTAATCTCAACTTATTCAGTCAGTGTAAGACTGATGCATTCAGAAATGAAATCTGTGAAATCTTTTCACAGTTGACATCAGAGATCTTTCAATATTGAAAGAATCAGAGAATAATCATCTCTGAGAATACAGATAATGAATTATCTATAAGAGAAGACTTTTTTACAGAGTCTATAAGATACTGTGAATAAAAATCAGTGATCTTCTTCTTCAAGAAGTTATCACTTATACAGAGAAGATATAATACTCATAATCAGAAGATGTTAGTAATTATCAAATTCTTTAAGATCTGATAATATTATCTTCAGAGTAGTAAGTACTCAGTGTAAGTTCTCACTGATTATACAAATCTGCATTACTTCTTAACAATAAAGAGCTTGATAGAATGTCACGTCAGGTGAGCAGAGCTGCTTTCAAAGTATAATTTTTATATTCAATACTATTCAGATTAGCTTAATTCTGCTGATACACTGTCTAAACAGTCTGATTATAATATTATTGATGTGAAGAAGAATTCTATAAAAGAATCTCTGTCATCACTGCAGAAGAAGCTGACTGCAGAGAGTTAAGATTCTCTGAAGCTCAGAAACAGTGCTGATAAGACAGCTGCACAACTCAGTATAGAAGATGAAAGAAAATCTGAGTCTTTGTAGAAGATTAACACTGAAGATTATAAGCTTCTCATATTATATCTTATAATCATTAAATTAGTAAAGAATGAAACAGTCTACAATCTTTCAATCTGACTACTTTTGAAATTTATTAATAAGTTACAGAAGAGAAATATCTCTACTGCAGCTTAAATTCAGAAGTTGAAGAAGAAAGAATTCAGTTTAAACTTGAAAGAGACAGACTCTGAGTGAGATAGTACTGCTAAGAAATCAAGTCACTGATAACTAGAAGAATGTAAACTTCTACTACTAAATGATTTAGTCTTCATCTCTTATAGCAGAGCAGTGTGCTAGAAGTTATTAAGAATTCATTATAATAATTCTCATACAGAATACTTCAGATTAAAGAAGACTGAGAAGCTTTTAAAATATAAATATATTTAAGACAAGCTCTGAGCAGATATTAAAGAGTATATTAAGACTTATAATATCTGTCAAAGAATAAAGATCTTATGATATAAGTAATACAGTGAGTTAGCATCACTGCCTATTTCAAAGAACTCATGATAGAATCTATCAATGAATTTCATAGTTAATCTGCTAAAATTGACAAGAGTCAAAGAATATAACTTAATTTTAATCATTATTAATTACTTTATAAAGATAATCAGATATATCTCTACTTATAAAAAGATTAAAGTCTCTGAATTGACTGATCTGTTTTTAGATATCATTATTTATAATCACAGTGCTCTGAAATTATTAATAATAGATTGAGAATCTCTCTTTAGCAGTAAATACTAATCAGCTTTTTACTATTATCTTATAATAAGATATCTTCTCAGTATTACATTTCATTCACAGATAGATGATCAGACTGAACACTAGAATCAGACACTAGAACAGTATTTTTAAGTGTTTTATTTATATTATTAGAATGATTGATTCTAACATCTTCTGATCACTGAATTCATATATAATAATGCAAAGAATATAATCTTAAAGATATCTTCTTTCTATACTTATTATGAATATAATTATTTGTTACTCAGTGACATCACAGATGATGTTTCAAAGAGAGAAATAAACAGTCAGAATATTAAACAGATACAGAGAACAGAGTATCTCTCAGTATCAGAAGTAAAAGTGAGATTGAAACTTTTGAATAAAATTCATAAGAAGATGATGAAAAGCATTCATCATATTCAGAAGTAGTAGATGAAATACTATAAATGAAAACATCTTTTAATGAAGTTCTTGATAGAGAATTAAGTACTACTTTCAGCAAAGAATATCAAGATAATAAGACTGAGTAAGAAGCTCAGTAAGTGATAGCTAGAATCTTTCTCAGTAATAAGAGTAATAAATAAGCAGACATATAAGTTGAAATTACTCACAGAATTGAAATCAATTTATTCTATTTTTCACATTTTCTATTTGAAGCTCTATAAACAATACTCTGAGACAGAGCTGTCTCAGTCAGATAATATTAAGATTGAGAGTAATACTGAATATTTTATGAAGAAAATATTAAATAAGTGAATATATTACAGTAAGCTTCAATATCTTGTGAAATAAAAAGATTATTCATTATCAGAGAATTTATGAAAACTGCTTAAGTATTTGAAAAATGCTGAGAAAGAGATTGTAAGCTATAAGACAGTTAGTAGAGACTGCTCTGTTATATATCAGAGATATTAAGTAAGAAATACTGCTTAAAACTTCTCAGTTTTCTTAAAGAATTTTTTTAAAGATAATCTTACAGTGATGAGCTGATATCTTATAAGCTCTATAGCACTCTTTTTCTATTTTCTTTTAAAGAGTTTTTTAGAAGTTTAATAAGACTATACAAGTGTAAAATTTCTGAAGCAGTTAATAAGAAAAGAAAGAAATATTTAAAATTAATAAAAAAGATTAATATTATTAATCTGCAGATCACTGCTATTCTAATGAGACTACAGTCTGCTGAAAAAGTAAAAAGAAAGAACTTCAGAGTCTACTTATTAATAATCACACTCTCATCAAACTCATTCTTCACTGTAAGAGTCTCTAGTACTGATATCTTTATCTACTAAGAAGTTAGTACTGCAGCACTGCAGAGAAGCATGCTGTAGAAGAGTATAAGAGATACTTAAAGTAATAACTTATTCATTTATAAAGCATCTCAGTTATCTATTTTAATTAAAGTGAGATTCTCTTCAATCAGTGATTGATCTCTATAGTACTTTTATCAGTAGTACTGACTGATTTCTTCTTAAGATCAGTTATTCTGAGGTGTTTTTTTATCTTGAAGACTCACACTTTCATCTTCTTTTACAGATAAATAAGAGAGATCTTCTCAGTCTTAATAGAATTTATTAATACTTAAAGCTCTGAGACTCTTACTCTGTATTACTTAAGTATCTAAGCTTCTTATCAGAGCTGATATAACATCTTTCTATAAGATAATACTTATAGAGAGACAGAAGTTATTGTTACAGATACAATGAAAATAACAGAAGTAAGAGAAGAGATAGATGTATAAAATCTCTCTCTTCTTCAGCTGCTTAGTGCAGTATAGATAAATAACAGTATCAGTCAGAGACTGCATCAGAGCCTTCTTACAGAGAGAAGATAAAGAAACTGCAGAATTCTGCAGACTCAACTCAGCAGTATTCTAAGCAGGACTCAGATATGCTGTGAGAGAGAAACTATGAATTGAGCTTCTTAGAGTCACTGTCTCTGAAATCAAGCTCTCTCTGAGTTTCTCTCTAAATGATTATACAGAATTATATATTATTATATTGACTAAGAAGAGAAGCAGTGTTGCAACAGTGATGAAGAGAGTAGAAAAAGAACTGAACACAGATGAACTGACTGATAGAAGAGATGACATCTCACTGCAAGATACAGTGACTACTGTCACAGCTGTAAGAGAAGTAGAAGAAGAAGAAGAAGATGTGATAATAAAAGCAGTACTTTCACAGTCTGTTAACACTGCTATCTCTGTCTTCAACTGAGCTTTCTTAACAGTCACAGAGGCCGCAGCCGCATCATGAAGACATTTATTATTCACTAGAAAATGTAAGAATAAGTTTCTTATTATCTCTCAAGAATGATGCTCTTATACACTCACTATTACAGATGAGAGAAAGAGGAGAAAAATGTTTTATAAGAGAGAAAGATCTTTTTTAAAAAATTCTATCACTACTGTTAACTTTATCTCTAAAACAGATTACTTTTGTAGGGAATTTCATATATAGAATGAAATATGATAAGTAATCTGTAAGTCACTTATTAACTACATTTTTCATATTTCAAATCAATATATAAGAAACTCACTTATCACACATTTGATTTGAATGAAGATGAGAAAAGAAAGATTTATACAGTTAGCTGAAAAACTTATCTATTTCTTTATATCATACACAGTATATATACTGTTAATCAGTTAGTAATTATTACTATATAATAAAGATAATTTCTAATCTGATAATCTTGAGAGCATTAAAACTATGCTCTTAAAGAGAAGAATATTATCACATCTCTGACTATGTCAAAACTCTGCTGTGATTTCACACAGCTTATTACTTTTATATGAATAATTTCATTCATTCTGCAGATTATCTGAATTAGTTTTCAATCACTCTATAACATTATTCAAATATATCATAGAAAGATCTGATTGATAAATATGAGAACTCTGCTTTTATATGAGATTAGTAGATTACTCTTTCTTGATAATAAGACACTGCTGAGATATTACTTCAGCTATTCTTACTTATGAAATGAGAGAAGAGTATTCACTCATTATCTATATAGAATAGCTAGATACTGACTTCTCATTAAAGAAGTCAGTGATTTGTTTTTCTTCTACTGAAACATATACAAGAGTTACTGCATGTCTTATACAATCTTCTTAGTGTACTAAGTACTATATCTGTGATATTCTCATAATAACTCTGTAGCCTACAAGCTTACTATTCAAGCAAGATAGTCAAGCTCACTTATACAGCTTCTCAAACAACTATCTCTACATAATACTGCTGACTAGTCAGTGTAGTCACTGCTTCGGTTCTATCATATTACAATTATTCATTATCAGAGAATTCATGAGAATCACTTGAGTATTTGAAAAATGCTGAAAAAGAGATTGTAAGCTATGAGATAACTAGTAGAGATTACTTTATTACACATCAGAGATATTAAGTAAGAAATACTGCTTAAGACTTCTCATTTTTCTTAAAGAGTTCTTTTAGAGATAATCTTACAGTGATAAGTCAGTATTTTATAAGCTCTGTAGCACTCTTCTTCTATTTTCTCTCAAAGAATTTTTTAGAAGTTTAATAAGACTATACAAGTATAAAATTCCTGAAGTAGTTAATAAGAAAAGAAAGAAATATTTGAAATTAATAAAAAAGATTAATATTATTAATTCACAGACTGCTGCTATTCTAATAAGGCTGCAGTCTACTGAAAAAGTAAAAAGAGAAATCAAAGTCTACTTATTAATAATTATATTCTTATCAAACTCATTCTTCACTGTTGAAGCCTTCAGTACTGATATCTTTATATGCTGAGAAGTTAGTACTACAGCACTACAGAAGAGCATGAGAAATATATAAAATATTAATTTATTAACTTACAAAGTATCTTAGTTATCTGCTTCAATTGAAGTGAGATTCCCTTCAATCAGTGATTGACCTCTGCAGCACTTTTAATAGCAGTATCAGTTAACTTCTTCTTGAGATTAGCTATTCTGAGGTGTTTTTTCATCTCAGAGACTTACACTTTCATCTTCTTTTACAGATAAGTAAGAGAGATCTTCTCAGTCTTGATAAAATTTATCAATACTTAAAGCTCTGAGACTCTCACTCTATACTACTTAAGTATCTGAGCTTCTTATCAGAGCTGATACAATGTCTTCTTATAGAGTAGATAATACTTACAGAGAGATAGAAGTCATTATTACAGATACAACAGAAATAACAGAAGTGAAAGAAGAGATGAATATATAAGATCTTTCTCTTCTTCAGCTGCTTAATACAGTGCAGACAAGTGACAGTGCTGATCAGAGACTATATCAGAGTCTTCTTACAGAGAGAAGATAAAGAAACTGCAGAATTCTGCAGACTTAATTCAGCAGTATTTCAAGTAAAGCTCAGATATGCTGCAGAAGAGAAACTATAGATTAGACTTCTCAGAGTCACTGTTCTCAGAATCAAGCTCTTCTCAGATTTCTCTTCAAATGATTACACAGAGTTATACATCACTATATTAACTGAGAAGAGGGGCAGTGTCATAACAGCAGTGAGAGAGATAGAGAAAGAACTGAACACAGACAAACTGATCAGCAGAAGAGATAACATGTCACTGTAAGATATAATAACTATCATTACAACTGTAAGAGAAGTAGAAGAAGAAGAAGAAGATGTGATAATAAGAGCAGTACTCTTATAATTTATCAACACTACTATCTTCATCTTCAACTGAGCTTTCTTAACAGTTATGAAGACTGCAGCTGCATCATAAAGATATTTACTTACTAGAAAATATCAGAATAAGTTCTTTATTATTCTTCAAGAATGATACTCTCATGTACTCACTGTTGTAATTGAGAGAGAGAAGAAAGAAAAATATGTAATAGAAGAAGAGAATCTTTTCAAAAAATTCTATCACTACTGTTAACTTTGTCTCTAAAACACATTACTTTTACAGAGAATTTCATATATAGAATAGAATATAATGAGAGACCTATAAGCTACTTATTAACTACATTTTTCACATCTTAAATTGATATATAGAGAACTCACTTATCACATATTTAATTTAAATAAAGATGAGAAAAGAAAGATCTACATAGTCAGCAGAAAAACTCATCTATTTCTTTATATTATATATAGTATATACACTATCAATCAGTTGATAACTGTTACTATATAACAAAGATAACTCTCAATCTGATAATCTTAAGAGCATCAGAACTATACTCTTAAAGAGAAGAGTATTATTATATTCTCAGCTATATCAAGACTCTGCTGCAGTTTCACACAGCTTATCACTTTCATATGAATAATTTCATTCTGTCTGAACCAGTTTTCAATCACTCTATGACATTATTCAGATATATCATAGAAAGATTTAATTAATAAATATGAGAATCTCACTTCTATATAAGATCAGCAGATTACTCTTTCTTAACAGTGAGATACTGCTGAGATATCACTCTGACTATTCTCACTTATTAAATGAAAGAAGAGTATTCACTTATTATCTATATAGAATAACTAGATACTGCCTTCTTATTAAAAAAGTCAGTAATTTGTTTTTTCTCTACTGAAATATATATAAGAGTTACTGCATTTCTTATACAATTTTCTTAGTATGCTAAGTATTATATCTGTAAGAATAAGTGTTCGCAGGCGATTATTCAAGTGTTTGCAGCTTGGTGTGATATGTACTGTTAACTACTAGAAGTATTCATGATAGAAAGATAAAATATAGAGATTAAATGTATAATAGCATTCAAGCTGAGTTGTGAATAGTATTCATGAACTTCAGTCTATATAGTTATGTATAGTCAAGAGCTGCTAACTCTATTGATTATATAAGAGATAGAAATAGAGATAAGAGATTCATGAGAAGCAGAATTTCTTACATATTTTCTTCTCTTTAAGACTTTGTCTGTGAAGTCTTTCACTGAGTGACTTCATAGAATCAGCTCAGTACTGCAGTGATACTCACTAAAAACTCTTCATATTAATAAAAAATCTCAGTGAGGAAAAATCTCTTATTACTGTAAAGAGAAAAGAGTCTGTCACTCAGTTTCTTATTCTGTGAGATTTGTTATAATCTACAGATTCTTCTCTGACTATTACACAGATTTATCTCACATCTTTCATATGAAAGAGTTTCAGTTGACTCTCAATCATTTTTATAAGATTCTTATGTGATTATTACACAGATTCATCTCACAGATGAATCACTCTCTGTAAGATTATTCTTATTAAAGAGAAGCATTTGTAAGTTGATCTTTTACTTATTCTTATAAATCATTATTCTTTAACACTGTAGAATTGTGAGGAATTTTTCATTCTTTCATTAACTCTGTAGAATTATAGAATCAAGATATCTATGATCTGCAATCACTCTTTATAGTTATATAGAAAGATTCAAATCTGTAATTTATAATCACTCTTTGTTTACTAGAGTGATCTGACTGTTTCACAGAATCATTTACAGTGTAAGCAAATCTCTCTAGAGTAGTATAAATATCTCATATCTGTTTATAGAATCTCATGTTCACAGGTATTATCACACTCTATAGTGTACTCTTACAAGTTTATCAAGATTATTTACAGATGAGTCTCAGTGAGTATCTTAAAGAGAGTTTTATCTATACTGATATATTTTGAATTGTTGTATACAAACTCTATAAGTGATAATCAATGTACTCAGTTATTCTAATTGTAATTAACAAAGCACTGCAGATACTGTTTTAAGATACTCATCAGATATTCTATCTGATCATCTGTCTATTAATGAAAAGTCATGCTTAGATCTTATAAGATCTTCAGTATAGTTATCAGATCAGATCAGAACTCTTCTATGAAAATTAATTCTCTATCTAAGATAATATTTATAGATAATTCATGCAATCAGATCATATTGCAGATAAAGATATAAGTTAAATTCTTTAACTTCAAGTTCTTGTAAATGAGTATAAAGTGTGCTATCTTGATAAAGTAATTTACTATCATCAGCACACTGTCAAAGTAGACATCATATATATTCTTACTTTCAGAGAGGCTTATAAGAGTATTTATTTCTAGCTGTTTTCAAGGTTTCTGTGAGATGAGTAGAGAAGTAAGTTCTTTATATAGTCTGAATCATACTATCTATGAATTCTGATAAATAGTATAAGAATTCACTATCTTCTTCACAAGTTCTTACATCTTCAGTCAGAAGTATTTTCTTATAAGCAATTTATAAGTTCTAATATCTATAAAATAACTTACTAGAGAAGAGTCATGATATCTTTTAATAAGTTCTATACATAGAAACTCATTTATAGATATATAAATTCAGTACTCTCTTTATAAGAGATTATTTAAGTCTCTTTAATTCTTTATTTCTGTAGAGTTGATTTCTGCTGTAAGCAGTTTCTGAATATACTGAGTATATTCATTCTTCAGTTACAGTTCAGACAATCTGAATAGAAGATCTTATAAAGACTTATACTCTGTTTTCTCTTATATCAGGTCTTTTACAGTACTTCTCAAAGTCTGTAAATTCTTCAGATTATAAGTATTCTCTTCAAGAATTCTCACAGAGATTCTTAGAGTGTTGACTCTCAGTAGACTGACCGGCGGGACCATGAATTTCACATTTGATCTCATTTGATCTGGTCTCATACATTTCTTGATGTGAGTCTCATCAGAACCAAGTCTTAAAAAAATCTGAAAATGAATCATTTCTGAGAGAAATGCTGTGAAAAATGACTAGATTTAATTCAAGAACAGTGAAATGAGAGTAATTTCTCAGAATAAACTGTGAAAGATAATCATTCTTTTAAAATCAGAATGAAACTGAGACTGAAGATTAAAATCAGTCTCATTCAGTTTATTCAGTGATTACTTATATAATCAGAATTTGATAACAATTATTGATAATACTTATGAAATAACTAAATACATTCTTGTGCAAGTTTATTCTTCACTTTCTTATAAAAACTACACTTCTCTGATATACTGTGATCAGAGGTATTAAACTGTCTGATAATTTCATGTTTTATAATTATAAGTTTCTTGATTGTTTCTTCTTATAATTATCTCTGATAATAGTGATAAATATCTCAACTTGAGTTGAACTTTCACTTCATTCTTATCTCTGTCAATGAAATTATCAGAATATCACATGTCATCAGTGTAACAGTTGAATATATACTCTCAACAATTTTTCATAACTCTAGAATTGATTTAATGTGTAAATTTGTCAGATCATCTTAAAGATAATGATTAAATTCAGTTTTATAAGTATGTAGTTTTATCTGATTTTCAGTTGCAATCAATGTATATAAGTTCTGTTTCAAAGTTAGTATTATAGTTCTATGAAATATGAAGTATTATCAAAGATTGTTACTTACTAGAGAATTGTATTTCACTGTCTTCATATCTTGAACATCTGCTTGTTCAAATCTCTGATAGTTGATATTGTAGTAGTCTTAGACTAATTTAATATACAAGTCTTATTTCTTCTCTATTCAATCTTGAGAAGTGTAGATATTAACTCAATAGAAGAGATCTAGTAGAGCTGCTACAGCATAGTACTCTGCAAAAGATTGTTCAGTTTTACTGTCATAATATACTAGTTTATTTCTTACAGTAATAATAGCCTGCACTATAGCATTATTTCAGACTGAATTTCTTTTTAAGTGATTCAACTGCTTCTCAAGATAAGTAAATAAACTGTTATACACTCATCAGACTGACTGCAGTATTGATATACAAGTGATTGAGACTGTCTTTATTATCTTATAAAACTGAAACAGTAAATCAATTACATATTTCAACTAAGTTCACTTCATATTAGAAAGTTTTAATATCTGAATCTTTTTCTGATTAGAGTATTACACTCAATGATCAATTATCTGACACAATTAAAGAGTCTGAACAGTTATCTTATATATTAAACTTCACTGTATTCTAACATTCTGTATCATATTCAGTGATGTGACTGATTTGTTTATTTATTGAATATTATGAAAGTGTTGTTATTATTTAGAAGAGATACAAATTGTATTAGCAATGTTTTAAATCTGTGATATTTAAATTATTAATCAATGTATTCAAAATTAACAGTAGTGTTATTAAAAAGTGTTATTAAAAAACAATATTAAAAAGTGTTATTAAAAAACATTATCTTTTACAAAGTAAATATAAAAGTTACTTAAGTAATCACTTTCATCTCATTCTTATTTCAAGAATCAGTCATCTCATTATTCTTTATCTTGATATTAAGATTCTTTATCAGTGTTTGCATCACAAGTTGAATCACATGAGCAATACAGAAAATATAACCTTGTTTATTATTTCGGAAATGCAAAGTCAATTTTTGCTTTAAGTTATTCATTATAGTATAGTTATTCACAGCATTATCAGTTGTAATTATAAGAAGACTGAGACTAATATCTCAATAGTCATTTTTAATCACAGTCATTAATATCTCTGTTATATAATTCTCAGTATGACTACTGATTAATGATTCAAATTCAATTAATATCTCTTAATATGTTCAGTTCTCATCAATGTAATAACATATAACTCTTATAAATGTAAGATTATTTGTACTAGTTCATGCATTTACTGTGAGAGACACTCTTTGATGATTCTTCAACTCTGATTCTAGATGTTGTATATTGACTTTATAGTGTGTCTCAAGGTTGAACTGAAGACAGAATTGATGTGAAATATGAAGATTTGAATTAAGTATTTGAAGAAGTATTTGAAATTCGGAGTTTTCAATTGATTGAAGAGAAAGATTCAGAGATATACATATACAAAGTAATTATTCATGAAAGTTATCAGATAAGAGTTATGAAATCAGAGTACTGATATGTGATTGTTTTCACATGATTTTCTTCAAATTAGAAAGTTAGTGTTATTAAAAATTATTATCTGATAGAGTAACTTATCAGCTCAGTAGTAATTTTCTGATTATTTTTCTTTTATTATCTGCATTCTGATGACTTCAGATGTTGAAAGATTTCTTCAGAGTTATAATCAGTTTATAATGAATGTTTCTGAATGAAGTTACAGTGATTGTAGCAGAGAGATGACTCTTCAGTAATCTATAATACAATCTGTTAATAATTATTTCATAGTTCATCTCAGTGTTTATGTTGAGTTTTTCATAAATTTCATGACCTGGAATCAGATGTGAAGAATGAAGTGATTATTTATTATAATTAAAAGAGAGTATTCTGTGTTGAATTATAAATAACCTAGACTTTGTAATTCACAGTAATTTCTTGAAGAGTTTATAAATCTTCAATAGAAGTAAAAGAAGTGAAAGAAGTGAATTCAGAAGATATAATAATAATTTAAGAAAGATGATAATTTATTTTCAATAACTGATCACTGATGTGTGTAAGAAGAATTAATATAAGAGAAAATAATCTTCTTTCTTAGCTTAGTTATAATTTTAGTACTAACTCAGATTGAATATTATCAATATATAAAAGTAAATAAATAATCTTGATTAATGTCTGTCATATTTCTTGAAATATATTAATATTATGAAAGAGAGTATTATCAAATTGCATTATCAGATGATATTATTAAAAATATATTAATATTGTAAATATCAATTTTGAAAAAATGTTGATACTTATACATTATAGTGACATGATAGTTGAATATATATATATATATTATTCCTGATATTGATAATTGATTATAACTTGTATAATAATGTTTGAAAACTCAAAATTAATTTCAATTATTAACTAATAGTTACAAACTTATAACTAATTAATATAGAAAGAAAAAAACTTTTTCTACTTATTATCTTTCTTCTCTTTCTTATTCTTCTTATCATTCTTCACAATTCACTTCTCATTCTCATTCTTCTTCTTCTTCTTCTCATCTGAGGTGATAATCACCTCAAAATCTCCCTCTGCTGTCTTCTTAGAGAAGGGTTTCTGCTGCTCTCTCTCAGCCAGGTCAATCTGTGTCTCAAAATCCCGCATTTTCTGATCTGCTGCCTCAGGTTCCATCTCAGTGATAAGCAGATTGACATGCTCAGAGAGCAGAGCTGTCTTCTCAATATTCTGAATCATGAAGTGTATTTAAGATCTGAACAAGGCCTCAATTCTCTTCTCTGTCAGCTTCTGCTAATTAATTAAAGAATAGAAGTATTATCAAAAATCATTATCTCTTAATAAAAAACTTATCAGTTTTGACTTCTTTATCTTCTGCTTCAATACCTTCTCAATCTTCTTCTATCACTGCTTATTTACAGTAACACTCTTCTTCTCTCTCTCTCTCTTCATCTTGATCTCAAATCATTCTCAGAACTTCTTCTGATTTCATCACTACTGCATGAGACTCTTCACTGTCTTCTTTTTCAATCTCTCACAGACAGTGTCATCTGCATTATTTCTATACTTAGTTTAGTCTAAATCTATCAGAAGTGTTACTTAAAATCATTATCATTCTACTCTCTTACAGAGTCTCTTCAAGGCATTATAATGTGTCTTGTAATCTGTTTTCTCATGCTTGAACATCTTCTTCTTCTCTCTCTTCAATCTGTGACAGTGCTCACGTGTCTTGATAATTCACAGAACCGCAGAATATTTGAAGAGAGATAACATGATTGATTTTAATAAGTGTTGAGAGAGAAGTGAAGACAGGCAATGATATGATAATGATAATAATAGTAATAATAATAATAATGATGATGATAATGATAATAATAACAATGATGATGATGATGATAATGATGATGAAATAAAGAGTGCATCAGAATATATTATTGACTTATCAAATATAAAGAGACAAAGAATCTGTTAACAGCTTTTAGAGATGTACAGAAATGACTACAGTGTTGCATAGTAATATTATCTTCATTCAATACATACACTATTGATATTCTTTATATGCATTTATCATATAATCTATATCAGAGATACATGCAGAAAACAGATCTTTATTACTAGAAAGAATAATTGCAGCAATTCTCTATTTTCATATTATAAAGATAAGTTATTCTCATTTCTTTCTTCTCTCTTTTCTCTTCTTCTTCAACTCATCACTAAGTTCAAGCTGATATGAAAACTATTAAAACACTCATAGAAACCCTCAAATTGAAGAGTATAGACTAATCAAATTTTAAATACAGATGAACTAAATTACATTTAATAATACTAATTATTCATTTCTCTCTTAATAAAACAACAGTCGCGTCTTTCTCTTTCTTCCCTCTCAAATGAAATATGGCTCGCGAAAAGCAAGTATCATATCAGGTCATAATGATCAACACAGCCTCAGCACACAGAACTGCATACACACAGTACATGCTGAACTAAGAGACTGCATGAATTGCAAATTAACAGCAGTATTTCAGAGAGAGCTGTGCAGTGTGAGAAAGCTGCAATTCTCAGTTACATATGCAGAGAATGAATCACTGCAGTAAGTGCATGTGTATTATATAAAAGTAACACTTTTTAATAATACTCAGTCTCTGATATCATGAAAATAAAGTCTCTTCATGAGATTTGTTTGTACTAGAAGTTGAGAGATTTTATATTTCTCAAGATTATCTTCACATGTCTTGTCTGTGAAATTGATGAGAGAAATCATTGATTTCAGCATTCTGTTCTTAATGTTATTCAAGTAATAGCAGAGTTCACTCTAGCCACACTTTTTAAGTGTATATTTTCTAATTATTCACATTTATACAGATATATACTGATTATTTATTAGATGATATTAAGATAATAGTTCATTGCAGCTGTATTACTCTCACTGTGAGAGATACATGATTGATAATAAATATTATAAAGACTCTGAGAAGTAAGTATTTTGAAAATACTGCAGCTCTGTGATCTTGATTTTTTTTTAATTTTTTTTTTCTTTTTCTTTTCTTTTTTTTTTCTTATTGTGATTTTTTCTTGTGTTTATTTTGTTTTTTGTTTTTTATTTTTTTTTGTATTTTATGTTTTTTTCATAATTAAAATTATATGAATTATGATCTGTGTTCAGAAAAGTAATGATATTTAATAACACTCTCTATTGAATTTTCAACAAATGAGCACTATGTTATGATATTATGTAAGTGAGAAATGATTTTATAATCTCATTTAATATCATTCTTAATAATGAGATCAGAATGAAAATATGACTAAGAATTTAAACATATTTTTTATCTAGAACTAGATTTTTATTTAAAAAGTGAATCTGAGACTTTTAATATTTGAAATAACATGATTTGAGATCAATGTGATGAATACAAATCATGATCAGAAGTAATGCTTTTAGATAACATGATAACTGTAAAGTTTGATTCTGATCTCAGACACGGTCACACAGTCAGTCTAACTCTCAGTATTATAAAGAGTAGTTATACAGACTTCTTTTCACTCTCTTCTCTCTTCTCTTATAAGGAATTGAGAGACTCTTCAGTCAATCTCTTTGTAATACTCAGTCTGAGTATCTTATAAAGCTTTTCTACCTTCTCTAGTCTCTCTATATTTATCACTCTGATCTTCTTAACATAGTCTGATCTGTGAGAGAGTCTGTTTACTGAGTTCTTAGTTCTCTTGATATATTCTATCTTGAATCAGAACTTACTCAGTCTCTGAGCTCAGTGAATCTACTGCTATAAGAGTTTCTTAATTGAAGTAAACTATTATAAGCTGTTATAATCAGTTCTAACAGTAATCACTATTATAAGATTCTCAAAGTAGTGATATCAGTGATGAAAGAACTTCACTATTATAAGAAGCTTTTGATTATAAATGTTATAGTTAATCTCTGTAAGTTATATCTTCTGTGAGAAAAAGATCACTGAAACTCAGTTCTTATTTAACTGTAATTATGAGATTATTTCTGAAATTGTAAAGAAGAAGATATCTGTCTTCAATCTAATTAAGAGTAAGAAATCAAAGTGAAATAGTATCACTGTATCTGTAAATATCTGTTTCAATCTTATAAAGACTCTGTAAGCTTCTAAGATAAGAAAGTTCTTACAGTTCTCTCTTCTTAACAATCTTTTCATTTTCTATTTATAAGATAACTTCTTCTTATTTTCACTCTTCAGCATGTCTGTAAGAGCTAAGAAGATTCTCATGAATATAAAGATAAACTATCTATAGAAATTCACAAAGCTTAGAAAGATCTGAATCTCATGAATACTAGTTAACTTTAATTATAATAGAATAGTCTCAATTCATAAAGGTTTCATCTGAATATTATCTGTAATAATTACATATTCTAGAAAATTAATCTGATAGATACTGAAGTTATACTTTATAAGCTTAACATACAGTTCTGTCTTATCTAAGACCTTTATTATTATTATTATTCTTCAATTATAGATGTATGCAGTCAGAGACTATAACATCTACCTGAGAACTTTTAGTGCTCAGGGTTTTTCCTATGTCTGTAAAGTTAACTATTATACATTCATCAATTTCAGATATGCAAAATCAGAAAATTCCAGCTCAGAATATAAAAACTGTTTATAAATTGCAGTGTTTTAACATCTTCTGATACTTTGAAATCATTTGACAATATCATAAGTTCATAACAAAGGAAAAGAGAAAAAGAACACAGTCTTAAAGATAGACACATTAAATAGATAGATAGAAAGAAATTGAAAGAAAAAGATAAAGAAAAAGATAAAGTAAAGAGAGACTGTAACAAAACAAATTATTAAAAAATAATGTATAGCTGTTTTAACAGACTATATTTGATTGATTTTCTTCTCTTCATATTCAGATAATTCTGAATTTAGCTATTTTCTTATGCCTGCTTAAGTTTCTGATAGAAAGTCTATTAAGTATTTAATTCCTGTCTCAGTTGAGAATAAGAATCTTATATTTAATTGATTTAGATTATACTTCTCTTTCAATCTGGCTCTGAGACTATTGTATAATACACAGTGTATTATAATATACTCAGAATTCTCTTCAGAATTAACTCAGTTTTATTCATATTAAATTAAATTTGATTGATATCTACTCTAATAAAGATTTCCTTTACAGCTTCTTCAATCACTTTCAAATTCTCTTTGATAGTTTTTGAGCTGTAGACTAGATCAATATCATTCACATAACTCAGAGATTGCACTATTCTCATATTTCTATTTTTGAATAGATATGCAGTGTATATTACAAATAAAATAGATGAGATTGAAGATTCTTATGATACTTCTATTTTTATCTCAGTCTTGTCTTATTTCATTCCATCAAAGAAAAGTTATATGATTCTTTTAGATATAAAACAGTTAACTCATTTTATTAGAGAAAGTGGCAGTTTTAACATCTTCAATGTCTGAATTAACTTTGACTTTGAAACATGATCAAATGCTTCTTTTATGTCAATAAAAACTGCAGTTAAGACCAGATCTTCATGCTTTGCTATTTGAATATTATAAATAACTAAGAGAACAGTGTCAATTACAGAACATTGTTTTCTATCTCTTATTTATTCACTGAATAAAAGAGAGTTATTAATAGAGCTTATAAAAGATAGTTGAGTAGTTATTATCTTTTTCAAAATCTTTTCTAGATAGTTTAATAGAGATATTACTCTATATAACTTAGAAATTAAAGTTTTTCTATTAGATTTTATAAGAATCACTTCAGTGACTTCTCTTCAGCATTTAGAATAATATTTATTTTTCAAGAGATTGAAAAAGAGCTCAAAATATTCATTCTTTAAGTAGAAATATGTATTTTGAATAATTAAGTGATTAATTGAATCAGGCTCTGTAGCAGTTTTAACAGAACTTGAGAAGATAGCTGACTCTAATTCATCTTGTGTAAGATCAGGTCATTTCCAGTCATTTTCATCAATGTAGTTGAGAAGTGATATATTCTCTTTCTCTGAATCTGAATCTGAATCTGATGAGTTCTGAAAGAGAATTCTCATAAAAGCTTGACATTTTTTCTCAAAAGAGTTTGCTGTATATAATTCATTCTGAAACTCATATTCTAAGGCTGAAAGTTTTGCTACACTTCTTGTTTTAGTATAGTTAAAAGCTTTAAAAACTTTCTTTTCTTATGCTTCTTTAAGAAATTTATTTCAGCAGTCTGTTTTAGCTCTTTTAATATCTGAAAAATATTTATTTCTGACAGCTTTGAACTCTTTATCAGATATTACATCATTCTTTCAATCTCTTCTAACAGTAGCTAATTCTTTTCTTTTAGATGAGATATTCTCATTTCATCAAGGTTTTAAATACTCAGAAGATTTTCTCTTTGAAATATTATCTCTAACACTTGTTAGAATAATAGATGTAATAAGCTTCACTCTATTCTTAAGCATTTTATTTGAGATATCTTGATCAGAATTTCAATATAGCTCATTCTGTCTTTCAGATTTTAACAGTTTTATACTTTCTTTAACTGCTTTTCAATCAGCTTTTTCAAAGTTAAACTGATTAGAGAGAAGAGAATTTTCACTCATTTATCTTTCACTCAGTTTAATATTAAATTGAATAATCTCATGATCTGATTCTGATGTCTCATTTAAATCAATAAATCAGTTTACAAGTCTTCTTTTCATTAAATTTTATGATATGAAGATTAGATCTATAATAGACTTCTGTTTCATATCTTTTCTAAAGAATGTTTATTGATCAGACTTATTAATCAAATCTATTAAATGCTTAAAGATTTATTTAACTAGATTATCAGCTCTCACTACTCTCTTACATTCTGAATTTCATCAGAAATGATGTGTATTGAAATCTTCTACAATTATAGAGTTTCTTGATAAAGTTATATTCAGAAATCCTCTATCAATTGTTCAGATATTATTATTTTTCTTTAATAACTTTTCATTATAGATATTTATAAGCTGTATAGTATTAAACTTATTTTCTTTATTTATAATATCACTCATCAGAATATCAGAGTCAGACATGATATTAAATCTTAGATTAAACTGATATCTTAATCTCTTTCTTTCATAGATCACTACTCTTGACTTTATCTCAGACTTTTAAGATAGAAAGCAGTAGTAGCTTGAATAAGAAATAATGTAATTTTACTCAGCATTAAAATTCAGTTTCTGAAGTAGTATAAAATCAACTTTTTATTCAAATATAATTTGAAGATAAGAATAAATATAATTTGAGTTTCTATCTACATTATTTTGAATAAATGTGATTTTTAAAGAGTTTTTAAACTTTTTTTGTTATTTTTGTTGTATATTCATACTAAAAGAGAGTAGAGATAGAGTAGAATCTAGTCACTATTATCAGATAGTAAATTATAGCTATTTTGAAAAGTAGGGATCTCAACTGCTTACATTATATCTAGTTTATTATCAGAGTTATTTCTCAATTCTCTAATCTTAACAGAAGTTTGAGAATTCAAATTCTATTTATATTTAGCTGGAGAATTGAAGTTTGAAGATTTAAATAGTTGAGAGTTTCTTCTTTTTAAGCTTACAGTTATAAGTCTACTGACTTGACTCTTCTCTTCAGTTCTAGATTGACTTTGAGCTTCATCTTTTCTTCAGTTCTTTTGAGTTCTAGAAGTAAATATACATTCTTTTAAGCTAGATGTATATTTTTCTTTGCAATTAGAGCACTTAAGTAGAGTGTGTTGACATATTTCATCTCTTTTTAAGCATGTTTCATATTTATACTCACTAGTTTTATAATCTCTGATATAGAATGCACATTTTGAGTCTCTAAAACATGAGATTGCAAAGTATTCATATCTTTGACAGTTTGAACACTGTGTTTGAGCTTTGAGATTCATTCTTGAGTCTTTGTATTCATGAACTCTCATTTTCAAATCTGCTACTCTTACTTCAGAGATCTTTGACTGTTCAAGTATTTTTATATATACTAGAACAGAGGCATTTCTGCTGCTTTATCTGAACTCAATTGAATTTAGTCATACAGGCTTCTTTCTCAGTTGAATAGAGTTGTATTCTTTCAATTCATTTTTGAGAAGTAGCATTTCTTCTTCACAGTCAAAAATTTCAACTGAAATATTATAAAGAATAAATTTGTCTCACTTTTCATCTCTTTCAGATAGAATTGTTATGTTTAGCAAAGATTCTACTGCTGACTTTCAGAGATTCTCATTCTGAATAAGAAATTCAGCACTGAATTCAGATATTGTAGTCAGAATAATGAAGTTTTTAAAGAATAATGACTTAATTGAAGCTATAACTGATTTTTGAACTTCAATATCAGTCATCAACTGAGAAAAGAACTGTTGATTAATTTCATTTCTGATTCTGAAAATATGATTTGAGTTTAGCTTGTTTCTTTACAGAATATTCTGATTTGAGACTTTGAGAATAAGTCTTCTATTTCTAAAGATTTGAAAGTTTTTCTCTTTTTACATTTTCTTTTTCACTTTTCTATGAATAGAGATATGAGCAGTATTCTTCTCAGTTTTCTCAGGATTTTGAGCAGATTTTGAGACAGCAGGTTTAGAGATAGCAGATTCAGCTATTTGAGTATATGTTTTCTTCTGATTTAAAGAAGAAGAAGAAGTAGAAAAAAAAGAAGAAGAAGAGTAAGATAAAGAGTCAGTGATTATACTAGAAATTTTCAATATTTTTTAAACTGTGTTTGAAATTTCAAGTTTGAACTTGATTATCTTCTGTAGTTATCTAGTCTGAGTATGAAGAATTAACAGAACTTCTTTATTCATCTCACTCAGACACTGCTTTCTAAGAATCTTGCTTGCTTTTTCAAGTTTCTGTATTTTAAGAACTTGTTATTTCTCTATTTCTTCTTTCTTTCTTCTCTTCAGAATTTCAATCTCAGAAATAGTATTTGAGAAAGCATCTTTTTTCATATTAACTGAGTGTATTTTTGAACTTATTATTCTCACTCAATGAAAAGTTGATCAGACTATTTCAATTGAGATATTTCTAAGTCTGTTTTCAATTGAAAAGTTGATCAGACTGTTTCAAAAGAAGAATAAAAGACTTTTATGTATAAAATATCTGATTTTTTTCACACTAGTTCAGTAACTAGGTTAGATTTTTGAAGAGAATCTAATAAACTAAAATTGATTTTTGAGATAAATTAATAAAATCTTTACAATCTCTTTCTTAGAATACAGTGAGAAAGAGTATGATATCAATTGATAATGAATCAGATAATATAACAGTTTTTGAGAGAAAAACTGACAAAAAATAAATTAATTTTTTGCAGAGAAATTGATTAAAACTATTCAATTTTATTCTAAATTATTCAATTATTCTCACACAACAAGTGTGCAACTTAAATCAGTTAATAAAGAGTGTAAAAAAGAATTAAGTATTAATGAAAGCTCTTCAGTCACTGAAAAAGTAATTCTTACTTAAAAGAATATGAAATTATGACAGAAAACAGCTCTGTTTTTTATTCTTTGTAAGAATATTATATAAAACTCAGAGAAAAATATCTTACTTTTTCAAGAGAAGTAAAAAACTATTTCTAAGATCTTTTTTTTGCATTAACTGCTGTAGAAGAATGAGATAGAAACTGCTAAGATATATACTACTGTATACTCTTTATCAAGACTTTCTCACTTCAGAGTCTTGATATTATAGAGAATATAAGTCTGTTTCTATATAATAATATAAATATTATCAGCAGAATGTAGAGAAACTGGTTATTTATATCTTAAAATAGAAGACTTTGTCAATGATTATATCAATATATAGTTAATTCTCAAATTTAATAGAAATCTAGTATTGTTGTTCTCAATTTCTTACAGAATCTATTGAATATTAAGATATTAAAACTAGATTTAATATATCTCACTGTACAGAGATCAAAGACTCAGTCAGATCTTGAAGTATACTGATTTTATAGTTATTGATGTGCTGTTGACTCATTATCTGCTGATTATGTATTAAATGCTGTTACTGAGGTATCTTTTTGTATTATTCTACTGAGAATGAGCCAGATTGAGAGAGATAGTACAAGGGTGAGACTTGGTATTGAAGTCTAGATACACTGATGACAGATCATGAAGATTGCACTTCAGAAGTGTCTGTTAATTATGTGCTTGATATTATCACTGAGGTATCTTTTTGTATTTTTCTGCCAGAGATGGGCCAGATTGAGCAGGGCGGTACGAGGGTGAGACTTGGTGTTGATGTTTTGAAACATCAAAGATGAACAGGGTTTTCGCAGAGATTGCTTCTCAGATATCTCCACAATTACAGATTGAGAATCTTCCAAAATCAAGAAGATTGGTGCATATGACTATGTCTCTTCACCTTACAATTTGTATGGCACTTTGGCCCGGGGTTGTGGTGTGATAGGGGTGAACGGGGGATAATCCCACACGGGAGTTTTGAACAACATCTAGTTCACATTTAGCTGGATATCTCCACCACCACACGGGGTATGCGGTCGGCGATGGGGTCCAAATGCTCGTATGATCGAGGGCTTTTCGATGGATCTATCGGCGGGTTCTTATTCGAAAAATCGAGCGAGTTCGTGGTGAGGCGGTTGCTAGAGCAGTGATCTAAGACCTTTAATATACTTTGTATATACTCAGTGTGTTCTTTCTTCTTCATAGAGTACATTATCACATTATTCAGATATATTATTATAAAGATATTCAGATATATATAAAGTATTTTATTAATAAAAGACTAAAATGCTGTAGAAGTATTAGTCAGATTAAAAGACATTACTAGATATTTAAACAATCTCAGTGCAGTTCTAAAGACAGTCTTTCATTTATTCTCAGACTGTATTCACAGTTATATATATATATTAATCATATTCAGTTATATGAATATGATAGCTCTTATGAGATAGTTAATTATATTCTCAATCAGAGACAGAGAATAACAGCTCTTTATTATCTTGAAGTTCAGATTATAATAGTCTATATATAATCTGAGATCTTTATTCTTCTTCTTTACAAATATTACAGAGACTTCTGCAGAGATCTATGAAGATTAGATAAAGTCATTCTTCAGATTCTTCTATATATAGACTTATAAGACCTCTGTCTCATAATGAAAGAGCTTATAGATTAATTCTCAGAAGAGTTTCTACTCTTCTATTAAATCTATTATCAGATTATTCTTATAATGAGAAGAAAGCTCAGCTGTCTTTACTGAGCTGAATATCTCTGTGAGATCTCAGTATTTCTCTGATATCTGATGCTCAGTTTTTATAATTATGAGATTCTCAGATATTTATATAGTTATTATATAGATAAGCTTATCTTCTCTAATCAACTTTACAGTATTAACTGATTCTATCTTTATAAGTGAGTCTGTCAACACTGATCAGAAGTATAAACCTGACTTATGAATAGCTATATACAGATTGTGTCTTTAAAGTTATATAAGTTTTAAGTATATATTATCTGTGATGTCTGTAATAATCACAGTTTCTGTAAATCTTCTTCAGATTTCAGAGAGATCTTATAATTTAAAGATAATTCTTATAAGTCTCTCAGCTCTCAGATCTGAGTTCTTGTACTCTGCTTAATATAAGAGTAGATTCTCAGTTTTCATTATTCAGCTTATTTACAATGTAAGCTTTAGAGACACTATAGTAATCTGAGATTCTGAGTTCATCAATACTTTTTATACTTGTAAAGTAGTAGTACTGCAGTATAATCTCTCTCTGTAAGTAAGTATTTTCATCAGAGAAGTAACAGATTCAGATATCAGCTTCAAGACTCTTAAGAAGACTATTACTGACTCTATTCATAACTTCTCAAATTTCTATTTTAATTTATTCAGATAGTTTATATAAAGATATTCTGATTTAGAATAGATAAAGCAGAGTCTCTTTTTCTTAATCTCTCTATTATATACTCTGTTTATAGAAGCTTATAAAGCTCTCTCTCTCTACTTAGTAGTTAGATATAAATCTCTCTGTATCTTATTATCTTTTTCTGATAAATCTGTTCTCTGTTATTCTGACTCTTATGAGACTAATTAGTGATTCACTTTTTATAAATCTGTGACTCTCACAGTAATCTGTAAGTGATAAATAAGAGTTATCAGTTTCTTCAGAATTAAGAACTTAGAGTCTTACTCAATGTGCTTATTCTACATATCTTTATTTAGCTTCTTTATAAATATCATCATTCAGATCTTGTTTCAGAGCTCTGTTTTCACAGATTTTAATTTATATTATAATTTTATAAAGTACTGTAAGTAGTCTTTATCAGATTTCTTATCTCTTTTTCTAATATTAGTAATCACAGCTCAGATGTTCTCTGTCTGACTTATAAAGTTTATTAACTTATTCTCTAGATAGATCTTAAAAATAGATCAGTGAAATCTCTTATAATTATTCTCTAAATAATTCAGTCAGTTCTTAACTTCAGTGTAATAGAGATTTATTATTATATAGATAACAGCTTCTTCATCTTTTATATTACACAGTCAGACTTATGAGTTAATTTTAAATACAAACTTATAAAAGCTTTTATAGATTGTGATTTAATAAGTAATCTTAAGTAATTACAGCTTAAGAAAGTTTCTTTTCAGTTTATAAGTATCTCTGAAGATTATATCTAGAGACTCAGTTTAAGAGTGTTTACAGAAAGTAAGCATTTCTTGTAGAAAAATAGCTTGATTTTATAGAAGATACTCAAGAATATTCTTTACTAAGATTAATTTATTTATAAGTTCAGAGAGTTTCTCTGTTACAGATATAGAGAATAATATTTTATAAATAATTAATAAGTTCTGTAAGACTTCTT
This sequence comes from Blastomyces dermatitidis ER-3, assembly GCF_000003525.1. Taxonomy (NCBI): domain Eukaryota; kingdom Fungi; phylum Ascomycota; class Eurotiomycetes; order Onygenales; family Ajellomycetaceae; genus Blastomyces; species Blastomyces dermatitidis. The sequence goes on along the minus strand of NW_025544777.1, from coordinate 690,911 downwards.
TTATAAGAGTTATTCATAATTCAGATAACTACTTCTGAGTGTCTGTAGTAAAGATTGCAGAGATTAAAGTATATAAGTTTCTAGTTCTTTCAGTTATAACAGATAATTACTGACTGACTGAGCTTGAAATGTAAGAATAAGTGCTTACAGACAATTATTTAGATGTTTACAGCTTGATGTAATATATACTGTTAACTACTAGAAGTATTTGTAATAGAAAGATAAAATATAGAGATTAAATATATAATAGTATTTAAGCTGAGTTATGAATAGTATTTGTGAACTTCAGTCTATATAGTTATATATAGTCAAGAGCTGCTAACTCTATTAATTATATAAGAGATAGAAATAGAGATAAGAAATCTGTGAGAAGTGAGATTTCTTACAATATCTGTAATATTCTTGTAATAACTCTGTAGTCTATAAGCTCACTATTTAAGTAAGATAGTTAAGCTCATTTATACAGCTTCTTAAATAACTACTTCTACATAACACTGCTGACTAGTCATCACTTCAGTTCTGCATATTATAGTAGTTAAAATAATAATAATTATTATTATTATTATTCTTTCATTATACTTATATACAAGTAAAGCTTATGATGAGTTCTTGTGTAATGTTAAATACAGGTCAAGTGTTGATTATACAGGAGAAAATACAGGTGTTAAGATTATGTCAAGATAATAAGAATATAGAAAATACAAAGAAGTAACAATTAGATATATATGATAATAACTTCTCAGCTCAGAAACATAGAGTGATTTATTAAAGTGATTTATATACCTCTGTATTTATTAGAAATCTGAGGTGCTTAAGTTTCAGATTTAATGTATTCTCTGCGGGTTTCAAACCCACATGTCTTAGTTTCCCACGCTAAGATGCTACTGAGTGGCCGTATTAATCATTCAGTCACTGAAGTCTCATAACCTGTGAAAGGTGTAAAGCTTGTGTGATTGAAAGATTACTAGCTTGTGAAAAGTTATATAATGAAAGAATTAGTAAGCCAGATCACGTGACCTGATAATAATTATATAAAAACTTTATAAAAAAATGATTAAAAATTAATTAAAACTCTTTTAAATAAAACATATAATATGAATTTATATAATAATTAGAGAAAAATCTGTAAATTATATAAAAATTTTATAAAATAAAGAATTAAATAATAAACTTTTTTTTTATAATAATAAAAGATTTTTTCTCTCTGAGATTTTTTTATAAATATGAAGAGTTTTTAATAAGTATTACTACAGTACTGAGTCTAATTTTATAAAATTATTTAATAAAAAGTTTCACAAATAAAGTCTTAAAAAGAGAAGAGTATATAAAAAATTCTGCTTTTTACAGATTCTTTATCTCTATTTCTATCTCTTATATAACTAATAAAGTTAGCAGCTCTGAACTATATATAATTATATAGACTGAAGTAAACTGACTGTATAATTATATCTCAGATTAAAATCAGAATATTTAATTATTTAATTATTAATTTAATTAATCTTATACTATTTTAGTAAGATTTACTATCTACTTTTATTATATTTTTAAAATAAGATTATGATTTTTCCTTCTCAATTTAAATTTATTTTATTACTTTAAATAACTTTAAATCTTATTTAAGTATTATTAAAAATTATTACTTTTTAAAAAATTAAAAATAGTCTAATAAAAATTTTAAAATCTTTAAAAATAGTAACTTTATACTAAGAGTAAGACTAAATAAAACTAAATAAGATCACTTTCTTAATTATTCTAAGTTATAGTCTCATTTTAAGATCTGATTAATAGTTACTTTATATGTTTTTTTAATAATTAATCTCAGCAGAATTCATATCAAGAAATGTATAAAATCAGATTAAATAAAATTAAATATGAAATTTATAATCTTATTAGTCAGTCTAGACTGAAGTTTATAACTACTATTAAACTAATTATATAACTGTGTCTAGACTAATTACTGAGATTATAAATTTCATATTTAATCTTATTTAATCTGAGTTCATACATTTCTTAACATGAATCTCACTGAGACTTGTGATTCGGAAGAACGTACAACTGTCAGATAATAACGCGGCTGCTTCCGAACTACTAGCGTACGCGTACAAATGTAAAGAGGTCATAGTGACTGCTAATTAAATTAGTGTACAATATTATAATATATAAGAAGCCGGTGTACATCTGTAATCATACACTGACTTAAGCAACCTTTGAATCACATCTGATAGCATGTCTAAAAACTGATGAGAAGTACAGACTTCTACAGAGTATGATAATTCTGTCTACAAAGCAATTTGTAGTTATCATGCCAGTGTGGTCTTAGAACATCTCAAAAGATAGTGTATTAAGAGCAGTGAGCAGAAGAGCATCTGATTGATACTGCTTCACTTATTGAGGAAAAACTTCACACCCAGATGAATACCATGTATGTGAATGAATGAGGTGTGAGAAAAGAGATGAAAGTGATAAACCAGATTCAAAGAAGATCACTCTTCACTCAAAGAAATAAAAGAGAAGAGATGACTATCACTGAAGTTGTATAATGATAACAGAAATCATATAACAATATAGTAATAGAATAATATAGTGATATAATAATACAGTGATATAGTAATATAATGATACAGTGATATAATGATAGATATTGTATAATTAATAAGAAATCACTGAAATGAATATCTGCTCTAGCTGATATGAACAATACTCTTCTCTACTATCTGAACTGAAAGATATGCAGAACCTCTTAGAGAGTTTACTCAAAGTAGTAAGAAAAGCAGCTGAGATCACTGAATTAGAATTGAAGCTTTATACATGTATAAGAATTCTAAATGAGATTGAGATCTTGTATACACAGTAGCAGGCTGAGATGAAAGTCAAATAATAATTAGTATTCACTGCAGATCAAGTATTCACTATGAAGAGCTTCATCAATGTAATCATCATTATCAATAAAAATAGAGAAAATCAGATCTTAGACCTGCAGCAGAAGATTAAATATTTATACAGATAAATAACTACACTGAATCTGAAGATCTTATTATAATTATTCACAATCTCTTCAGAAGTATACACATCATTGAAGATCACTGTGCAGAATGAGAATTCAAGTATAAGATATATCAAGTCAGAAGATCTGCTGAAGTTATTAAGCTTTAATAGTGATTAAAAAAATAATGCTGCAATTAGCTGACTAAGTCAGATGTGATCATATTATCAGATTGAACATGAACTTATAGACAGATAGTTAACAGAATTTTAACAAGTCTTAAGATCTGTCATATTTCTACATGAAAAAGTGAAGTCATTATAAATAACTGATGAAAAGATGAATTTCACAGATCTGAAGCAATATTTATTCTCATAAATATGAAATAAGTTTTTCAAATGAATCTTGTATAACTTTGAGAAAGTGAATATATAAGATAAGTGTTATAAACACTTCACTGAGTGTAGATAAGTGAGTGATCTTACATTATACTTCATACACTTCAGCTTACACTATCTTGCATTAAATGAAGATCTTTTAACATCTTTCTGTTTACAGATCTTTATTCATGATCTTACACTCAAGTTGAGAGTGAAATAGAAATGCTTAATCTCACAGTCAGACATAGTGAAGAAAGCATATAACATTCTTATTATATAGAAATAAGTGAGTCAATTGCAACAGAAAATACTGCAATTAAGTATATCTCAATGAAGAACAGATAATCAGACTTCTACAACACAAGTCACATATCTGAATGTGATAAATCTAGATCTGAATTGTGATTCAAAGGTTGCTTAAGCCAGCGTACGATTACAGGCGTACGCCGGCTTCTTATATATTGAATCTCGTATGCTAAATTAATTAGCGGCCGCTAGAGCCTCTTTACATTTGTACGCGTACACTAGTAGTTCAGAAGCAGCTGTGTTATTATTCAATGATCATACATTCTTCTGAACCACATTCTCCCTCACCAGATTTGGTCACGCTCATGTGACCATATTGTACACCCTAGCTTCATGTGGATTAGCTCATCACTAGTATTTCATGATTGTATAGCCTATCTCTGATCTGACTAGTGTTCTGTGTACATTCTCACAAAGAAACTTTCACTATATTACATCACTTATTCACTAACTTTTCTCATTCTTCAATCATCTTCTTCATCATCATCATCATTGAATGTCACTATCTCATTCAAGATTCCTGTCTCTTCTTCTGTTCAACTCTTTTCATCTGTTCATCTATCACATTATATGTGTTTCTGACAATGACTCTCTGTTCTCATAATAAGCATCATCATAGTGCTCATATCAGGCAGTTCATTAGCAGTAAGTGTAACACATTATGAAACATATATGATCAGAACTTGTTTATCTTCTAATGATTGTCAGAACATACTATCATGAATGATATATCTTCTTCATCTTCTTATACACTCTCTTCACTTTCTTATACATTCTTGACTGTTTCTCTTCTTAGCAGGTTTCTGATTATGTTTTCTGACATGATTTTGTGTGAATGCAGATGCTGATATATTTGTTTGTATTCATGTAGAATCTTCATGCATTGACAGATCTGTGTCTGTCAATGATAGTGAACTCAATATTGAATCATTGATCAAGAACTTGAAGAACATGATAATAAAGAAATTGTCTGTGTTATATGTGATCAGATCTCTTATATTTCTCTCTGCTCTCTCTGTTTCTTTCTCTGCCACTCTCTCTCAATCTTCTACACCTGTCTCTGTGTCTGGTTCTCCCGCTCCTGCTATCTCTGGTTTTACTGTCTCTGCCTTTATTACCAGCTCTCTCTGTTTTAAGAAGATGTTGCATAGACTTAATAAATTACATCTCTCAGTATATACACTTCTGCTCTTCTTATCAACTCTCAGAATAATTTATTGTATAAAGACTGTGTATAATATAACTATCTGAAGCTTGATCATGAACACTGATTATTATATTTATTTTAAATATTTATGATGAAGTAATTATTCATTTATATCAGAGAATCATCTCTCTTCTTAACAGTGTCAAGATCATAAGTCTTTTTCTTTTCATCTTTTTGATCTGATACAGATTTTTCTATTCTTAGAGAAAATTATTATGAGTTTTACTATGCATGAAGTCATGACATTCACAGACATTAAGAAACTTTTCATAACTGTAAAGTTCAATATTACTGAGACATTTGCTCTGATGAATTTCTTTGAAATGATAGATCTGTATCAGTCTATTCTCTGATGTCTGTCATCTGACTTTGTAGTGCAGGCAAAAGATATCTGTGTTTTCAGAAATAAGAATATGAATGTTGTACTCTTTTACATTTATAAGTGTGAGGCTTGTATATCTTATCTGAGATGTCATTATGAGAATGAGCTGTTTACACACTATGTTCTACTTTCTGTATTTCTCTGTATCTCTCTCTCTCTTTCTGAGAAGCCTTGTACATGTTGAAATTATGTATACAACTCTAAGATCAGTGAGTGTTCATTCAGTAACTGTTCTCATCTCTGATTTTACAATTTTTATATACTAATAATGATTCTTAGTTGCTTCAGTGTCAGAGATCATTCTGATCAAAGATGATAACATCACTGAGACTACTCTCTTCTGTTCTCAAGCTTCTTCTGTCACTTTCTCTCTCTTCTCTGTAGAAAAGGTTGTGTGTACACTGAGTTATAAGTGTTCAGCCCTGAGTGACTTCTATTATTTGTCTGATTCTGTATCTTCTTCTTCTTCTATTTCTTCTGTCTTCACTCTCTCTGCTCTGACTTCTGGTTCTGTGAGTCTCACACTCTTCTTCAATTTCTCTATATGTACACGTGCGCATTTCTATATTAGCATTCCAGTCAATCTTGCAATCAATGACATTAATGTTGTATACAGAGCAGTAGAGAAATCAGAGATATGCACAGTATTGTTACAAGAGTAACTTACAACCCTTGAATTTCTTGCAGACCTTGAGTTTTGAGATTTTCTTTGTTTTTGATGTTTTTCAGATGATGTGATGTTGAAAATAGATTAAACATGTGATGTATAAAAATGAATGAGATGTGTATGATAATATTTGTCTTTTACAGCTGACTCTTACAGTTGATGATTAATTCATTATCTCTTTTCTTTTCTTACACTTTTTCTTTATCTGCTAGTCACTACTCTTATATAACCTCTATATAATACAGTATTCAGTGACTAGGTTCAGCAGCTTTCAACTTTTTATAATTCTGTCTCATATATTATACTGTCTCTCTTCACTCACTCAGATCACTACAGTGAATGACTCATTGAAACTAATCTTGTCTGACCTCTGAGTATTCTCAGAGATTGAGATGACTTGATCTCATATATCTGCAGATGTTTCAGATAGTTCATCCTCTGTGATCTCTGCAATTGAACTGATATAAACAGTTGAATTCAACTCTGAATTTCTCTTTCTTCTGCAATCTGACTCACATGCAAGTCTGTCACTCTGAGATCACTCTTTACTGCATTGTGTCTGCTGTCTGTGATATGTTATTATACAACTGACTATAGTCTTATCACTTATTGAAGTGTGATATTCATCTGATTTCTTCATTACTTCTCATTCTTTCCTTATAATTATGAAAAGATTGAAATAAGTGAGATTATCTGATTTGTAAGTGTCTATGATTTCTCTTACTTTGTAAGACTTTTCAATTGTAAGTTTCTTCTTTTTCAACACTGATGATAGTGCTGTGAATAACTATAATCTACTCAGGTCTTGTATCTTTACTTTCACAAGTTATGAATCATTGATTAAGTTGTGTAAGATCTGTTTCTCTGGTTCTTTCAATGCATATGTTCTCAGAGAATGTGATTTAAGTATCTTATATAACTCAAATTATCTAGGTTGGAACTTCTCAGAACTCTCATTGTATATGAGAACTCATGTTTTCATCTTGAGACTCAATTTCTTAACAAGTGAGTCTTGTATTCTTTTCAATTGAATTGCTCAGTTCAGAAGTAACTTGTTAGCTTTTGCATGTGTGTGACTGATCTCTTTCAATCTTGATTTCACATCTGTGACTGTTGCATCTGCAACTGCTACTATTGCATCTGTAACTGCTTTCTCTCTCATCTTTTCTGAAGCATTCTCTGGGATGCGCGGATGCAATTCATACAACAGATAGAATGATAAACACTTGAAGACTGCATGCTGTTGAATCTGTGTGATTAATAGTGCCTGTCTGAGATATTCATTCTATAGTCTCATAGACTTACTCACTAGATATTTCATCAGCATGTTGCTCAAGATTTCATTCAAGTGTTTCATCTTCTCATTCATCCGCGGATAATATGACATTGTTCTATGATGTCTTATCTGTAACTGGCTCACAAAATGCCTCACTACTCCTTCTACAAGGTTTGCACTGTTATCAGTTAGAATCTCACACAGCATTCCATAGTTGACATAGATCACATTATATAGAAACTTTGTCATCATCTTCTCTGTCATCTCTGAAACTGCTTTTGTAACTGGTCAGTCAGTAGTGTAATCAATAGCAGTGATTATTCATTGATTTTCATTTGACATTCACAGTAATATGTCTATGAGATTCACTTCTCATTATTTGAATAGTTGTATTATACACTTTATCTAATGTTATGCTTCTTCACATTCTAATCCTTTCTTAGATTCTTTCATGACCTGGCAATTCAGGCACTCATGAGTGTATATCTGAATATCCTCAGCCATGCTTGACTAGTATGCTCTTGATTTGAGTACACTCATGAGTTCAGAGCTTTCTAAGTGACTGAATTCTTTGTGCATGTGAGCTATCAAGTTGTGTTGAAATGAAGATTCTAAATAGAGAGCTTCTGCATATTCTAGATTGTGATAAAGCACAATGTTGTTTTTCAATTTCCTCAGCTTGAAGTTTGAAAGCATCTCTTCTACTACTTTCATAAGATGCTTATCATCTGACATCTTATCATTCTTCAAGTGAGAGATCATGATGTTCACTCATTCTGATTTCTTGCATCTTCTCAGTGTGTTTAATGTAAACATTTCTTGTGCCTGGTTTACAGAATTCTTATTCATGAAATCAGGTCTGCAACTGATTGCATCTGATATCACTGTGTTCAATCTCTTTCAGTATTTGATATGAAGATTGTACACTTGAAACTCTGAGATTCAATGTGCTAAGTGTTTGAAAGATTTTGTTATTAATTATAGATAGATGAGACTTTTATGATCTGTGATCACTGTTATTGTATACTTATTGTCAATATATCTATCTCACAATGTCAGTGCATGCTTAATCACTAGCAATTCCTTTTCATACACTGAGTAATTAAGCTCAGTGCTCAATAGTTTCCTATTATTATATATCATCAGATGCAGCTTGTCATTCTTACTCATCTGTAGAAGAGTGTCTTCAATAGCTCATTCAAATGCATCTGTCTCAATGTAGAAAGATTTATCACAATCTAGTTAAATAAGCACTGAGAATATTATTACACATTCTCTCAGTGTGAGAAAAGTCTCTTCATACACAGTATTTCAGATGATTGAATAAAACTTCTTCTTTCACAGATTTGCATCTGTTTCTCTTAAGAGATCTGAGAGTGATGCAGATATTCATGTGAAATCCTTGATGAATCTGCAGTAGTATGAGACCAACTCAAGAAACTGTCATACATAGTGTACATTTCTCAGCCGCGGCTAATTCACTATAACATTCAATTTCTTCAGAATGAGGCATATACAGTCATCACTCACTACATGTTCTACAAACTTCAACTCTTTCATTTCAAACACATACTTGATTGATTTGATATAGAGCTTATGCTCTGTCAGAGTTGTAAGCACTTCATTGAGATGCTTCAGATGTTTATTATATGAGTTTGAAAAGACTAGAATGTTATCAAGATATATAAGACATGAGGTTTCATTCTGTTTATAAAGAATTGTATTTATCATCATTTGAAAGATGATGAGTGCATTTGTCAGATCAAATAATATTACTAGGAATTTGAACTTTCTTCATTGTATATTAAATACAGTTCACAGAACTGACAGTTTGTCTACATGAATCTGTCAGTATTCTGAGAGAAGATCAATCTTTAATAGATATCAGATATTTTCAACTGTATTCAACTGTTATTGAATCTGTGACAGTGAATATTCATTCTTAATTATAAGCTTGTTAAGTGCTTGATAATTGATACATATTTATCACTCTTCACTTATCTTTTTCACAAATAGAACTGAAAAGCCCCATGCACTTGATGAGAGTTATATGAGATCATGTTCTAGAAGGTCTGTGATCTGATGCTTCTGTTCTTTGAGATATGTTTGTGACAGAGGGTATACATTCTGATTGACTGGTTTTGTGTCCTCTGTGTTAATCTCATGTACAAATCCTCATTCTGACAGCAATTTCAGTGAAAGATCTGTTCAGAAGACCTTTTCATACTTCTTCAGAAGCTTCTTTATACACTTATCCTCTCACATGTCTTTTATCTTAGTTTTCTCTGCTTCTGAGTTCTGTATGACATACAGAATGCTTTCAGATAAGATCTTGTAAATTGTTCTCTTTGCTTATTGATGTATAAGCAGATTTAATCCTTCTATATCAGAGACATGAAATGTTCTTCTCATATCAGTTAGTAGAATCATATGAATCATTTTCTTTCTATTGATTAACTGTATATGACATGTACATCATTAAATCTGCAGATTAAACCTTTAAAATCAATCAAGTCTGAGAATAAGATTGTATTTCACATTCTGCAGCTCTCATGCTTAAATATAGCAAGATCATTCTCTGAAGTGCAAGGAAACTCTTACTTTTGTAGATGATATCAAATATCAGTTATCAGATAATCTTATGCATCAGGAATTCTTCACTCAGTGAATCTCTTTCAATCTTCAGATTATATAATTATCAATATATTATATAGAAGCTTCTATATTCACTAATACTTTTGCAGCTATCTCTCAATTCTTACTCAAGTGTTCTCTATATATTAACATTTCAGGTCTCAAGGTATTGAGATGAGTATTCACTTCATTATTCTCATCTACATCTCATTCAGAAGTCTGCTTCTTCTTTGTATTCACAGAATTCAGAGAGTCATTCAACACAGGCATCTCTTTCACTTTGAAGACTTTTTATAGAATATCAGTGAGTGTCTTCAAGCTCACTGATTCTGCTAGTTTTTTAACTCTCTTGCTTCTCTTGACTGTGCATGCTGAGTGTAATCTTTTATATCATGATTTTGATGTCTGCAGTTGAAGCAAGCTCAATACTCATAATATCAAGATTTTCACTCAGAGAATCTCTTTTTTAGAGAATTCAGCACTTTAGCAATAGCATTCAGATCTAGATTCATTATATCTGAGTGTGTAGCTTGTGTCATAGAAGTCTGATTATCTGTTCTCTGCTAAGATATACTCAATTGCAGTATTTTCTGTTGTAATTGACTCACTTGTTTCTGTACAATGAGGATGTTATATGCTTCTTTCATCATGCCTGACTGTGAGGTTAAGCATTTTCATTTCACTCTCAACTCAGGTGTAAGATCATGAATGAAGATCTGTAAACAGAAAGATGTTAAAAGCTCTTCATTCAACACAAGATAGTATAAGCTGAAGTGTGTAAAGTATGATATAAGATCACTTACTTATCTACATCTTATAAAGCATTCATAATGCTTGTCTTACATGTTCACTTTCTCAAAGTTGTACAAGATTCACTTGAAAAACTCATTTCATGTTCATAAGAATGAATATCACTCTGAGTCTGTGAGGTTTATCTTTTTATCAGTTATTCATAATGACTTCACTTTTTTATGTAGAAATATGACAGATCTTAAGACTTGTTAAAATTTCATTGACTGTCTGTCTGTGAGTTCACATTCAATCTGATAATATAATTACATCTGACTTAGTCAGCTGATTACAGCATCATTTTTTCAGTCACTATTAAAGCTTGATAACTTCAGCAGATCTTCTGACTTGATATATTTCATGCTCAGATTCTCATTCTGCACAGCAGTCTCTGATAATGTGTATGCTTCTGAAGAGGTTATGAACAATCATGATAAGATCTTCAGGTTCAGTGTAGTTGCCTATCTGTGTAAACATTCAATCTCCTGCTGCAGGCCTAAGATCTGGTTTTCTCTATTCTTATTAATGATGACAATTGCGTTGATGAAGCTCTTCATAGTGAATACTTGATTCACAGTGAATGTCAATTGTTGTTTAACCTCTGTCTCAGCCTGTCACTGCATATGCAAGGCCTCAATCTCATTTAGAATCCTTGTATGTGTACAGAGCTTTGATTCTGATTCAGTGATCTCAGCTGCTTTTCTTACTGCTTCAAGTAAACTCTCTGAGAGGTTCTGCATATCTTCTGATTCAGATAGCAGAGAAGGGTGTTATTCATATCAGCTAGAGAAGGTATTCATTTCAGTGATTTCTGGTTGATCATATGATGTCTATTATTATATTACTATATTACTGTATTGTTCTATCACTATATTGTTATATGATTTCTGTTATCATTGTATGACTCTGATGATGATCATCTCCTCTTTTATCCTTCTTTTAAGTAGGGAGCAGACTTCTTTGAATCTGGTTCATCACTTTCATTTTCTTTCTCACATCTCATCTGTTCACATCTTATATGTGGCATATGCCTGAGTGTGAAGTTTTTCCTCAATAAGTGAAGCAGCATTAATCAGATGCTCTTTCACTCATCACTCTTCATACACTATCTTTTGAGGTGTTTCTAGGATCACACTGGCATGATAACTACAAATTGCTTCATAGATGGAATTATCATGCCCTGGAGGAGCCTGCGCTTCTCACCAGTTTTTAGACATGCTATCAGATGTGATTCAAAGGTTGCTTAAGCCAGCATACGATTACAGGCGTACGCCGCCTTCTTATATATTGAATCTCGTACACTAAATTAATTAGCGGCCGCTAGGGCCCCTTTACATTTGTACGTGTACGCTAGTAGTTCGGAAGCGGGCCGCGGTTATTTATCCGACGGGTCGTACGTTTCTTCCGAAACCACAGAAATGTCATCACTAAAAGCACTGAAATTCTCTGAAAAAGAGATTCTCTGAGTGAAAATCTTTGATATTTATAAGCATTTGAGCTTGCTTTTAACTACAGACATTAAAATCATGATGTAAAAGATTGCACTCAGCATGCACAGTCAAGAGAAGTAAGAAAGTCAAAAAACTAGCAGAATCAGTGAGCTCAGAGACACTCACTGATATTCTATGAAAAGTCTTCAAAGTGAAAGAGATACTTATATTAAATGACTCTCTAAATTCTGTGAATATCAAGAGAAAGCAGGCTTCTGACTAAGATGCAGATGAGAATGAAGTGAATACTCATCTGAATATCTTAAGACCTGAAATATTAATGTATATAGAGTACTTGAGTAAGAATTGAGAGATGGCTGTAAAAGTGTTAACAGACACAGAAGCTTCTACACAATATATTAATAATTATATAATTTAAAGATTGAAAGAAGTTCACTGAGTGAAGAATCTCTGATGTATAAGATTATCTGATAACTGATATTTAATATCACTTATAAAAGTAAGAGTTCTCTTACACTTCAGAGAATGATCTTGCTATATTTAAGCATGAGAGCTGCAGAATATGAAATACAATCTTATTCTTAAACTTGATTGATTTCAAAGATTCAATCTGCAGATTCAATGATGTACATGTCATATGCAGTTGACTGATAGAAAGAAAATGATTCATATAATTCTATCAACTGATATGAGAAGAACATTTCATGTCTCTGATATAGAAGGATTAAATCTGCTTACATATTAATAAGTAAAGAGAACAATTCACAAGACCTCATCTGAAAGCATTCTGTATGTCATACAGGACTCAGAAGTGAAGAAAATCAAGATAAAAGATATGTAAGAGAATAAGTGTATGAAGAAGCTTCTGAAGAAGTATGAAAAGATCTTCTGAACAGATCTTTCACTGAAATTGCTGCTGAAACAAGAATTCATACATGAGATTGACACAGGAGATGCAAAACCAGTCAATCAGAATATATACTCTCTGTCACAAACACATCTCAAAGAACAGAAGTGTCAGATCACAGATCTTCTAGAACATAGTCTTATACAACTCTTATTAAGTGTGTGAGGCTTTTCAGTTCTATTTGTGAAAAAGATGAGTGAGAAGTGACAGATGTGTATCAATTATCAAGCACTTAATAAGCTTATAATTAAGAATGAATATTCACTGTCACAGATTTAACAACAGTTGAATATGATTGAAAATGTCTGATATCTATCAAAGATCAATCTTCTCTCAGAATACTGACAGATCTGTGTAGACAAACTATCAGTTCTGCAAATCACATTTAATATATAATGAGAAAAGTTTGAATTTCTGATAATACTATTCAGTCTGATAAATGTATCTGCTATCTTTCAAACAATGATGAATACAATTCTTTATAAATAGAATGAAATCTCATATCTTGTATATTTTAATAATATTCTAGTCTTTTCAAACTCATATAACAAACATCTGAAGCATCTTGATAAAGTACTTATAACTCTGACAGAGTATAAGCTCTACATTAAATCAATTAAGTGTGTATTTGAAATGAAATAGTTGAAGTTTGTAGAATATGTAGTGAGTGATGACTATATACACCTCATTTCAAAGAAATTGAATATTATAGTGAATTAATCACAGCTGAGAAATGTACATCATATACAACAGTTTCTTAAGTTAATCTTATACTACTGCAGATTTATCAAGAATTTCACATGAATATCTGCATCACTCTCAGATCTCTTAAGAGAAATGAATACAAATCTGTGAAAGAAGAAGTTTCATTCAATTATCTGAAATGCTGTGTATTAAGAGGCTTTTCTCATACTAAGAAAATATATAACAACATTCTCAGTGCTTATTCAATCAGATTATGATAAACCTTTCTATATCAAGATAAATGCATCTGAATGAGCTATCAGAGGCACTCTTCTACAGATGAGTAAGAACAGCAAGCTGCATCTGATGATGTACAATGATAGAAAACTATCAGACACTGAGCTCAATTACTCAGTATATGAAAAGAAATTGCTAGCAATTAAGCACACACTGATGTTATGAAATAGATATATTGACAACAGATATATAACAACAGTGATCATAGATCATGAAAGTCTTATCTATCTACAATTAATAATAAAACCTTTCAAACACTTAGTATATTGAATCTCAGAGTTTCAAGTGTACAATCTTTATATTAAATACTGAAAAGAATTGAACACTGAAATGTCTGACACAATTAGTTGCAGACTCAATTTCATGAATGAGAATTCTGTAAATCAGGCATAAGAGACATTCACATTAAACACACTGAGAAAATGCAAGGAATCAGAATGAGTGAACATCATGATCTCTCACTTGAAGAATGACAAGATATCAGATAATAAGCATTTTATGAAAGTAGTAGAAGAGATGCTTTCAAACTTCAAGCTGAGAAAATTGAAAAATGATATTGTACTTTACTGTGATCTAGAATACATAGAAGCTCTCTATCTAGAATCTTTATTTAGACATGACTTGATGACTTATATACACAAGGAATTCAGTCACTTAGAAAGCCCTGAACTCATGAGTGTACTCAAATCAAGAGTATACTGGTCAAGCATGGCTGAGGACATTCAGATATATACTCATAAGTGCCTGAATTATCAGGTTGTGAAAGAATCTACGAAAGGATTGAAATATGAGAAAGTGTAATATCAGATGAAGTGTATAATACAACTATTCAAACAATGAGAAATAAATCTCATAGACATATTACTGCAGACATCAAATGAAAATTGATGAATAATCACTGCTATTGATTACACTACTGACTGACCAGTTATGAAAGCAGTTCCAGAGATAATAGAGAAGATAATGATAAAGTTTCTACATAATGAGATCTATATTAACTATGAAATGCCATGTGAGATTCTAACTGATAATGATGCAAACCTTATAGAAGAAGCAGTGAGGCATTTTGTGAGCCAGTTACAGACAAGACATTATAGAACAACATCATATCATTCACAGATGAATGAGAAGGTGAAACACTTGAATGAAATCTTGAGCAACATGCTGACAAAATATCTAGTGAGCAAGTCTACAAGACTATGAGATAAGTATCTCAGGCAGGTGCTATTGATCATGTGAATTCAACAGCATGCAGTCTTCAAGCATTCATCATTCTACCTGTTGTATGAATTGCATTCACGCATTCCGGAGAATGCTTCAGAAAAGATGAGAGAGAGAGCAGTTATGAATACAACAGTCACAGATGTGAAATCAAGATTGAAAGAGATCAGCCATGCATGTGCAAAAGCTAATGAGTTATTATTATTATTATTCTTCAATTATAGATGTATGCAGTCAGAGACTATGACATCTACCTGAGAACTTTTAGTTCTCAGGGTTTTTCCTATATCTGTAAAGTTAACTATTATACATTCATCAATTTCAGATATGCAAAATCAGAAAATTCCAGCTCAGAATATAAAAACTGTTTACAAATTGCAGTGTTTTAACATCATCTCATACTTTGAAATCATTTGACAATATCATGACAAAGGAAAAGAGAACACAGTCTTAAAGATAGACACATTAAATAGATAGACAGAAAGAAATTGAAAGGAAAAGATAAAATAAAGAAAGACTGTAACAAAACAAATTATTAAAAGATAGTATATAGCTGTTTTAACAGACTATATCTGGTTGATTTTCTCCTCTTCATATTCAGATAATTCTGAATTTAGTTATTTTCTTGTAGCTGCTTGAGTTTCTGATAGAAAGTCTATTAAGTATTTAATTCCTGTCTCAGTTGAGAATAAGAATCTCATATTTAATTGATTTAGATCATACTTCTCTTTCAATCTGGCTCTGAGACTATTGTATAATGCACAGTGTATTACAATATGCTCAGGATTCTCATTTGTATTACAGAATGAGCATTCTATTGAGTCAAATCTATCATCAAATCTTTGTATATAAGATTTGAAATAGTCATGTCCTAGTTTCAGCTGTATTATAGATGAGAATATTTTCTTTTTACATTTAATTAAACAAGATTTTCACTTAAGCTTTGTTTCAAATCTTGAATAATGTATACTCTTCTTTTGTTTCTGCCAGCTTTCATTCCACTTGTGTAAACAAGATTCTTTTATTTTTCTCTTTATAAAAGACCAGAACATAATTTTTTGAATAGATCTGCTTAATTCTGCACTCTTTTTTGCAGCTGAATCAGCCAATTCATTGCCATGAATATTCATATGAGCAGGAACTCAGTGTAGATGAATAATCAGCTTTGATGTTCTTCTCTTTTGAATTTTCAAAACAGAGTTTAAGATCAGTTCAAGATTCATTTGATCATTATGAATCTGACTATTTCTAAGTCTTTTTAAAGCAGCTTGACTATCAGAGAATATTCATGCCTCTTTCAAACAATTTCCTCTTCTATGAGATTTTATTTCAATGAGTTTGAAAGCTTTCACTATTGCAAATAGTTCAGCATCAAAGACTTCACATTCAGAGTCTAGATTTCAAAAATCTGAGATAAAATTGATATTATCTTCAGTATAAGCAATGCCTGTGTCTAATCTATTCAAGTTCTTATTTTTTGAGTCATCTGAATAAATCAGAATAGAGTCTTTTATATTGATTATAGAAATTCTCTTTGAATGCTGTTCATATTCTTTCTCTTTTAATAGTTCACTTATTTATAAATCTATAAGAGATTCAAGCTTTTCTCTTCAGAGAGATAACTTCTCATGATCAACTTTTTCAATATTTAAAGAAGAAAATTGATTTTTAATCAGAGAGCATAGTCTGTACAGTTGAGAAGGCATTTTCTTTGAAGAATTATTTTCATTTCAATCAAGAAATCTATTCTAATCCAGTTCATTTCCAGAGTTAATTGATGAAAATGAAGAAGAGACTCTTTCTCTAATTATATGATTTGAGCTCATCTTTACAACTCTCAGAGCATAGTTCATACAGGCCTTTTCAAATCTAATAGCAGGAGAAGGAATTAAAGCTTCAATTTTCATTGCTTTAATAGGAGATGATTTGAATGCTTTCAGAATTCTTCTCAAGACTCTGTTTTACAGACTTTGAAAGAGTTCAGTGAAATTCTCTTGATTATTCTATCAAATTTGAACTTCATAATCAGCTACTGATGTAATACAGGCTATATATAACTGTCTCATAGCCTGGAAGGATAGACCTCTCTCTGTATTTGATAGTCTGATTATGTTGTTCAATAGTCTTTCTGTCTTGACAGTTCTTTGTTGAATGTGATATTTAAAATTCAACTTGGAGTTTAACCATACTTCTAATTATTTGACATTTACACTGGGTTTAATCTCTCTATTTAAAAGAGTTAGAGATAGTTCTTTCTCATTGAATCTAGAAAAGAAATGAATTAACTCAGTTTTATTCATATCAAATTGAATTTAATTGATATCTGCTCTAACAAAGATTTCCTTTGCAGCTTCTTCAATTACTTTCAAATTCTCTTTGATAGTTTTTGAGCTGTAGACTAGACCAATATCATTCACATAACTCAGAGATCACACTATTCTCATATTTCTATTTTTAAATAGATATGCAGTGTATATTGTAAATAAAATGAGTGAGATTGAAGATCTCTGTGATACTTCTATTTTTATCTCAGTCTTGTCTTATTTCATTTCATCAAAGAAGAGTTGTATACTTCTTTTAGATATAAAACAGTTAACTCATTTTATTAGAGAAATTGACAGTTTTAATATCTTCAATGTCTGAATTAACTTTGACTTTGAAACATGATCAAATGCTTCTTTTATATTAATAAAAACTGCAGTTGAGACCAGATTCTCATGCTTTGCTATTTGAATATCATGAATAACTGAGAGAACAGTGTCAATTGCAGAACACTGTTTTCTATCTCTCATTTGTTCACTGAATAAAAGAGAATTATCTATAGAGCTTATAAAAGATAGTTAAGTAGCTATTATCTTTTCTAAAATCTTTTCTAGACAGTTCAATAGAGATATTACTCTATATGACTTAGGAATTGAAGTTTTTCTATTAGGTTTTGCAAGAATCACTTCAGTGGCTTCTCTTCAGCATTCAGAATAATATCCATTTTTCAAGAGATTGAAAAAGAGCTCAAAATATTCATTCTTTAAGTAGAAATATATATTCTGAATAATCAAGTGATTAATTGAATCAGGACCTGCAGCAGTTTTAACAGAACTTGAGAAGATAGCTAACTCTAATTCATCTTGTGTAAGATTAGATCATTCTCAGTCATTTTCATCAATGTAGTTGAGAAGTGATATATTCTCTTTCTCTGAATCTGAATCTGAATCTGAATCTGAATCTGATGAGTTCTGAAAGAGAATTCTCATGAAAGCTTGACATTTTTCCTCAAAAGAGTTTGCTGTATATGATTCATTCTGAAACTCATATTTCAAGGCTGGAAGTTTTGCTACACTTCTTGTTTTAGTATAGTTAAAAGCTTTAAAAACTTCCTTTTCTTATGCTTCTTCAAGAAATTTATTCCAGCAGTCTGTTTTAGCTCTTTTAATATCTGAAAAATATTCATTTCTGACAGCTTTGAACTCTTTATCAGATATTACATCATTCTTTCAATCTCTTCTAGCAGTAGCTAATTCTTTCCTTTTAGATGAGATATTCTCATTTCATCAAGGTTTTGAATACTCAGAAGATTTTCTCTTTGAAATATTATCTCTAACACTTGTTAGAATAATAGATGTAATAAGCTTCACTCTATTCTCAAGCATTTCATTTGAGATATCTTGATCAGAATTTCAATATAGCTCATTCTGTCTCTCAGATTTTAACAGTTTTATGCTTTCTTTAACTGCTTTTCAATCAGCTTTTTCAAAGTTATACTGATTGGAGAGAAGAGGATTTTCACTCATTTGTTTTTCACTCAGTTCAATATCAAATTGAATAATCTCATGATCTGATTCTGATGTCTCATTTAAATCAATAAATCAGTTTACAAGTCTTCTTTTCATTAGATTTTATAACATGAAGATTAGATCTATAATAGACTTCTGTTTCATGCCTTTTCTAAAGAATGTTTGTTGATCAGACTTATTAACCAAATCTATTGAATGCTCAAAGATTCATTCAATCAGATTATCAGCTCTTACTGCTCTCTTGCATTCTGAATTTCATCAGAGATGATGTGCATTAAAGTCTTCTACAATTATAGAGTTTCTTGATGAAGTTATGTTCAGAAATTCTCTATCAATTGTTCAGATATTGTTATATTCCTTCAATGACTTTTCATTATAGATATTTATGAGCTGTATAGTATCAAACTCATTTTCTTTATCTATAATATCACTCACCAGAATATCAGGGTCAGACATGATATCAAATCATAGATTAAATTGATATCTTGATCTCTTTCTTTCATAGATCACTACTCTTGACTTTATCTCAGACTTTTGAGATAAAAAGCAGTAGTAGCTTGAGTGAGAAATGACATATTTTTACTCAGCATCAAAATTCAGCTTCTGAAGCAGTATAAAATCAACTTTTTATTCAAATGTAATTTGAAGACAAGAATAAATGCAATTTGAGTTTCTATTCACATTATTTTGAATAAATGTGATTTTTGAAGAGTTTTTAAACTTTTTTTATTGTTTTTGTTGTATATTCATACTAAAAGAGAGTAGAGTAGAATCTAATCACTAGTATTAGATAGTAGATTATAACTGTTCTGAAAAGTAGAAATCTCAACTGCTTGTATTATATCTAGTTTATCATCAGAGTCATTTCTCAATTCTCTAATCTTAACAGAAGTTTGAGAATTCAAATTCTATTTACATTTCACTGAAGAATTGAAGTTTGAAGACTTAGATAATTGAGAGTTTCTTCTTTTTAAGCTTGCAGTTGTGAGTTTACTGACTTGACTATTCTCTTCAGTTCTAGGTTTACTCTGAGCTTCATCTTTTCTTCAGTTCTTTTGAGTTCTTGGAGTAAATATACATTCTTTTGAGCTAGATGCATGTTTTTCTTTGCAATTAGAGCATTTAAGCAGAGTGTGTTGATACATTTCATCTCTTTTTAAGCATATTTCACATTTATGCTCACTAGTTTTGTGATCTCTGACACAGAATGCACATTTTGAGTCTCTGAAACAGGAGATTGCAAAGTGTTCATATCTTTGACAGTTTGAACACTGTGTTTGAGCTTTGAGATTCATTCTTGAGTCTTTGTATTCATGAACTCTCATTTTCAAACCTGCTACTCTTACTTCAGAGATCTTTGACTGTTTCATTGTCTTTGTATATACTAGAACAGAGGCATTTCTTCTGCTTTGTCTGAACTCAATTGAATTTAGTCATACAGGCTTCTTTCTCAGTTGAATAGAGTTGTATTCTTCTAATTCATTTTTGAGAAGTAACATTTCTTCTTCACAGTCAAAAATTTCAACTGGAATATTATAAAGAATGAATTTGTCCCACTTTTCATCTCTCTCAGATAGAATTGTTGTGTTTAATCAAGATTTCACTGCTGATTTCCAGAGATTCTCATTCTGAATAAGGAATTCAGCACTGAATTCAGGCATTGTAGTCAGAATAATGAAGTTTTCAAAGAAGAATGACTCAATTGAAGCTATAACTGGTTTTTGAACTTCAATATCAGTCATTAACTGAGAAAAGAACTGCTGATTGATTTCATTTCTAATTCTGAAAATAAGGTTTGAGTTTAGCTTATTTCTCTGCAATATGTCCTGATTTGAGACTTTGAGAATAAGTCTTCTATCTTTGAAGATTTGAAGATTTTTCTCTTTTTGCATTTTTTTCTTCACTCTTCTATCACTAGAAGTATGAGCAGTATTCTTCTCAGTTTTCTCAGAATTTTGAGCAGGTTTTGAGATAGCAGATTTAGAGACAGCAGGTTTAGAGACAGCAGATTCAGCTGCTTGAGTATATGTTTTCTTCTGATTTAAAGAAGAAGAAGAAGAAGAAGTAGAAAAGAAAGAAGAGCAAACTGAAGAGTCAGTGATTATATTAGAAATTTTCAAAGTTTTTTGAACTGTGTTTGAAATTCTAAGTTTGAACTTGATCACTTTCTGTAGTTATCTAGTCTGAGTATGAAGAATTAACAGAACTTCTTCATTCATCTCACTCAGACACTGCTTTTCAAGAATTTTACTTACTTTTTCAAGTTTCTGTATTTCAAGAACTTGTTGTTTCTCTATTTCTTCTTTCTTTCTTCTCTTCAGAATTTCAATCTCAGAAATAGTATTTGAGAAAGCATCTTTTTCTACATCAACTAAGTGTACTTTTGAACTTATTATTCTTACTCAATGAAAAGTTGGTCAGACTAATTCAATTGAGATATTTATTAAACTCTTTTGAATTGAAAAGTTGGTCAGACTGTTTCAATTAAGAGATTTCTAAGTTTGTTTTCAATTGAAAAGTTGATCAGACTATTTCAAAATAAGAATAGCAGACTTTTATGTATAAAACACCTGATTTTTTTCACACTAGTTCAGTAACTAGATTAGATTTTTGAAGAGAATCTAATAAACTAAAATTGATTTTTAAGATAAATCAATAAAATCTTGACAATCTCTTTCTTGAGATACAGTGAGAAAAAGTATGATATCAATTGATAGTAAATCAGATGATATGACAGTTTTTGAGAGAAAAACTGACAAAAAATAAATCAATTTTTTGCAGAGAAATTGATTAAAACTATTCAATTTTATTCTAAATTATTCAATTCTTCTCACACAACAAGTGTGCAACTCAAATCAGTTAATAAAGAGTGTAAAAAAGAATTAAGTATTAATAAAAGCTCTTCAGTCACTGAAAAAGTAATTCTTACTTAAAAGAATATGAAATTATGACAGAAAATAACTCTGTTTTTAATTCTTTGTAAGAATATTGTGTAAAACCCAGAGAAAAACACCTTACTTTTTCAAGAGAAGTAAAAAACTATTTCTAAGATCTTTTTTTTTTGCATTAACTGCTGCAGAAGAATGAGATAGAAACTGCTAAGATATGCACTACTGTATATCTTCTATCAAGACTTTCCCTCTTCAGAGTCTTAATATTATAGAGAATATAAGTCTGTTTCTATATAATAATGTAAATATTGTCAGCAGGATATAGAGGAACTGGTTATTTATATCTTAAAATAGAAGACTTTGTCAATGATTATATCAATATAGAGTTAATTCTCAAATTCAATAGAAACCTAGTATTGCTGTTCTCAATCTCTTGCAGAATCTATTGAATATTGAGATATTAAAACTATATTTAATATATCTCACTGTGCAGGGATCGAAGGCTCAGTCAGACCTTGAGATATACTGATTTTATAGTTGTTGATGTGCTGTTGACTCGTTGTCTGTTGATTATGTGCTTGATATTATCGCCGAGGTATCTTTTTGTATTTTTCTGCTGGGGATGGGCCAGATTGGGAAGGGCGGTACGAGGGTGGGACTTGGTGTTGGTGTTTTGGAACATCAAAGATGGACAGGGTTTTCGCGAAGGTCGTTCCTCAGATATCTCCACAACTACAGATCGGGGATCTTCCAAAATCGAGAAGATTGGTGCATACAGCTAGGTCTCTTCACCTTACAATTTGTATGGCGATTTGGCCCGGGGTTGTGGTGTGGTAGGGGAGAATGGGGGGATAATCCCACGCAGGAGTTCCGAACGACGTCTGGTTCACGTTTGGCTGGATAACTCCACCACCACACGGGGTATGCGGTCGGCGATGGGGTCAAAATGCTCGTATGATCGAGGGCTTTTCGATGGATCTATCGGCGGGTTCTTATTCGAACAATCGAGCGAGTTCGTGGTGGAGCGGTTTTTGAAAAGCTAATGAGTTACTTCTGAACTGAGCAATTCAATTGAAAAGAATACAAGACTCACTAGTTAAGAAATCAAGTCTCAAGATAAGAATATAAGTTCTCATACACAATGAGAGTTCTGAGAAGTTTCAATCTAGATGATTTGAGTTATATAAAATACTCAAATCACATTCTCTGAGAACATACACATTGAAAGAATTAGAGAGATGAGTCTTACACAACTTAATCAATAATTCATAACTTATAAAAGTAAAGATGTAAGATCTGAGCAGATTATGATTATTCACAGCACTATTATCAGTATTGAAAAAGAAGAGGCTTACAATTGAAAAGCCTTGTGAGGTAAGAGAAATCATAGACACTTACAAATCAGATGATCTCACTTATTTCAATCTTTTCATAATTATAAGAAAAGAATGAAAAGAAATGAAGAAATCAGATAAACATCACACTTTAATAAGTGATGAGACTGTAGCTGATTATATGATAATGCACTGCAGATAGCAGATGCAATGTAATAAAGAGCAGTCTCAAAGTAGCAGACTTATACATGAGTCAGATCACAGAAGAAAAAGAAATTTAGAGTTGAATTCAACTGTTTACATCAGTTTAATTATGAAGATTACAGAGAACAAATTATCTGAAACATCTGCAGATATATGAGATTAAGTCATCTCAATCTCTGAGAACACTCAGAGATTGAGTAAGATTAATTTCAATGAGCTGTTCACTGTAGTGATCTGAGCAGGTGAAGAGAGACAGTATAATGTGTGAGACAGAATTATAAAAGATGAAAGCTGCTGAATCTAGTCACTGAACACTGTATTATATAGAGATTGTATAAGAGTAGTGACTAGCAGATAAAGAAAAAGTGTAAGAAAAGAGATAATGAATTGATTATCAACTGTAAGAGTCAGCTGTAAAAGACAAATGTTATTATACACATCTTATTCATTTTCATACATCATACATTTAATCTATTTTCAACATCACATCATCTGAAAAATGCTAAAAACAAAGGAAATCTTAAAACTCAAGGTTCACAAGAAATTCAAGAGCTGTAAGTCACTCTTACAACAATGTTATACATGTCTCTGATTTCTCTATCACTCTGTGTACAACATTAATGTCATTTATTGCAATATTGACTGAAATGCCAATATAGAAATGCACACACATATGTGTAGAGAAATTGAAGAAGAGTGTGAAACCTGCAGAATCAGAAGCCAGAGTATGAAAAGCAGAGGTGAAAGAAACAGAAGAAGAAGAAGACACAGAACTGAATAAATGACAGTGAGAGTCACTCAGAGCTGAACACTTACAACTCAGTGTGTATACAATCTTTCTCACAGAGAAGGGAGAGAAAGTAATAGAAGAAGCTTGAAAGCAGAAGAGAGTAGTCTCAGCAGTGTTATCATCTTCAATGAGAATGATCTCTGACACTGAAGCAACTAAGAATCATTGTTAGTATATAAAAATTACAAAAGCAGAGATAATAATTACTAAATGAACACTCACTGATCTTAGAATTGTACATGTAATTACAACACACATGAGACTTCTTAGAAAGAGAGAGAGAGATACAGAGAATTACAGAAAGCAGAACACAGTGTGTGAACAGCTTATTCTCACAATGATATCTTAGACAAGATGTACAAGTCTCATGTCTGTAAGTATAAAAGAGTATAACATCTGCATTTCTATTTCTGAAAACACAGATATCTTTTGCCTGCACTACAAAGTCAAATGATAGATATCAGAGAATAGACTGATACAGATCTATTATTCTGAAGAAATTCATCAGAGTGAATATTCTCATGATATTGAACTTTACAGTTGTAAAAAGCTTTTTAATATCTGTGAATATTACAACTTTATACACAGTAAAACCTATAATGATTTTCTCTAAAAATAGAAAAATCAGTGTTAGATCAAAAAGATAAAAAGAAAAAGACTTACAATCTTAACACTGTTGAGAAGAGAAGTGATTCTCTGATATAAATGAATAATTATCTTATCATAAATATTTAAAATAAATGTAATAATCAGTGTCTATGACTGAGCTTTAGATAGTTATATCATATATAGTCTTTGTACAATAAATTGTTCTGAGAGTCAGTAAGAAGAGTGAGAGTGTACACACTGAAAGATGTAATTCATTAAGTCTATACAACATCTTCTTGAAATGAGGAGAGCTGATAATAAAAGCAGAGATGATAAAATCAGAAGTGACAGAAGTGAGGATCACAGAAACAGAGATAGCAGGAGCAGGAGAATCAGACACAGAGACAGATGTAGAAGATTGAGAGAAAGCAGCAGAGAAAGAAACAGAGAAGGCAGAGAAGAACATAAAAGACTCAGCTACATATGATATAAACAATTTCTTCATTATCATATTCTTCAAGTTCTCAATCAATGATTCAACATTGAGTTCACTATTATCAGTGAATGCAGATCTGTTAACATATGAAGATTCTATATAAATAAAAACAAACATATCAGCATCTGTGTTCATATAAAATTATGTCAGAAAACATGATCAGAAATCTGCTGAGAAGAGAAATAATCAAGAGTATATAAGAAGATGAAGAGAGTGTATGAGAAGATGAAGAAGATATATCATTTATAATAGTATGTTCTGACAATTATTAGAAGATAATCAAGTTCTGATCATATACATTTCACAATATATTACACTTACTATTAACAAACTATCTGATATAAGCACTACAATAATACTTATTGTGAGAATGAAGAATCATTGTCAGAAATGTGTATAATATGATAGATAAACAGATGAAAAGAGTTGAACAGAAGAAGAGATAGAAATCTTGAATAAGATAGTGATGTTTGATAATAATGATGATGAAGAAGATGATTGAAGAATGAGAAAAGTTAGTGAATAAGTGATATAATATAGTGAAAGTTTCTTTGTAAGAGTGTACACAGAATACTAGCTGAATCAGAGATAGATTATATAACTGTGAAACACTAGTAGCAAGCTAATCTGCATGAAGCTAGAATGTATGATATGATCACATAAGCATGACTGAATCTGGTAGAAAAGAATGTGATTCAGAAGAACATATGACTGTCAGATAATAACACAGCCGCTTCTGAACTACTAGTGTACATGTATAAATGTAAAGAGGCCATAGCGGCCGCTAATTAAATTAGTGTACAATATTACAATATATAAGAAGCCAGCGTACGTCTGTAATTGTATACTGACTTAAGCAACCTTTGAATCACAGACTAGCTATTAAGAAAACATGTAAAGTGACTATATATCAGATCTTAAAATGAAATCATAACTTGAAAAAAATAAGAAAGTGATTTTATTTAATTTCATTTAGTTTCATTCTTGATATAAAGTTACTATTTTTAGACATTTTAAGATTTTTTTTAGACTATTTTTAATTTTTTAAAAAGTAACACTTTTTAATAACACTCAAATGAGATTTAAAGTCATTTAAAGTAATAAAAATAATTTAAATTAAGAAGTGAAAATTATAATCTTATTTAAAAAATGTAATAAAAGTAAATAGTAAGTTTCACTGAAACAGTATAAGATTACTATCTAGACTGGCCGGCAGGACCATGAATTTCACATTTAATCTCATTTAATCTGATCTCATACATTTCTTGATATGAG
Organism: Blastomyces dermatitidis ER-3; assembly: GCF_000003525.1. Lineage (NCBI taxonomy): Eukaryota > Fungi > Ascomycota > Eurotiomycetes > Onygenales > Ajellomycetaceae > Blastomyces > Blastomyces dermatitidis. The sequence goes on along the minus strand of NW_025544777.1, from coordinate 664,358 downwards.
TCTCATCAGAATCAAGCCTCAAAAAAATCTGAAAATGAATCATTTCTGAGAGAAATGACATGAAAAATGACCAGATTTAATTCAAGAACAGTGAAATGAGAGTAATTTTTCAGAATAAACTGTGAAAGATAATCATTCTTTCAAAATCAGAATGAGACTGAGACTGAAGATTAAAATCAGTCTCATTCAGTTCATTCAGTGATTGCTTATATAATCAGAATTTGATAATGATTATTGATAATGCTTATAAAACAACTAAATACATTCTTATGCAAGTTTATTCTTTACTTTCTTATGAAAACTATACTTCTCTGATATACTGTGATCAGAGATATTAAACTGTCTGATAATTCTATATTTTATAATTATGAGTTTCTTAATTATTTCTCCTTATAATTGTCTCTGATGATAGTGATAAATATCTCAACTTGAGTTGAACTTTCACTTCATTCTCACCTCTGTCAATAAAATTGTTAGAATATTATATGTCATCAGTGCAACAGTTGAATATGTACTCTTAATAATTTTTCATAACTCTAGAATTGATTTAGTATGTAAATTCATCAGATTATCTTGAAGATAGCAGTTAAATTTAGTTTTATAAGTATATAGTTTTATCTGATTTTCAGTTGCAATCAATGTATGTAAGTTCTGTTTCAAAGTTAGTATTATAGTTCTATATAATATGAAGTGTTATCAAAGATTATTACTTATTAAAGAATTGTATTTCACTATCTTCACATCTTAAATATCTGCTTGTTTAAATCTCTGATAGTTAGTATTGTAGTAGTCTTAGACTAATTTAACATATGAGTCTCATTTCTCCTCTGTTCAATCTTGAGAAGTGTAGATATTAACTTAATAGAAGAAATCTAGTAGAGCTGCTACAGCATAGTACTCTGTAAAAGATTGTTCTGTTTTACTGTAGTAATATATCAGTTTATTTCTTACAGTAATAATAGTCTGTGCTATAGCATCATCTCAGACTGAATTTCTTTTTAAGTGATTCAACTGCTTCTTAAGATAAGTAAATAAACTGTTATACACTCATCAGACTGACTGCAGCATTGATATACAAGTGATTGAAACTGTCTTTATTATCTTATAAAACTGAAACAGTAAATCAATCACATATTTCAACTGAGTTCACTTTATATCAGAAAGTTTCAATATCTGAATATTTTCTCAATCAGAGTGTTGCACTCAATGATCAATTATCTGATACAATTGAAGAGTCTGAATAGTTATCTTATATATTACACTTCACTGTATTCTAACATTCTGTATTATATTCAGTGATGTGACTGATTTATTTATTTATTAAATATCATAGAATCATTATTATTATTTAGAAGAGATACAAATTGTATTAATAATGTTTTGAATCTATAATATTTAAATTATTAGTCAATCTATTCAAAATTAATAGTAGTATTATCAAAAAGTGTTATTAAAAAGCAATATTAAAAAGTGTTGTTAAAAAACATTATCTTTTGTAAAGTGAATATAAAAGTTACTTGAGTAATCACTTTCATCTCATTCTCATTTCAAGAATCAGTCATCTTATTATTCTTTATCTTGATGTTAAGATTCTTTACTAGTATTTATATCATAAGTTGAATCACATGAGCAATGCAGAGAATATGACCTTATTTATCATTTCAGAAATGCAAAGTCAATTTTTGCTTCAAGCTCTTCATCATAGTATAGTTATTCACAGCATTATCAGTTGTAATTATAAGAAGACTGAGACTAATATCTCAATAGTCATTTTTAATCACAGTCATTAATATCTCTGTTATATAATTCTCAGTATAACTACTGATCAATGATTCAAATTCAATTAATGTCTCTTAATAAGTTCAGTTCTTATCAATGTAATAATATATAACTCTTATAAATGCAAGTTTGTTTGTACTAGTTTATACATTCACTGTGAGAGACACTCTTCAATGATTCTTCAACTCTGATTCTAAATATTGTATATTGACTTTGTAGTGTGTCTTAAGATTGAACTGAAGACAGAATTGATGTGAAATATGAAGATTTGAATTAAGTATTTGAAGAAGTGTTCAGAATTCAGGATTTTCAATTGATTGAAGAGAAAGATTCAGAGATATACATATGTGAAGTAATTATTCACAGAAGTTATCAGATGAGAGTTATGAAATCAGAGTACTAATACAAGAATATTTTCACATAATTTCCTTCAAATTAGAAAGTTAGTGTTATTAAAAATTATTATTTGATAGAGTAACTTATCAGCCTAGTAATAATTTTCTGATTATTTTTCTTTTATTGTCTGCATTCTGATAACTTCAGATGTCAGGAAATTTCTTCAGAGTTATAATCAGTTTATAATGAATGTTTCTGAATAAAGTTACAGTAATTGCAGCAAAGAGATGACTCTTCAGTAATCTGTAATACAATCTATTAATAATTATTTCACAGTTCATCTTGATATTTATGTTGAGTTTTTCATAAATTTCATGACCTGGAATCAGATATGAAGAATGAAGTAATTATTTATTATAATTGAAAGAGAGTATTTTATGTTAAATTGTAAATAATATAGACTTTGTAATTCACAGTGATTTCTTAAAGAGTTTGTGAATCTTCAATAGAAGTAAAAGAAGTGAAAGAAGTGAATTTAGAAGACATGATAATAATTTAAAAAAGATGATAATTTATTTTCAATAACTGATCACTGATGTGTGTAAGAAGAATTAATATAAGAGAAAATATTCTTGTTTCTTAACTTAGTTATAATTTTAGTACTAACTCAGATTCAATATCATTGATATATAAAAATAAATAAATAATCTTAATTAATCTCTATCATATTTCTTGAAATATATTAATATTGTAAAAGAGAGTGTTATCAAATTATGTTATCAGATAATATCATTAAAAATATATTAATATTATAAATATCAATGTTGAAAAAATGTTAATACTTATACATTATAGTGATTTGTGAATCATGATAGTTAAATATATATATATATATATATTATTTCTGACTTGATTACAACTTGTACAATAATTTTTGAAAACTCAAAATCAATTTTAATTATTAATAATTAAAAACTTAAACTTATAACTAACTAATATAATAAGAAAAAAATCTACTTCTTCTCTTTCTTATTCTTCTTATCATTCTTCACAATTCACTTCTTATTCTTCTTCTTCTTCTTCTTCTTCTTCTTCTTCTTCTTCTTATCTGAGATAATAATCATCTCAAAATCTCTCTTCACTGTCTTCTCAGGGAAGAGTTCTCACTGCTTCTCTTCAGTCAGATCAATCTGTATCTCAAAATCCTGCATTTTCTGATCTGCTGTCTCAGGTTTCATCTCAGCAGTAAGCAGATTGATATACTCAGAGAGTAGAACTGTCTTCTCAATATTCTGAATCATGAAGTACATTTGAGACCTGAATAAGACCTCAATTCTCTTCTTCTCTGCCAGCTCCTGCTAATCAATTAGAGAACAGAAGTATTATTAAAAATTATTATCTCTTAATAAAAAACTTACTAGTTTTAACTTCTTTATCTTTTACTTTAATATCTTCTCAATCTTCTTCTGCTACTGCTTATTTATAGTAATACTCTTCTTCTCTCTCTCTCTCTCTTTATCTTGATCTCAAATCATTCTCAGAACTTCTTCTGATTTCATTACTACTGTATGAGACTCTTCACTATCTTCTTTTTCAATCTCTCACAGACAGCATTATCTGCATTATTTCTATACTTAGTTCAGTCTAAATCTATCAGAAGTGTTACTTAAAATTGTTATTATTCTACTCTCTTACAGAGCCTCTTCAAGACATTATAATATGTCTTATAATCTGTCTTTCTATGCTTAAATGCCTTCTTCTTCTCTCTCTTCAATCTGTAATGATACTCACACGCCTTGATGGTCTGCAGAACCGCAGAATATTTAAAGAGAGATAACATAATTGGTTTTAATAAGTGTTGAGAGAGAGGTGAAGACAGGCAATGATATAATAATAATAATGATGATGATGATAATAATAGTGATAATAATGATGATAATGATGAAAGAGAAAGTGCATTGAAATATATTATTAACTTATCAAACATAAAGAGACAAAGAAACTATTAACAGCTTTCAGAGATGTACAGAAACAGCTACAGTGTTACATAGTAATATTATCTTCATTCAATACATGTATTATTAATATTCTTTATATGCATTTATCATATAATCTATATCAGAGATACATGCAGAAAACAGATCTTTATTACTAGAGAGAATAATTACAGTGATTCTCTATTTTCATATTATAAAGATAAGTTATTCTTATTTCTTTCTTCTCTCTTTTCTCTTCTTCTTCAATTCATCATTAAGTTCAAGCTGGTATGAAAACTATTAAAACACTCATAGAAACTCTCAAATTAAAGAGTATAAACTAATCAAATTTTAAATGCAGATGAATTAAATTAATTTATTAATACTAATTATTCATTTCTCTTTCAATAAAACAACAGTTGTGTCTTTCTTCTCTCTCTCAAATGAAACATAGCTTGTGAAAAGCAAGTATTACATCAGACTATAATAGCAAACACAGCCTCAGCATGCAGAGCTGTATACATACAGTGCATGCTGAACTGAGAGACTGTGTGAGTTGTAAACTGACAGCAGCATTTCAGAAAGAGCTGTGCAGTATGAGAAAGCTGCAACTCTCAGTCATATATGCAGAGAATGAATCACTGCAGTAAGTGTATATGTATTATATGAAAGTAACACTTTTTAATAATACTCAGTCTCTGATATCATGAAAATAGAGTCTCTCTGTGAGATCTGTTTTTATCAGAAGTCAGAGAATCTTATATTCTTCAAGATTATCTTCATATATCTTATCTGTGAAATTAATAAAAGAAATTATTAATTTCAGCATTCTGCTCTTAATGTTATTCAAGTGACAGCAGAGTTCATTCTGATCACACTTTTTAAGTGTATATTTTCTAATTATTCACATTTATACAGATATATACTGATTATTTATTAGATAATGTTAAGATAATGACTCATTATAGCTGTATTACTCTCACTGTGAGAAATACATGATTGATAATAAACATTATAAAAACTCTGAGAAGTAAGTATTTTAAGAGTACTGCAGCTCTGTAATCTTGATTTTTTTTATTTTTATTTTTTATTTTTTTCTTTTTCTTTTCCTTTTTTTTTATTGTGATTTTTTCTTATGTTTATTTTATTTTTTGTTTTTTATTTTTTTTTGTATTTTATGTTTTTTTCATAATTAAAATTATATGAATTATGATCTGTATTCAGAAAAGTAATGATATTTGATAATACTCTCTATTGAATTTTTAACAAATGAGTACTATGTTATGATATTATGTAAGTGAGAAGTGATTTCATAATCTCATTTAATGCCATTCTCAATAATGAGATCAGAATGAAAATGTAACTAAGAATTTAAACATATTCTTTATTCAGAACTAGATTTTTATTTAAAAAGTGAATCTGAGATCTTTAATATTTGAAATAACATGATTTGAGATCAATGTAATGAACATAAATCATGATCAGAAGTAATACTTTTAGACAATATAACAACTGTAAAGTTTGATTCTAGTCTCAGACACAGTCATACAGTCAGTCTACTACTATCTAATGTTAAAACTGTGTAATGAGATCAGTTGAATTGATAATAAAACTATTAAAAAATCTAGTTCTAATCTCAGACACAGTTATATAATTAGTCTAACTATGTCTAAGATTAGAATCAGAATATTTAATAATTTCATTATTAATTTAATTAATCTTATTACATAATTTTAAGATTAAATAGTAGTTTTATACTATTTTAGTAAGACTTACTATCTACTCTTATTACATTTTTTAAATAAGATTATAATTTTCACTTCTTAATTTAAATTATTTTTATTACTTTAAATAACTTTAAATCTTATTTAAATGTTATTAAAAAGTGTTACTTTTTAAAAAATTAAAAATAGTCTAAAAAAAACCTTAAAATATCTAAAAATGATAACTTTATACTAAGAATGAGACTAAATAAAATTTACTTTCTTATTTTTTCTAAGTTATAATCTTATTTTGAAATTTAATATATAATTACTTTTAAACTGACTGTATAACTATATCTGAAATCAGAATTAGAATTTTTAATAGTTTTATTATTAATTTAACTAATCTTATTATATAGTTTTAATATTAAATAGTAGTCTTATACTGTCTTAGTAAGACTTACTATTTACTCTTATTATATTTTTTAAATAAGATTATAATTTTCACTTCTTAATTTAAATTATTTTTATTACTTTAAATAACTTTAAATCTTATTTAAATATTATTAAAAAGTATTACTTTTTAAAAAATTAAAAATAGTCTAAAAAAAACCTTAAAATATCTAAAAATAGTAACTTTATACTAAGAATGAGACTAAATGAGATTAAATGAGATTACTTTCTTATTTTTTTCAAGTCATGATTTCATTTTAAGATCTGATATATAGTCACTTTGCATGTTTTTTTAATGACTAGTCCCAGCAGGATTCATGCTAAGAAATGTATAGAATCAGATTAAATAGAATCAAATGTGAAATTCATGGTCTCAGTGACCAGTCTAGTCACTTTACATGTTTTTTTAATGATTAGTCCCAGCAGGATTCACATCAAGAAATGTATGGGATCAGACTAAATGGGACTAAACATGAAATTCATGGTCCCGGCGGCCAGTCTAACTACTATTCACAACTCAGCTTGAACACTATTATACATTTAATCTCCACATTTATCTTCCTACTGTGAATACTTCTAGTAGTCATCAGTACATATCACGCCAAGCTGCAGACCTCTGAATAATCGCCTGCGAGCACTTATTCTTACATGATCAGTCCAGTTTGTAGTAGACCTATATTCTTCACACTCTATACACGTCCGTTATGCACCGCAATGGAGCAGGATGGACAAACCAATAGGAGCGGCTCCCGCCAGCCGCTCCACTCCGCTGGGCCGGATGAGTCCGCTGGGGAACAAGCTTCCCGCGAACCCACCCAGGTATCTGACACTGGGCGCGCCTACTCGCAGGTGGCAGCGGAAAAACACGCTGTCATGATCGCGGAGGTCTGGCAGAACGCAGTCCAGTTTGCAGTCCCTTGCCTATCTTCCACTTCAGAACACCATAGCACCGGTGATCAGTCTGGGTTGTGGCCACAGTTGCGGTAGACCCACCTTCTTCGCACCTTATACATCCCCCGCCAGCTGCTCCTATTGACACTACTTTCCCCTGCCACTGCAGCTGGTGATCAGTCCAGTTTGCAGTCCGTTGCCTATCTTCCGCTTCAAAATGCCATAGCACCGGTGATCAGTCTGGATTGTGGCCACAGTTGCGCCCCCGCCACTGCAGCTGGTGATCAGTTCAGTTTGCAGTCCCTTGTCTATCTATCTTCCGCTTCAGAATGCCATAGCACTGGTGATCAGTCTGGGTTGTGGCCACAGTTGCGCCCCCGCCACTGCAGCTGGTGATCAGTCCAGTTTGCAGTCCCTTGTCTATCTATCTTCTGCTTCAGAATGCCATAGCACTGGTGATCAGTCTGGGTTATGGCCACAGTTGCGGTAGACCCACCTTCTTCACACCTTATACACATTTGTTACAGACTGCAATGGAGCAGGATTAACTCACATTCAAAACAGACCTAGTGCTTGCTCTCTCATTCCTTATTAGGTTTAGTGCCCGCGGCAATTAGTGGTTTCTCTCATCTTCTTTCAACCTCATTTTTTATCCTGCCACCCCATTTTCATTCCCCGCGACCGCTCCTTTTCGGACAGGGGGACTGTGGTGTCCACCCTTACTACTCCTCAGGGCTTCCGCTCCTTCCTTCTTCTGCTCCATCCTTATTCCTCTATCTAGAAGCACATCCATCTACTACTTCTCAGGGCTTCCGCCCCTTCCTTCCTGGGGCTTCCACTCCTTCCTTCTGTAAAGTCAACCATGATAAACAAACAAGCATGTACTTATATATATATAGGGGCGCCCGCCCATCTCCATCTTAGAAGAATGAGACAAGATTTACCTTTTTACATGTACTATAAGTTACATGATTGGCATACACTGAAAGTGATGTATGCTGCAATCTGTATGATATGTGAGACTTAGAGATAGAGATTTGCAGATATCAAGAATTCTCAGACTGAGTCTTTATATTCTTTTCATTCACCTGCTCTTTCATCTCATCATTGACTGAATTCTCTTCATTATCTGAAACTTCTGAAATAGATAGTTTGAGGAGACTGAGGTGCAGAGTAGAAGTCTCTGTACAGACTTGCAAAGCAGCAGAACAGTGGATGTTGCAAGACATATTGAAAAAAAAGTTGACTGACATATGTGGATTCGATGATAAAGATTAGAAAGACATGTATTCAGATGATATTTGATGAAAAAAGATGTGAATTATATGATAATTGAATGGTTCTGGAGAAATGTGGATATTTTGATTTTTTTGTGGTGTTTTGCTACTAATTTTCAGAGGGGGCTGGGAAAATTCTGTTTTCGCAAGCAATATGTCCGCCACAATATATCGTCCCTTAATACATCGTCCATTTGGGTTTCCTTTCGTTTTCCCTTCTTCTTCGTTCTTGCTTTCTTCGTTATATAGCAAGTTGAAATCAATACTCCTATGCTCATGAAAGTGTTGCTTTACGTATTGGGAAGAAATTGAACGAACAGTGCTATTATGAAATTTCCAGAACATATTAAAGTAGGTTGCTTGTGAGGCAAAATGATATAAAACTCCATCCCAGTATCACCAGTTCTACCATTGCGCCGGTGCAATTATCTGCGCGCCATCCCATGAGAATCCCTTTTAGCAGCCCATTTTCATGCCAGGTTTAAATAATCAATCCACGCATCACAAATAGTCCTTCTTCCTACTCGTCCTGGTATATTGACTGAGTGCCCATTCAACCTCGCCTCCGGAGTCCTTCTCCAACGTTCCTCCTCGGATTTGGAATAGTCTCATCGTCATCCGCGGCCCGACTTCAGCTAGTTCAACTGATTGGTATCCAGTCTTAACGAATACATGATGTCGCACTTCTATACTGTCTTCTATATTTTTAAAGGTGACAACCCTACTCCCGAGCTTCCCATTTGCTTCCCGCGGCGGGAAAATATGTTTTAGGATTTGGACGACACGAGCACCCAGCTTGGTGGTAAACCCTTCAAATATTAGGTGAGGATAGCTTTCCGAGACGGTTCCTCGTGCAGAGTTCGGAATATCTGCTCGTAGCATGACATTATGTAGCGAGAAACTGGCCGTTGGGCCATAGGGGAGGTGAGACACGGTTATCGCAGTGGGTGTACCGCGATGCTCGTGTAGCAGGATCATATCAGAGAGTGCGGACGCCTTGGCGCTTGCTAGAAGATCAGGAATGACTAGATTTCCCCGATTTATCCGAATCGAAGTTGGGATGAGTAAACGCATCTCTTTGGCGAAAGTACTAAGGCGCGCAGAGGGAGAACGGGACGTTGTAATGAGGGGTCGAGGGTCAACGATGCCGGATGTGAGAGCATACTCGTCATCGAGGTCAAGCATGTCAGAATCTTTGGAGTTAGGGTCTCCCGGTTTCGAGGATGTGGGTAAGGATTCATCGTATTTGAAATCTTCTCGCAATATTTTATCATTGGCCACAGAGGGATCTAACGGTTTCCCTGACGCAAGGGCAGCTTTCAGCTTCGCGCGCTTCTCTGCTATAGAAGCATCGCGGAGGAGGAGAGCTTTTCGGTAGAGATAGTCTCTCCGTTCACGAGCTTGACGGCGCTGTTGGTTATGTTAGCACAAATCGTCACAAATCAAGATCTGGGGAGAGGAATATTCATACAATCATTTTGACCCGTGGTTTAGTTGCTGAAGGACGCAAGGCTGCTGACTGAAGGACCATGTGCGCTATGCCGATATTTTTGACTTTATTTTTTATTTAACGGGGAACTAGAAACTGCACTTGTGGTTAGCCGCGGCTGCCGTAGTTGTAACTATCGCAGATTTCGCGGGTCGTAGCGATTGCCATCCGGGACCATCACTCCCACTACCCAGGTGGTAACCTCTAACTATTTCGACCTTTTTTAATTGTCTGTGTGCCATAGATCCTTGGGTTGCAGAACGGAAGTGACTCAGTTTTCTATTCTTGCCTTGTGGCTATTTCTGCTGTACGCTCCCCTCAACTGGCTATGTCATGGTTCTCGCTGTAAATGGGATATCTGCCCGTCAAAAATGCTCGTGACGGACTGTACAAAAACAAAATTTGATGCTGACTGTTTGAAATTTCTCCGGTTACTAGTGACAAATAATTTTCTTTTATTCGGTCGTTCTGAATGCGAGGTTCGACTTCACTCCGAAAACGGTATCACTGTGCTTCTGCACAAGCTGCAACGCTCGAAGGGAAAGACAATAGATTTGGGAGAAAGTGATATACGTCAATATGGAGGCTTTTAACTATATGGGAAATCATCTAGTTTCAGACTCTGCTTCTACGATTAACGCTGGAGACGACATGTCTACCATCGATGGCGATGAAAGCATCTTAAATTTAGCCACCGGGCCTCGAAAACGACAACATGATGATGAAGACGAGATATCGGATAGCTTCGAGGATGATGATTTGGAAAGCATGGCTAGCGTCCCTGTCGATGGGATCAAAACGACCGCCACCAAACCGGAGGAAGAAAAGGAACTACCTGTTCACTCATGCGCGTAAGTTGGAGATATAAGTTCCGTCGCTGGATGTGCCAAAGTGATGGAGTTTATGATTACAGCATACTGACTTTTGGCTCTTCCTTTTTATAGTTACTGTGGAATTCATAATCCAAGCAGCGTAGTGAAGTGCTTAACTTGCACCAAGTGGTTTTGCAGCGCGCGTGGCAACACCTCCTCATCTCATATCGTCAATCACCTAGTCAGAGCAAGGCATAAGGAAGTTCAGCTGCACCCCGAATCGTCGCTTGGTGACACAATTCTCGAATGCTACAATTGTGGGACGAAAAATGTTTTCCTTCTAGGCTTTATTCCCGCCAAATCCGACACTGTTGTGGTGCTACTCTGTCGGCAACCTTGCGCTGCGATGCCTTCCTCGAAAGATATGAACTGGGATACGTCCCGCTGGCAGCCTCTTATCGAGGACCGTTCCTTTTTACCATGGCTCGTGAGCTCTCCGTCTGACCAAGAACAACTTCGCGCGCGGCATCTAAGCCCTCAAATGATCGCGAAGCTAGAGGAGATGTGGAAAGATAATGCATCGGCTACTGTTGAAGATCTCGAGAAAGCAACGGGTGTTGATGACGAACCTGCGCCAGTCCTCCTTCGATATGACGACGCTTACCAATACCAGAACGTATTCGGCCCCCTTGTGAAGATCGAAGCCGACTATGATCGCAAATTGAAAGAGGCCCAATCTCAAGACGGCTTGGTTGTGCGGTGGGACCTAGGACTGAACAACAAGCATCTGGCGAGTTTTGTTCTCCCGAAGCTGGAACTTGGCGATGTGAAGTTGGCTGTTGGTGATGAAATGCGGCTTAAATATACTGGAGAGCTGCGACCTAAATGGGATGGAGTAGGATACGTCATTAAAATTCCTAACAATCAGTCTGACGAGGTTACTATTGAATTGCGAACCAAAGGCGATCATAAATCTGTCCCCACTGACTGCACGCATAATTTCACAGCTGATTATGTTTGGAAGGCGACATCCTTTGACCGAATGCAGCTAGCCATGAAAACATTTGCTGTTGATGAGATGAGCGTTTCGGGTTACATCTTCCATCGACTTTTGGGGAATGAGGTTGCCGCTGGGCCTATGAGAACTCAAATGCCCAAGAAGTTCAGCGTGCCAGGTCTTCCAGACCTCAACAGCAGTCAGACTAATGCTGTGAAAAGCGTCCTTCAGAAACCTTTGAGCTTAATTCAAGGACCTCCTGGCACTGGGAAAACCGTCACTTCAGCTAATATTATTTATAACCTGGCAAAAATAAACGGCGGCCAAGTGTTAGTCTGCGCACCGTCTAATGTTGCGGTTGACCAACTTTGCGAACGCATCCACAGAACTGGGCTGAAGACTGTTCGGGTCACTGCCAAGTCACGAGAGGATGTGGAATCCCCTGTGGGTTTCCTTTCCCTTCATGAACAGGTCCATAACAATGACAGCAATATCGAACTTGTCAAACTCAATCAACTGAAGGCTGAGCTGGGTGAGCTTTCTAGCCAAGATGAGAAAAAGTTCAAGCAACTTGTTCGTGCTGCGGAGAAAGAGATCTTGAGCAATGCGGATGTTATTTGCTGTACCTGCGTTGGTGCTGGCGATCCACGCCTCGCAAAGTTCAAATTCCGAACCGTCCTTATTGATGAATCTACTCAATCTGCGGAACCCGAGTGCATGATTCCCCTCGTCCTAGGATGCAAGCAAGTTGTTCTTGTTGGCGACCATCAACAGCTAGGACCTGTTATCATGAACAAGAAGGCGGCAAAAGCTGGGCTCAACCAGTCTCTATTTGAGCGCTTGGTCATCCTTGGATGCGCGCCTATCCGTCTCAACGTGCAGTATCGCATGCATCCATGTCTATCCGAGTTCCCTTCAAACATGTTCTACGATGGATCCTTGCAGAATGGTGTGACAGAGTCTGAACGTCTTCTTAAGGACGTTGATTTCCCCTGGCCTGTGGCGCACAACCCTATGATGTTCTGGTCAAACCTAGGAAATGAGGAAATTTCGGCATCAGGAACGTCATATTTAAATCGTACCGAAGCTGCCAACGTGGAGAAAATTGTTACCAGGTTTTTCAAAGCTGGCGTGAAGCCTTCTAGCATCGGGATTATTACCCCGTATGAAGGGCAGCGTAGTTACGTTGTCAGCTCCATGCAGGCAACTGGCACTTTCAAGAAGGAACTTTACAAAGAAATCGAGGTGGCGTCAGTTGATGCTTTCCAAGGCCGAGAGAAAGATTATATCGTGCTCTCCTGTGTCAGATCCAACGACCATCAGGGAATTGGATTTTTGAGTGACCCACGTCGGCTTAATGTCGCGCTTACCCGTGCCAAATATGGACTAGTCATCCTAGGCAACCCGAAAGTTCTATCGAAGCATCCTCTGTGGAACTACCTTCTACTGCATTTCAAAGAGAAGAACTGCCTCGTGGAAGGGCCGTTGTCAAACTTGCAGGTGTCCCTTGTCCAATTCCCTCGTCCGAAACAGGCCTACCGCGGACCACAGCGTTTCCAGGTGGCTTATAATCACGCCTCTAACATGGCCAGTGGGATGGTCAATGGCAGGAATGGCCATCGCGGTGACTATCATGACACGGGATCTGTGGCGAGTTACATCCCAGATGACGTCTCCTCAGTTCATTCATCCGCTCTCGGAGGGGTTGCTATTCCATCTGGATATCCCCACATGTTCCGGAACTTTGCCGATCCCTGGCCGCAACTTCCAGGCCACCGCCGTGCCAATGGATCTAGAGGTAAAGGCGCGCCTAGCGTTACTGGCGAGTCTGTCGCAGCAACTGAGTCCGATATCACGGGCAGTGTCGTCGGACAAGGCGGCGTTAGCCTCTCCGGTTTAAGCATTCACGATATGAATAAGCAGGCAAGCATGAGCCAGTCTGACCGCTTGAAACGCTACGTCGAATCTGGTGGTCGTGCAGAGCCATATAAACCTGGCCCTAGTGATAACGGCAGCATCTTTGGTGGAAGTTCGGCGAGCATTCGTGTTCCTCGTGGCGGCCGCGGTAACCCAGCCGATGATGATGACGCACGCAGTGTCTCGACAGCTTTTGCAAGTCAAATTGGTGGAAACTACGACTGAGAGCTTGCGAGTCCATGACTATATCACCATCGACAGGAAACTTTACATCTGTTGCAGAAGTAAACGTGAATTTCGCGAGTCACCATCCATGATGAGAATGCGTTGCCTGACGCCCGAACAAGAGCTTTCGAGGCCTGCGGCTCTCTCTTCTCGCCCGTCGCTTTTTTGCACCTATTCGGATACGCTTTTGGTTCGAGAACCAACCACTGTTACTCGACCTCACATTTAGGTCAAGCCGGAATCTTCATGTATTAGTTTCTAACTTACATGCAAGCTACCCATTTGACAAAACACGGTACACATCCATGCAGATGCAATTTGCGACCTGGTTCACGTGCATCCTAGTGGTTTTGATTTAAAGCGAAGTACTAGAAACCCGCTATCAAGTTAGGAATGTGCACGCATGCCATGTGGCGTGGAGGTGGAAAGGCGGGCGGTTAACTGCGGCTCTTGCACACCGCATCTGTGGGTGTGAGAAAAGTTGTAACGCAGCAGCGTATATTTATATTCCTGGTAAGGCTGGTGGATACAACTTCTGTGGCGAAGTGCTCTCCTAGAGAAGTACTTTAAGCAAATGCTATTCTAAGAACACAATTTGAACGTTGATGATGGCGGTTGGCCGGGGGAAAATATATGCGCAAAATTTGTTTATTCTATGCCGTTTTAGTTTGAAATTGGTCGACAATACAGTTATGATTTCTTCAGTATATCTGAAATATTTCAGTAGCCATTCTGTAGTTCCATCATAGTAATAGGGGCATAGGTCATTGGGTGGTGTGGAACGTATATCGACAGGGTATTAGATATCCCGTATCTATATTCTTCTGCATGCTTATAGCAACTCCTGCTAACGTCCTTATCTAGCGGGAGAACTCTCAATCCAGTTTCCCATTTAAATATTATGATTTCACGGTACGGAGTTAGTGAACATAGATTTCTTGACTTCATTGGTTCGTCTCTAGGTGTTCAGAAGTAGATAACCATTATTTGATTTTGCAAGAAAGCTGATGTTCTCCTCGTCTTACATCATTCTACCGGCAATGATAGTTTATTGGTTTGACATTGCCCACTGTTTAGATCTTGGTCAAGACAAAGCAGTGAGTTGAAGACACTAACTAGAACTCTGCCTACGCAGCGTAGCCACTTGACCAGGGCATACAGAGTAGATAGGGCTGAATAAAAGTTATATCATAACTTACGCTTTGTGCGAGGCGGCATGGCGAAAAGCTAACCCTGGTCCGGTCCTTGCCCTAACTAGTTCTAAGGTTTAAGTTACGCCCGCCGCTGTTCGGTCCAGCCTCTAGATACGCAGCGTACGGCCGTGAGGAGAGGAGGGCATCCACATTAACTTATTGGAACCACACCACCCGCCTCAGTTTTAAGCCATCTCCAACAACCCGTCGTATTCCCCAACCAGCTAAATAGTAGTCACTGACTGCAACAACGCGAAGACACAACAAACATACTACACACTCGAGAGAGGCTTACGCAAAGCAAAAGTTCAACCATGAATCCCCCAACCCATTCCCCTCTTGAGATGCCCTCAGAGTCTACCTTAAGAGACGCTGCTAAGCTCTCTGTTTTAGATGCGGATGGGAATGAAGTACTGTTTGGAGATTTGTATAAACCATCGGGACGAGGGGAAAAGAAGCGAACATTAATTATTTTCATTCGCCATTTCTTTTGCGGAGTAAGTTGTTCGCGTTCATTAGTATAGAATTTTCAAATTTGCCCCTGCTCCTGAGTTGCGAGCATAGATCCATCTCCAGGAGAAAGCAGAGAGCTACAAAAGGCCTCAACCTGAAGCTCGTTGTTTCTGTGTTCAAATGGTTTGAGCACATGTTTCGAACAGAACCACTATTTGACTTTTTTCTTTACAGAGCTGTCAAGACTATGTCAAGGCCGTGTCCGAGAGTATTCCAGCGCCATCGCAGTTACCCACCAATACTACTATTATCATCGTTGGTTGCGGCGCTTCAAGTCTCATTGCGACTTACAGGGACACCACGAAATGCCCATTCCCCATATATACAGACCCTACTCGATGCCTCCATGCTTTGTTTGACATGAAAATGACATTGGACGCTGGAGATAACGCTCCAAACTATTCCACGTCCTCGATGTTCTCCTTAGTAATTCGGGGAATTACTACGACCCTTGGCCGATTACTCTCCGGCGATATGCTTCAATCTGGAAACAAATGGCAGAATGGAGGGGAGCTCTTGTTCGAAGCTGAATTCGCAAACGGAGCGGAGGGTGGCGATGAAGAAATTAAAGTTAATGTTCCATTCTGCCATATCATGAAAAACACTCGCGACCACAGTGAAGTTTCGGTTTTGAGAACCATCCTTGGCCTTGATGAGGAACACAGTTGAAAAGCAGATGGATAGGATGGTGCGTTTAGGAATGATCGTTTTTAAGAGACCATGGGCTTTCCCTACTTCCGTCCATGTGAATATTTGTTTCATTTTCTGGGTATCCGACGGCGTGGTTCTTTTCAGTTGTTAAGTTTTTACATGTTCTAAGTTGTGCACGTAATCCCGTTGGCTATTTTCGCTTTTTCGGGTTTCAAAGTCCCAATGTTGATGAACACTTTTTTGTTCGGCTGATGATATTCAATGTTTTCACATGGGTTACAGAGTACATTTCTCTATGCTGTTGGCGTATTCGAACCAATGGAATTATCCTTGGCTCCATAACGCAGCAACTCCAAAAAGAAATAAAAAAAAAGAACAGTAAATTCGACGCGAGCAGGATTCGAACCTACGCCCCCGAAGGGAAGAGATTAGTTAAAGGGTAAGTTAAGTTACTTAATTCTAGTCTCTCGCGTTAACCACTCCGCCATCGCGCCTGTTTCGAGCTACAACCTCTACGTTGTACTGCATTTCTATCATTTCCACCAAGGTAGACACATATTGGCTTTCCATCGCCTGCCCCCAAGTCTTTGGGCATCAACACCCAGGTTCCCTTCTGTTATTCCACGCCATGAAAGGTGGACTTCTGAGCGTGGACTGGTCTGCTGACCATTTTCGATGCCCTCGATATTTTGCTTCTGCAGCTAGAAAAGCTCTCTGCAGCCGAGAGAAGGGTCTATAGGTTGAGAAGTGGCAATGTCGAATATCGAATATAGAAAAGAAAGTCTGTCTAATTACTTAAGGAGGATCGAGAGTGCCGATTTGGACGGACTACAGAATCACCGGGGAGCCTACCTCATTCAAGTCTATATCCCAATTGTATGTCCCTAGCTACCTACGGAACCTGGTCACACCTTGGACGAAAACCATTACATGCAAAATAAACTGGTATCCACCAGGCTGGCATTATTCTTGAGATAAAAAAAGAGTGGAATTACTCTCTGTTCGCCGTTTCGGGTAGCTAGCTATTTGAAACACTACCACAACATGGAAAATGAAAGCAGTACCTAACAGGTTCACCACGGATGGTGGACGAGTTACCGTGGACGACCACCTTTTATTTTTCGACCTCTGATGAGAGTAATAATCAAGTCAACAAATTGAACTCACCTGAGCTTCATTCCAGAAGGGCTACCACTCACCCGCGCAGAAGTGCGACTCTTCACAGTTGCCCTCCTTCCATGCCAGCTCTCCTCTTCTCATCAGCGTGGGCCATGCCGAAAGCATCAGAGGGATAACTATTGTTGGTGCTTGTGGTGGGCCACCGAGGGATCATCAACATCACACAGTATGAATGCTAGCTCAGAATCCAAGAGCGTGGAAGCATTGAGACTGCCTCTGCCATTCTGTAAGTCTTCAAGGTCAAAATGTTAATTCATTGGCCGCGACCTCAACTTCCGGGATACCGATTGCTGCTACAGGCATGCAAGCCGCTCCTTGTGGATTGCGCGGGCCCAGGCCGGCACCAGAGGGTGCCAGGGGAACGCCGGCACGAGGATAAGGAGGCCTACAAATCTCCGTCAACGTCATCATTTATTTGCCACTGCATTGAATTAGTTCTGCGGATGGGCGGTGGGAGGCAGGGGTAGGGTAGGCACCTATTCACGCTGTTGTTAACGGTGGAGAAAAGGGAAGAAGAGATGAGATGAGAGATGAATTTTGGAAAGAGCAGTGGTGTTCGAGGAAGGAGCCACCACTACCTCTAACAAACGGAAGTTGTAACTGCTGAGGAGAGAGACAGTTCTTTCTTTCATTCTTTCCCTGAGGCTGCAAGTGGCCCATCCCAACGGGTCTCTGTCGCAACTTCCTCATCTGAGCTATACAACTGATTTTTCGTCGGCGGCAGCAACGACGCTCGTAGTTACCATTTTTAAGTATGCACGTTTCTAAACCTAACCCTGCGCGTCTATCTTAAAATGCTCGTGCGCTGACAACAAAGATTGTTCGCTATTCATCATACTTACATGTACAGGTTTAAAAACTTGAAATTCGGTGAGATCTATGATACATATATATATATAGAGGATGTTCCGGATATTGACGTAGATTATGCTTTGAGGCTCATAATTCTTTTGGGAATCGGGCACCAAATCCCTTGCCCCAATGATGGTGTTATGCTTAACAACCGATCGTGCGAAGGGTTAGGTGAAATTAGCACTTTGAGGGTTCGGCCCGTTCCTGAAGGCGGGAGGACCAAAATTCCCGAGCCGATGTTGGATGAGCCACCGAATTGCCGAGACTGCCGATCCCGATAAGATCGACTCGGCTGTCCCGCCCCAGCTATAACCCCGCTAGTTACATCATACAAATCTGCGATTCCTGATGCCAGCTTCTACAGATCAAACAGATCAAACTATAAATCAGTCCTGCACTAAAATTTGTCGTGAAACTCAAATTTGCATCGAGGTTGTTGTATATTTCTCGTACAACTGCGGTCGATAACACTTCTTTCTGGAACATTCCCATCCCAAGAGCCAAAAATATTTAAGATTGGAGAAAAGCAAAGAAGAGACCTGGATCAAAGGAAGGAAAAAGGATAGTGGTCCAAATAATTTCAGGGGAGACAGCCACAGTCTTTGTTCTGTTATCCACGGCAATCCCTTGTTCCTCAACCCTCCTCGCCAGAATGATGTCAACCACAAAGACAACCCCCCCCCTTCAACCCCACAATTTACCCAGATCTCAAAGGGAAAGTCGTCCTACTAACAGGCATCGGCCAGTCCGGTGATCCAGACATGTGGGGAAACGGCGCTGCAGCCGCCCGCGTTCTGGCGGCAAACGGGGCCAAGGTATTTGTCTGCGACCTCCACCTTTCCGTAGCACAACACACTCAACGCCGCATCGAGGCAGAGGCGGGTGAATGCACTGTGATGAGCGCTGACGTCACTAAGGATGCCGATGTGACAGCGCTGGTGGATGCATGCCTGGCGCGCTATGGCGGGCGCATCGATATCTTGGTCAACAACGTCGGACGATCGGAGCCTGCGGGGCCTGCGGAAATGTCTGAGCAGTCGTGGGACAGCCAGACGACCGTCAATATGAAATCGGTGTATTTGTGCTGTCACTACGTGTTGCCGATAATGGAGGGGCAGGAGGGCGGTGGTCCGATTGTCAATGTCTCCTCGATTGCGGGGATGCGCTATATCGGCAAGCCACAGGTCGCTTATAGTGCGATGAAAGCGGCGGTGATACAGTTCACGAAGACCACTGCTGTCATCTATGCGAAGAAGGGTGTTAGGTTGAATGTGGTAGTGCCTGGTTTGATTCATTCGCCACTTGTCGGATTGCTGGCGGAGAAGTATGCCGGGGGGGATTTGGAGGGATTCGTCGAAAAGAGACACCAGGCTTGTACCGATGGGGAGGATGGGAGATCCGTTTGATGTTGCGTATGCTGTGGTTTTCTTGGCTTCTGAGCAGGCCGAGTATATAACTGGCCAGAAAATCGTTGTGGATGGGGGGATCACTGCGTCGACGCGTTAGCTTGGTAATGCTATTAATAATTGTGTTAACACCGCTTCAATATGATAATTCGAGGGGTTTGATCTGGTGGACGCTCGCACCGCTATAGTCTGAATGACGTCTGAATGACCAAAAAGGCGAAAGGTTTTCAAAGCTAGCATCATAAGGCAATGCGCGTACAATGCAAGTATCCGGTAGCCCCGTTTACGAGTAGAATAGACATCATCGGTACGACCGTGCGTATACAAAGGCATATATTCGCCTTGAGTATTGTTCATCCACAGCTCCGATTCCCCCGAAGCTACCTTGCCATGAGATCAAACAGCAAGAATAACCAAGTTCAACAAATAGAGAGGGCTTAAGTGGACAGAAAAAAGAAAGTATGGCATAATAATGTAAATACTTAAAAAACTATTCTCCGGAATGGTATGGTATAGCACATGAGTTAAAAAACGAAGAAGAATTTAACAATACATCAGAGATATCAGAACGATAGTAACAAAAGACCGTTTACGTAACCTCCAGCAATCCATGTGGATGATGAACGCAAGTAGAAAACAACCAAGGAAAGGGAAAGCTCATTACCCATATGCTTTACTGCCTGATTATGGAAATAAAATGAGACATTTGGCCGTTGACAATCACAATCGTGCTGGAGAGAAAAATAGAAAAGACAAAGAAATAAGCAAGGCAATCCCTTGCCAAACACAGCGTGTTCCCATTCTATCCGTATCTTTCCCGTAGTATGCAAATTGAAGCTTCGAAGTAATGTTATTGATACCAGATTTGATGTCAAACTTCCTAATCTGAAATAATTTCACAGGCAAAAAAGGAGAGGAAAACAAAGGGAAAAAAACGCCTTTCCGGTTTAATTTTGAGCTAGCATTATGCATGTCGTCAAGTGTCGTCAAGTGTATCGTCTATGGAAGGATTGTGTAATGAAGAGTCGAGCCAGTCGAGTCCAATGAGACCCATTCCCAAACACCGTTTGGGGGTGGAAAGTAGATGGCGAAAATTGCTTTTTCGCGATTTCCATTTCATCTGTTATGGTAGAGATGGAATAGTGCAAGAGGAGCTATCGGTGGAAGAAGACCTTTTATTTCGGGGATGAGAGTCTTCTGATTTTTGAGGTGCGTCCTTACCCTTCCCCCGATCCCGATCACTGTCCCTCTCCTTGTCCCTCTCGGTAGGTGATGTGCGTTTTGACAATGTGTGTCTAATTTGCCTGATTATGCCCTTCTGATCCCCTCTCCACCCTTCGAAACCAGCTCGCCGGACTGGAACAGGGTCGAATTTGGTGATTTTGCAGAATAGCGTCGAGAATAGATATTGGTCGCCGCTCGCATCATAGAGAGGTAGATATCTGTACCCTTGTAAGAGACTACTCAATTTTGCGGTAAAAGTGGCAGGCTGCACGCTGTTGTTACCACCAAAACTTCGTCCGTCGGGGGAGTTGCGGACGACCCAACGGACGAAGACGAGATCGGGGTACTTTGTCTCTAGGGATAGTTTAAATTGGTCGTTAAACACTGGATTGTAGCCATTCTGCTGTTCGATTTTTGTCCGACGGCGATGGGGTTGACCAATACCAGACATGCCGTTGCGGGCAGAAGTATTAACACCGCCTTCGCCGAATGCGAGACCTTTCTTTTTGTCATCGGCACAAAACAGCTCAATTTCAACGTAGGGGTTGATACTATCGTCGGGACCCATTCCTTTTAACCTTGGCAGTTGCTGTGCGGATATGATATCTACTGTGAACGTAACTAATTTCCTATCAACCTTGGGTTTTGAGTCGCAACTTAGAGCAATGTACCTGGGAGAGGGGGATGTCCGTAGACTATCCGGCTTCAGAACGTAACCAGTCTGATCGCTGCCAGAAGCAAACATTGCTTGGTTCATCTGCATACCGACGTCGTAGGTTTGCCAGTTCATTGCTACCATTTGCACGCCTCGTCTCCAGAAGCTATTCGGATCAAAATTTGATGAGCGAACGCGAAATTTCGATGGGTAGACGCGCGTAATGAAAGATCTATTATGGGCTTCGAGCAGTGCTTTGTTCTCCGAGTCTCCACATAACCGTTCGAAGGCTTTTTCAGCGAAAGAATATACATGATTAAACCTCTTACTTTCCGGAGAATTGAAGCTGTGGAACTTATATCCCCGGGAGTATACACCAAGCTCAGCGAGTTCTCTGGTTATTCGACTTTTTTGTCTTCTTTTTTCTTTCCTCGTCGATGTTAGGAGCTGGCCAACATCGCTGTCCTCGGATGCACTGCTGATGCTTGTGGTGGTAAGTGATCTTCTTCCAGCGGTCCAAGATGGCAAGCTACCAGAATCTACCGAATGGCTTGTCTGTGAAAAGGGCATCGATATACTATTGCTCTCTGGGAGAGTATGCCGAATAAATGGCGAACTTGAGCTGCGCTTGCGGCCCGTAGTGTGTGTATGAGAAGAGGTCAACAGCTCCTCCTCGTCCGCGGTTTTGACTTTTATTAGGATGCGATGCTTTAGGTCATCTGGGGAAGGCAAGATCGGACAGTTGGTCAAGAGAGGCTGGAGAACAAGCTTGTCTCCAAATGTCTCCTTCATGATTTCCACCATCGCTAGTTGTTGGATTGGGGAGCAATGAACCTCAAGCGAAAGTATCAATGGGTATTCAGACGCTTGAAAAGCATACCGGTTGATAACATTAATGCAGTCTGCAAATAAAACACTTTTCGTCATGGTATGGCCATGTGAGACAGTGGGACGACCATCAGCGCCATCCCAGCAGTCAATCTCCACGCAGCGGCAACCATTTTGAAGAGCGGTGATGTAGGCTTCCGTGCTAGATTCCCCAACAACCTGTCTTCCGAGTAAATACGTGTTATGTGAACTCGAGATGAAGTATTCGTTGAGGGGCCTATCAAACTTTGGAGGGGAATATCGTATTAGGTGTACGCTATTTTTAGGAGAAATTAAAAAAGCCGAAAAAGCGTCCAAGTCCATCCGAGAATCTGGCGAATTTCGTGGTTCTGGCCGTTGTTTGGAGTTGCGGGAGAAGGATTCGAAGGTTGAGCACCAGTAGTTTCTATTCTCTTCCACATTTTCGCGTTGAACTTCGCGAAGAAAATGAAGGAACTCGTCCAGTGTTAGCCCCTGCACGGGGTCTGCTGCGACAGAACGAAATATTTCTCGGATATCCTTGCGGTCTCTCAGTCGCTGAAGGAAGTCTTTAAATTGTGCAAAATTCAAACGGCCTTTGCCTTCGGTATCTGCTTTTGTGATCTGAGCGCGCAGCATATTTTTAGAGCAATTGATGTGTAAACTTTGACACAAGGCTTCAATAGCGTTCCGGTCAAGAGATTCTTCGCCAGGCTCTAGCACCCGCCGAGAAATTTCACGCTGCCAGTGGGCTTTTAAGACAGTGTCACTTTGAGTTCCAGCCAAGCCAGCCATGAGACCGATACGATATCTAGAGATATCGTCCAAGATGTTGGTCCAGAGTTCCAAAGTGGCTTCATTCGGGGCGATAAGGTGCATGGTTTTTATGGGCTTGTTTTTGGACTGCTCAGGATTTGTGAAAATAATCGTGAACCACAAATTTTCGAGATTCTCAGGGATATCATGCTCCTCCCGGTAGTTACGAGCATCCAGACCTGTGCGTATTTCCTTAATATCATCGATATAGAGTCTCTTGGCCGGATTTGACAAATCCCAATAAACCTTGGCGGCATGTAAATCGAGGAAAAATGTAACTCTCTTTCTCTTATGTTTGGTGACTTTGGTCAGAGGAGAGCCACGATGCAAAATTAAATCCAGCTCGGGCGCAGTGCACGTATGGGTGGCAGTGCCGGACATATTGTATCCATTGGTGGTACTATTTGTTTCAGGCTTACACCACGTGCCGCAACCCTCTTCCTCTTCTTCATAGCTTGAATCCAGACCACTATCCCGAGATGTTGTCGTCCCAGTTTTGCTGTCACTTCTCCTGCGCATAATAACAGGACCAGAGCTGTTGTCTCGCTTGTCATGGTGAGATGTCGACTGTCTCCGCCGACTCAGTTTGTTTGCAGTTCCTCTAGATAGCCTTCTCATAAGCCCAGGAGCTTTGTTGGAAGTTGCATTGTTCCCGATACCATCTATACCAGATGGAGGGGCATTGGGGTATGTAGGAAATGCCATAACACTCTCGGGAAGTTCAAGGGGGAGGGGAGATCCAAGCGCAAAGGTCGGGCTGAATGTATTGCGGACGGCAGGATCCCGCGAGGAATCGGCTGAGCCGTTGAGAGAGAAAGTGGAAGGACTAGGCGCGCTTGAGAAATGAGTAGGAAGGCCAGGAGAACTTTTTGATGGCCCTGAAGGACCAAATCCGGAAACTGAGGGAGCAGTTGAACTAAGGGTCGAAGAAGACAAAACATCTTGAAAGGGAATTCTGCGGGGGCCCTGGGAAGGGGAGGAGTTCAATCGAGAATGGGAGTTGTCTTTTAAGGTAGAGGGGGACGGCCACCCGCCAGATGCCATTACAGACAGCCGTTATAAAAAGTGGGGCGAGGACTGGCGCACGAGACTCTGCAGGGACTACAGATGAGCGGCTGATTTTCAAGGTGTACCAAACTTCAAATCGTCGCCGTTGATGGCTGTGCAAGGCAAATAAATGAGAATGAAGTGGTGTAGAAAAGGTAAGAGGCCCAACCGTATTGTTGTTCTGGTTTGTTTCCCGAACAAGCCAAGCAGCAGTTCGACTGGCTGGCGTGTTAAGGAGGGCAGCGATTGAGTGTCGTTGTATCAAAGGCGTGCCTACCAAGTTTGCCGAAATTTTGATACCTGCATATTGACCTGCAATATAATGCGTAATGATCTTCTAGAGGCTGCTTGCGAATGATTTGGCGCCTACTGTTCGGTTTGAGCGGCACCCGGACCTCTAACAGCTGCTCTTCTTTTATAAAAAACAAATTGAAAGGAGGGGGAAAATAAAAGCAAACGTTTGTTGCCTTTATCACCTCGCTTGTGCTTGTCCCCGGTTCTGCCTCGAGGTTTGCTTAGCTTTTGCCCTCCTCTTATACCTTCCGGCGTAATTTCTCGCGGTCGACAGAATCGACTGTGGGGGGGCTCTTCTTTGATAGGGCGGCAGTTGATCTGCAGGGTAGAAGGGGAGGCGGCAAGGTATCCAATCGAGCTTGTAGATCGCCACAGAGAAAAATGCTTTGTGGCTGAGTATGAGTATCTTTCACTCGTGGTAAAAATAGGAGCGCTGGGGAAAAAATGAAGCGTTGATGGCGGGAGAGAGGAGATTGGAGGTAGGAATGAGAGCCCAAGGCCCCTCCTTTTATCTAGCTAGCAGCTCTCTCACAAGGCCTATAGTTTCGGGCCCTGCAAAGTTATTTTGACCAGTCTCCAGATAGGTCTTTGTGAACAGGGACTCAATCCCCAGAAAACTCGCTGAGGCGGCGTGCGCCCAGCTATTGCAGCGCGAAAATAAGGGTGTCAGGGATTGATACGTCGGAGAGCAGCTGGAGCCGGCTCTCAACGAATGGTTGTAGCTCCCAATGCAGTCCACGGGCTTGAGCTATGCAGGTGAGTTCTTGGAGGAAAGGGAGGAGGGTTTTGGCGTCTTGGTCAAACGGGGTAGATGTTTCGACGATCACGGCGAGGAGGCGCTGCTATTTTGGCGGTGTTTGCTGCAAGGGTCGCGGGGTCGACTTATGCGTGCGCGACAGAGCTAGGAAAGTACAGTAAGGAGCGATGGAGGGTGCAGGAAGCAGATGTATCTTGAGCCCAGCAGAGGCACAACATGGAGGAGAGGGAAAATCAGCAGCAAGGGAGAAATAAATAAAAACGGAGAGGATTGGCAGCGGGATTGAATAGTTAGTTTTTTTAGCAGTTTTCGCAGTGGGATCAAGGATTAATTTCTGCTTTCCCCAGTCGACGTCGTCGTGCATAAGATCGTGAGCTGTGTCGTACCGTACCAATACCGCGATTCTGATACGGTTGCGTATTGACAGCCTGTATGGTATGGGTATGTATGTATCCGGGTATTATTTCCAATTTCATACTATGTACGGAGTACAGTACTGTATAAGTTACCGATGACTGTCTTTCCTCCATTAATAATAATTATATCTACGGATGGATCACTTACTCACGATTCCGGCTTCAACGACGAAGTAGCCGCCTGCTTGGGCAGAATTCAAGAGCAGTCACTTCTGCAATAATAATACAATGAGAAAATAAATGTCGAAATCTTACCACTGCATTCTGAGCTTGCATAAATTTCGCAAACGAGTGGCGTGAATGAACCACATAGTACAGCACCGATTTTCGAGAATGGGCATTCCGCCTGCCTATCACTTATCATTTACAAGCAACAGCTCCTCCGTTGTTTCATGATCCTTCCACTGGCTCTGCTTGCGGGTACATTATTCACCCAACTACCAATATCATCGGTAACTTTGTGTGTGTATGTGTGTGTGTGTGTGTGTGTGAGAAATTCAGGTCTCACATGGGTAGGGTAGGCAAAGTCTCACCATTGGCTGCCAATCGAATACCGGAATTGGGAATATCAATGACCTCCCCCTCCCGTCTTTTCTATTTTCTTCCCAACATTGCAGCCTCGTAAAGGCTAAGTCGGGCTCAGGCGCCTTTGCCCGGCAGCATCCAAATCCAGGAGAACCAACTTTCTTGGTCGTGGTTAAACTTCCTTTTTATCTTAAACTTTCGGAAACGAAATGGCGGTGGAGTCCTTACTCCCAAGCACCAACGCTTATCAGGTGGGACTTTTTGAGATCAGCTATCCCCGCAACGAATTCCATCATTGTTCCTGGTCTTTGGGGGCTGTGACTGTGGCTTATTAATTCTCCCAATTGGCCATGAGGAACAGACGCTGTTGGGTGCGAATCATCATCCGGGCCAAGAGCCTTTTTTTTTTTTTTTTTTCTTCTCTGTTTCAATCCCTCGCCAGCCTTACGGACAAGCACTGATAGCGGTGCTTGGCATGTCTTGGGCATCCGGACGCCTGGGAATTTTGGTTTGTGGGAGATCGAATTAGGATTCCACGGCCATCAGGTGAGCTCTTGTTGAGTAGATTTTTTTTTTTTTCAGACGAAAGGGTAGAAAAAATAATTGTTTATTTTGAGTCCAGGAGGTAACTACCTCACAAAATTTTGTTTCTCAACCATCACCGAGCCGATCATAGAGAGGACTCCTATTTGGTTGTGTTCGCTCAATCATCTTTCCCCCTTCCCCCCCGTGCCAGCCCCGTGCCAGGAGAGTTTTGCAGGACCTGAGGAATCATACCAGCACCCAAAGTCAAGTTCCCCAGACGATTTCAACGCTTAACTGGGCGTTCTCCTGTTGGCCCGACCATTCGATTTTGGTTTTGTTCCTGGTTCCACCTTCAAGCTGCTGATCCAGGATACAGTCTCAACCGACAAATTAGCATCCCTTTCTCCCACGAGGGATGAGTAGAGGGTGGGTAGTCGGAACGGGCTCTTGACGTTGAAAGAACTCTCATTCAAGTAGATACAATACCTCACCAGTCAGCCAATAATGGCGCCCGTCAGCCAACAACCGAAGAAGCTGTAACTCTATGGAACGCTTGTCCGAGCCTGTATTACCGGGGTTGTATGCAATAATCTTAAGTCTCACGTGCTGTAACAATACGCTCTCCGCCATACGCGTTACGTACTGTACATACAATGGCTCTCTACCCATAAACATTAATTCCCCCCCCCTTCGATCGTTGAATATAGCGGCTTGAGCCGAAATGACCAAGAGACACCAAGAAACGTGGCATGAAAGGCAATCTGCCGAATCAGAAGAGCCAACCCGTCGCGCCCGCATACACTTCGGATGGGCCATCAGCTCCGCCTGGGATAAATATAGATCGAGAAGATGCTCAGATGCCTAACTAACTATCTCAAGGACAGTTTCTGAGAAAAAGAATACCGTCCTTCGCGCGACCGACCGCCTTCTTCCCATGACATCATAGCGGCCGTCGTTGATCTATGCGGCATAGTCGTATCAACAATGAAATCTTACAGTGGCCTAAACAAAAAAGGTTGAAACTTTTGTAACTTCCAGTCAAATTACACTAATCCCAAAGTAGGTTGATGCATAGTAATTAGTAGAAGTTATAATAGAGTTGCATAATACACATTCATTTACCCCTATTTCATTTTTCTCAAGATAATACTCTCTCTATATTCTTTTTTCTTCAAATTAATGGAATCTCCATTATTCCATTATTCCATAATATTGAGTAGAATCATACCTCTGCAGTGTATATATAATGAATGCGCGTGAGTATCAAATAAACAGTGCATAGACCAAACTGCTTTGAAACTAGTGCAACTTATTGTGCGGCACAGTATTATTATTATCGAACAGTTTCCGATGGCCATGTACGGAGTACATATGTACGGAGTACTGTACTGTACTCCGTACATACGCTGCGAACATCTCGCTCCATAAACATAAAACACAGAGAGATGTGATATATTCATGTGTTTATACTGCTCCTTTCGGTCATCAGGCTCCCCTCGACGGGTTTCTACTTGGAATATGCGCGTGCATGAGCTGACAACAGCACTTGGAATAATGCCTGTCCATGGCAGGCTGACAAGATGCGGGGCAATGAGACTAGGTTGTCGGCATCGTCGTCCTGCTGCACTCGAAAACCCGGCCGCAAAGAATCCCACGCCTTGAAATGCGAGGTTTCGGGGACAATGTTCGGGATTTCTCCTCCATCATATTGGTGGCTGCCCCGCCCTTCCTCTAGAACTGGTATTTTGTCCCCTCATCCGGTAATAATGATTCTAGCAGTAACCTACGATTCATGATCTTTGCCTTGTTCCTTTTTAGCAGAAGCCAAAATGAGAAAAAAAAAAAAAAAAAAGAAAAAACAGAAGTATGTACATAAATTTATTGAATATTCAATAATTGTACAGCACTGTCCTTAACTACACTCTCCCGAGCTTATCCAGACGTCCACTACGGAGTACATATTCACACATTCCAGATATGATATCCGCCATCCATTCAGCACAACATAACCACATAACCCCTTTTCACCTCTCTTTGGACGTTCTCCCAATCTGACGCACTACGCTGCGTACTGTGCAGAGTGCCCCAGCGACCTATACTCTGTACAACCCATCCACCCGCCTTTTGACAACCCCGCCTAATTATGCACACCCCTCCATGTGCATGGTGCAGGATGTCCCTCCACGTCCGTCCGCCTGCCCATTTTTCAATTATTAATAACACTTCGCAGCACAACGCCTGCCTATGTGAGACTGAGCTAGGCAAGATAGAGCCGTTCAAGACCCAGCTATGAGTAACCTACTTCAACAGGTTCCGATCTTTAATACGACCTTCCCTAATTAATATCGACCCTCCTCCTCCACGTTGACTTCGTTACAACCAACCCCGGACATGCACACTCCCGAACAAGCCACTCATTATTGTTGCGCCACTTCGGTTTGCTTTTGCCTAGCTTTATCACCGGTGGTGCGTCAGGAATGCCCTGAGAGGCATTCTGCAGAATGAGGCTACCGATTGACGAGACCACCCCCTCTCCCCATTTTTCACTCTTTTTATCCTTTTTCTTTTCTTACCCTTTGCTGAATACTTGCGCAAACCTTAACTGCCTCTTTGCTTTCTAATTTTTTTTTATTGCCCTTCACCGCAGACACAATATTTCATTATTCTGGGCACATGTAGCCGCCTCAAGGCAACCATTGCATGCATGAAACATGCAAAAGATATTCATCCCACAAATGCTAGGGGTTCAACCACGATTTCACGAATATGCACGAACTCCTAGAAACTAACTAGATACGAGATACTGCCTGCGTGCGATGACAGAGACGTTTAGTGTTTGCCTTATTTCCATATGATTGTCAGCGACGCACCCGCTTCTCTACTGCATACGTATATGTACTTGAAAATAAATTGAGGCTCGAAGTACGCTGTGTAGGTCCACATAAAAGAACTATGATATTGGCGCATACAACGACAAGGGGGTTACTTCTTTTGCTTTTGGCAGCTCCGCTCAGCAGCGGGTAAGGCAACCCGTCCCAACCCTTTGACCTTCAGAACCTTCGTGTCTGCATGCATCTATGCCGCCAGCTCCGCTCTTTAACTTTTCGTCTTCCTTTTCAAATTTGCACGGCTTTATTTTCGCATGGACGCCCCTCATCGGATCTGCAGGACATCAAAATTCCCCGAGAAGTTCAGTACGGTCTCTGAAGCGGTGAAATTTACAACTTGGAATAGGCATCAAAGATTTCACTCTGTTATCTTCATTTGTAACCACCCCCGCCCCTTCTCTCTCCTTCACTGGAGAGCGGCATCAGCACAGAAATCGGACATCTTTCCAGCCTCCCCATGCTGTGAGGATTTATGAAACTGCCACCGAAGCTCGGTGACGCATACGTGGCTACTCGTACGTAGGGAGCCAGGTTCCTAGGTGAAAGACTACCACGTCCATCTTTAATCAGCATCTACCTCCCAATGATGACAGGAACCGCACGCCAAGGGGGCCATACTTCCGGAGCTCTCAAGGCATCATATCCCCTTCTCCGCCTGTTGGTGATCATCCCAGGCGTATCTGACTTAGCGTCCTCAGCAGCGTCGTCATTTTGTCACCCCCTTCGGACGATAAGTCTGCAACCTATCTTGATAGGTGGATGGACCAACGGATGACATCCTCGAAAAGAACAGGATTATCCATATAGCTACCGCTGGAAGACGTTCTATTATGCTCTCATTTCCCCTTCTCGTCAAGGGGGTCTCTATAAGTTATGGAGTGTTTTCAACGTCGTTTGCTTCCCTTATACGTTTGTTTGGCCCAAAACGAGCACTTTCTCGTCAATGCATGATCAAACGTGGCTTTTCGGCTGACGGAACACGCAAGATGGTTCCGGGAGCTACACAAAAGCCTGAAGGAAACGAAGCGGAAGAGATGTGTCACCAAAAAAAAAGGGGAAATAATGATCACCCCTTGTTTTCCCGGCCAATGCACATGTGTGCCAAAGGGCGCATGCAAAGCATGTATCGTATGGACAGATTGCGTGTATGTATATATGCGCATTCACTAGCAGCGTGCATCGTGATCGTCCTCCTGGATCATAACAGTTGGAAGCATGTACAGTGCATTCCATACTGTGGTTGAGGTTGCGGGAATGATGGCTAATGCTGATTTCAAGAACTGCACGGCACGCGAATACGAAATCGACGAAAAGGCGATGTAAATGAAACTCTGCTTCGTCAAATTACATCTCATATTTCGAAAGCATGCAGCAGGTGCCGTGCTCTACGCATGTATGACTTCAAGAAGGGTACTCGATATTATCCGGCACACCGCTATCCATGAATTTTTGTCCATAATCAGAGCACCCCATCCAACCTTGAGTGTTATTTACTGTACACACTTGATCAGCAAACCTCCTTGTTCAATTCCGATCTCACTCGTCACCATATTTTCGATCGGGTTTCGTTAAAGCTCGGCGTAAGGCTTCCTTTGTACTATCCTCTAACTACAGGATAACATGGTAGCGAGGTATTGGGAGGCCGATGCTGATAATGAATGAGAGAACTCAGTGGTCCTCGTCGTCCTTTTTTTCGTAACTACTAAATACCATGATGTATTATTCTTTCGACCATTTGATAATTATACAGTTAACGACTTGGTTGTGCTTCCTAAATGCAATCACAAAAAAGTATCCTACGGTTATTTTGATTCGCAAATGGCAGACTGCGGAACCCCATGCTGACAATCATTATTATTGTCATTCCGAGAACTTGACAAGAGAGCCTGACTTTTCCCGGGTCACTGGCGCCTCGGCAAGTTTAGGTTTCTCAACCCCAAGGGCTTTCCATGCAGCATTCAAGAACAAAAGCATGCAGGGATCCAGGGGGTATCAAGGTTCTACCTGCTAGCGCAGCGGCTCTGATGAGCTGGGATTATTATTATGATTATTATTAGGGTTATTCTTCACCCATCGGGTTCAAAATGTGTGTGCAAGTAACTAACGACCTAGTAAGCTCTCAATCAGCATTGACTCAAATTTAGTTCTTACTTCACCGAGAAACTCGCATGCGGGATGAAGCTATCCATGTATTAACGGACATGCTCCCACAAAGGGGAAAAGAGCACACACCACACACCACCCACCATGCTGCTCATGTGTCGCTCATAAAAATCGTTTTTGGTCCCTTCTGCGGGAGCGATCGTGGTTGCGACCGGGAAGTTCCTCTCAGCCTCAAAATGGTGTTCACACCTGGAGGAGCTGAAGACAAAATTACTAGTTATTATTCATACGAAGCTGGCGTGCTACCGGTGAAACATCCGCCGGGTTCCAATGATGCATCTGACCTTATGCCTACCTCTCTCTGTACATGAGCTGTACATCTTGCCTCACTCTTCACTTCCCCTCTCCGCTCCTTGCGAGTCTGTTCTCTCGTCTCCCCCCCCATTCAGCTTCATACATAAGCGACATACTATGTAATTTTCAACCGTGAAGTTTTGGAGCTTTCTCCACTTAGCCAGCTCTTGGGCCCCTTCCAACTCAGCAACCGCTGAGTTTCCCCCTACCCTCCTGCGCCACAGCGCTAGCGCCCTCAAACCATTGTCAAGCCCCATGAGCCCCACCAACGGAGCCCCTCACCAGCAGCGGAGGAACAGCGATGCGATGTGGCTTCACATGGTGTGAGCAGTCGGTTGATTGGATGGCTGCTTGCTGCTTGCATACTTTCGCTGCATGAAAATTGCAACCGTTGGGGATATCTGTGGTGGAGCGTTTTGCGGCGGTAAGAGATCAGTTTTACAGTACCATACAATGATTCAAGTCCTGTTTCCTCGAATACAGATCGTAATAAAAACAAATACGGTGCGTGCAGCTCTGAACTGACGGTATGAGCTGTATCCATCGTATTTCGAGGAGAAATAAATAGCACGGCATTTTCGAGAGAGCCCCTCAAACACTCCACGAGCATGAGGAGAGGGGACTCGGGAAATGGTTGGTTAGTGATGAGAAAAAGTTGGCCCTGGCAAATGGAAAGCAGAACGTCAACTTCATCGAACTCCGCTAACTACTTACTTCTCTTGTCGCAAAAAAAAAAAAAAAAAAAAAAAAAAAAAAGGATGGAATGCTGAAACAACCTTCACCTATCAAGAGAGATTCCCGATTGAGCCGGTGGTACCCAGCCAGCTGGAACCTCAGCGCATCCAGAGATTCTGTCGTCATATCTGTCCCATGTGCTCCAATGAGAGCGCCGTGCAGGCACTCCGCGATGGTTGGCAAACATGCCCTAATCCCCAATTTCCTATTTCCCCGCAGGTGGTATTGCCACGTTACTTCTTTGTTTCCGTCCTCCCTATTATTATCTCACTTCCAGAGGGAAGGAAGCAGTTTGTCGGCCTCGCTTCTTATTGGTTTGGACCTGGCTCTTCTGCTATAGGGCTTTTGAGTCACTGAAGTCCTGTTATTTGGACATTCACTGTGGCATATGTGGCTGTTCAACTCAATAATATGAGGATCTACTCCGACTAAACAATCACGGCGAGGAGGAACATGTACACGAGCTTCCGCCTTTACGCAGTAGATTTGGACCGTTGCCCCTGAATCTGTGGGCTTGTGTTGATGTTTCCATGTTGATGTCATCATTGTAACAGAATGAAACACAGCATGGACAATCACCTACGGGGACACATGATAAAGCATACTGGTGTAGGTTCTTTTTTTCCGTTTGTGGTATGCAGATAAAGCCAAGGACACTTTGCCCTATCAACAGGCGCCTGTTCTCAATCGCATTACTTTCCATTCCCCAGTCCGCGTGATCCTTATAAAGCTGTAGCCAGTTGTCGAGTGCCAAATCCGCTTTCGGCGTCACATTAGATCTATGCCGCTATCCATCTTGATCGTCATGGATAGGTAAAACCTGCATCGATATTTTCCTCGATAATATATATATATATATATAATTTTGGCGGCTTCCGCGGCGGACAGGGTTGTGCGATGTGACTTGCTGTACATTGGAGGCCTGGGGAAGCTAATAGGCATGGGTGTGTGGCGAGCCTTCTTTCCTGACTCTTTACGGAGATAGACGCGGAGGATTATTTGTTCATTATTGGGCCTTTGTCCTTCTTGAGGCCCTGACGAGCCTCTGATGCTGGCAATATGTTTCAATCATTTCATCTTCGTGTCGGCTTGCCAACTTTCCTATATTTACAAAACTGTGATAACGCGAACGCAAATTATATTAACCAGTAATGCTTGTTGCCATTCTCCTCTAGTTATTAGAAATTTCTAAAGCTGCGTCCTTTCATAAACATGTCATAGAGTCCTTGGCTATGTCTTGAGACCAGAAATGTGAGATATTAACTTGTCGCCAGTGACACAAGTGTTTAAACTAAAAGGTAAGGAGAGCATAACACGGTAAAATCGGCTTCTCTAGTCTGGCAAGAGTAACACACATGTAGAATGAAATTTCCAAGGCGCATGTGAATACTAACTACTTGGTGCTCTTAGATTGCAAAAGTATGCATATCCTGCACCCAGAATCATGATAGAAAATCTCAAGTCTTCAGCTGATAGCATCTACGACGCAATTCCTAGCCGGCATCAACGAGCTATAGCCATTAAAGGGAAAGTAATTGTGCGGGAGCGGGAGGCTGCAGGCTCATACAGGAAAATGTTAAGGCCCGGTCATCAGTTGGCAAAATGTAGGTAAGGTTCGCATAATGCATATGCACGGCATTGGAATGAACGTGTATGGCCACTCAACCACAACCTTTTGCAGAACATAACCTATCAAGACGAGGAGAGGAAAGAAATATTTGGATATCTCCTCTTTGCCAAGTGTGCGCGGTCATAAGTTAGCAAACAAGCGAGGTTGGATGAACCAACAAACACGTCAAGTAATCTCTCACTCCTTCA
Source organism: Blastomyces dermatitidis ER-3 (assembly GCF_000003525.1). Classification (NCBI taxonomy): domain Eukaryota; kingdom Fungi; phylum Ascomycota; class Eurotiomycetes; order Onygenales; family Ajellomycetaceae; genus Blastomyces; species Blastomyces dermatitidis. The sequence goes on along the minus strand of NW_025544777.1, from coordinate 629,706 downwards.
AACCAAGTTGATATCCCGGTTCAAATGGCAGACGCCAGGTGATTGCCCCTCAGCCAGCTGATAATGTATTCGATAAAACGCACAGACTGACCCCATTTAGGGAACATGGTAAGACGTGTCATTGCAGATCAAATAAGCAAAACCCCAACCAACCGGTAAGCCAGGTCAGAAGCTGTGGTGCCTTGCAACCTGATGCTAGAATGTCACAGTCAGAGCTGGAGTTGCATCGTTCTATGATGCTTCGAGAAGAAAAGAGCCTCTTCGCCTCAGCCGGCGGCAGCCGGCCCACCGACGCAATTATGGCTGCACTTCTTCTCTCAGCTCATAGCCCACCTAGAGGGAAGCCCAGGGTGGTTAGGATGCTATGTCCCAAGAAGGTGAAGTTCCATGCAGGAAGGCTAGTCAGAAGGAGTGCCTCAGGATCGCTCAGCCAATTCGTATTTTGCTTGGTAAGTCATGAAGCGCGTGAAAAGATACAACGAGTATTTTATTTCGGAGGCTCTTCCGGCCTATATGCTGAACCGAAATCCCTAGAGGAGCATTGAAAGATGCTTTTCTTACTCCGTTTGTCATTAACATGTTTTTTTGCGGGGTTGGACGTCAGGTCTCAACTTTTCGGCGTTAAGCATTCTGCCATAATCTCATGTCCCAAAACCGTTCTGAAGCGGATAACGTAACTACCGCAAAAAAAAGAATAAACTGATGGTCTGTCCAAATTCACATGACAAAGTGAGTGGGAGAAGGCATGCTATATGGCTGAGAAACAGGTCTACTCTATGGGATAGTTACCTTATAACGGCCTGCCGTTTCTTGAATTAGGAAGAGCACACACTATCGCTGCCAAAGATAATGCCATCGATCTGCCGAATCGAGATGAATCCATCGTGCTGGTAAGTTATGCGGCGCATGAGCAACAAGGAATTCTTCGATACCTAGGTACTGTCAATTAGGGTTCTGCCCTAGCTAGCCCTAATCGTTCCCATTTAGCCTATCTCGGCCTCATAGCAGCATCCTGCATTTCTATCATCCTCAACCGAAGTAGCTCCACTGACTTTGGCAGTAAGGAGAGGTCCTTTGAGATAATGTGCCTCCCGAGTTTATTAGCGTTCCTAGCCCTAGGGCCCTTCGCGACGCTATTATGGGACCCTTTTTGTTTAGATTCGGGATTGTGGACCAAATGCCTTGGAGGTGGAGGCCAACGCCTGAAAGTTTTGATATCTCCGCATTCTTTTCAATTTTGATTCTATCCCTTTTAATACTTGATGATAATGCTATCTTACTCCCAACGTTTATTCGCATTCAATTCTGCATGCACGTCATTTTTCTGACGTTGATCCAGGTTGATATTTTGTCTTGTGCCGATTCGATCGTCGCGGCAAATAGGGAGGACATTCACCACGTCAAAGTTGTCCGTTAGCGGATATAATTTTTAATTCAGCATTATCATTATCCTTTTGGATCGTAAAAGATACGACATGCAGGAATCGGGGTTGAAGACCACGCCTGCAGAAGAAAGTAGGAATGACCAGCAGAAGGAGGATCCAATTACGACCGCTGAATTGGCCATACTGGCACAGAAAAAGCTCCCTAAGCAAGTATGGGACTATTATGCCTCCGGAGCGGACGAAGAGAATGCATTGAGGAGGAACAGAAGTGCATTTGACAGGTTCGGATAATTTTTCCTTGATGTTCATATTTCATTTGGGACCTTGCAATGGAATTACACCTGCCGAGCCCTATATCCGAAACTTTACTGAGCATTTTTTACAGATTACTCTTACGGCCCAGGGTTTTTCGAGATGTCTCTCATGTTGATACTAGCACTATCATATTTGGCAAAAAGTATCGAATCCCGATTGGAATTTCGCCTAGTGCAATGCAACAGCTTGTGGGTGGTAATGGGGAAATTGATATGGCCAGAGCGGCAGCTAGTCGGGGAACCACCATGATCCTATCATCGCATACAACATGCACGTTAGAAGATGTCATTCAAGCACCAGGTGGAGGCAACCCAGTGGATTTCTGGTTCTAGCTCTATTTCTCGTAGAATCGAGAGAGATGTGCGCAGGTGATATCGAGGTTCCAAGGTAAGCTCCGCAAACACGGCTATTGAAATTTAAAAGCTGTCCAATTCGCAAATTTGGCCGTGAATTAGCCTTCCTCTTTTCGAAAATATAAGTTCCTGCTTAAATATCTAATTTATCGTAGCGGCCGGATAAAAAGCCATAGTTCTAACTGTCGACACCCCTGTCCTAGGTAACCGCATTAATGAGCGAAAAACACCGTTAGTTCTACCTCCTCATCTTTCCCTCGCAAATCTTCACCAAAAGAGAAATAATTCTACCACAAAAGTGAAGCCTCTGAAAGCACAACCGACAATGAATCGTATACTCCTGGAGGCGCGCACTGCTCAAGAAGCCGCTGAAATCACCCGCGGAAACCACGACACCCTCAACGATGCATCGCTCACCTGGTCCGACACCATGTCTTGGCTACGCTCAAAAACCAACCTGAAAATAATCCTAAAAGGCATAATGACCGCAGAGGATGCATTATTGGCCATTGAACACGGCGCTAACGCAATAATTATGGAGGCCGCCAATTGGACTCTGTCCCTTCCACTATCGAAGTGATCCCTGAGATTGTCAGTGCAGTCCGTGGTAGGGTTCCCGTCATTATTGATAGCGGTATTACGAGGGGAAGCGATGTATTTAAGGCATTGGCGCTGGGGGGCAGATTTCACGCTTGTGGGCCGTTCCGCGCTGTGGGGACTCAGTTATGGCGGACAGGAGGGGGTGGAGAGTATTAGATATTTTTGAGCGGGAGCTTTCGAGGACGATGGCGTTGGTTGGCGCAGGGAGCATCAGAGAGATTGGAATGGAAATGCTGGGCGTGGAAAAGATGGACGGCTTTGGTATTTCAAGGCTGTAGATGGAGCTTATCATAGAGTAAAGGGAAGCGCTCTAGACTTGAGGGAAAGCTTGGGAAGAATAGACTTGATATACCAGTGAAATCGATCTATCGATTGAGTTTCCCATCTATTGTATCTCGTTTTGGATCTAACAGCCCTGTCTCGTGTTCCCTTCATGTGGTTTACCCTTGCTGGGTAAGGGGCAAAGACCCCCTGAAGTCAACATATGAGTTAAACGAGTTAATAATTACCCAAGCATTTTGAAGAAGTCATCCCACGCCGCGGAGGCTGCCGGCAATGGTACGCAAACTTGCCACTGGAAATAAATCTTTCAATTTCCGCATGAACAACAAAATTGGCCAGGTGCAGGAATCACCAGAGGGCATAAATCTCAACCAAATTTGCATTTCTGAATCTTCCCACAACCTAAAACCCAAGCTCGTACCCATTTCTCAACGCCTCGTTCTCGTCAAATTCATATGGTGACTCTTGCTAAGGGCCACCTCTCATATCGGCCAGCTTTTTAACAATCTTGTTATGTTGATCGCATTCAACTGTCAAGGCGATTTTGTAGGCACGTATGCCAACATGAGGGAGGGCTTGAGGCACTGAGGACACACCTCACATGAAATAGTTCGCAGAATGGGCGATCCAAGGGCGTCCTGCCCAGTCAGAACGAGGGCTGAGTATTGCAAAGAGCATAGGTTTTGATTCTCCTTGAAGAAATCCTTCGATATTGTAAAGGAGTCAATATAAAATTGCAGCCCAAACGATATTGAAATAGAATTAGAATTAGAATTTGCATGGCATTAACTCACCTAACCCCCGTTGCCAGGCTGCTTGATATCTGCATCACGAAAAAACTGGTTGCAAGGTCGTACGGCGACCTGAATTTTATTGGATCATGCACCTAAACAAGCTTTTGCGCCGAGAAAGCGGGAGGAACGCTTAAATTCCTCAAGGCATATGCATTTGCAAGGCAGAGAGGTTCACCAATTTCAAAAGAATTAATGCAAACTTCATTATTATGCCTATCGGCGAGTTAATTCGCGACACCTGTCTGTTGCATCATGACGTCCAAATCCAGTTCTATTCAGAGTTTTGTTCAGGAATAAAGATGCCGACTCCGTCTAACAGTCTCTCTCACAAGAACATGTTGATTTGTCTGCCTCCAGCCTCCAGCCCCCAGCAAACTCCCCTCTCAGGCAGTGATTCCGCGCATGCTTGTGCTTCAGGCAGAGCCAATCAGCGGCTCCGAGAAAAGTATGACGCGACAACAGTAGCATTTGACTCGGTAAAGCGGCATCCAGAGGGTGTGATTCATCATTTCTCTAGAAAAGTTCAGTGGCGCTTGTCGTGATATGATAGCTGAATGAAGCGTCGGTAAGCAAGTGGGCGGTATTTTATAAATATAATAGAAATATAGAACTCAACACGCTTCACTGTATTCGCTCCTAAGCAACTGAAATCCTTCTTAAAATTTGAGGTAAGGATGAGGTGCAAAAGTCCACAACTCAGGAGTGGTTAAAGAAGGACCACAGCGAAGCTCAGCTGTATGCAATGTAGTCATCCCCGCCGATGACAATATCGTCATACCGTCTTTTCTACCCTGCGTATGCCCAAATTGAGCATTTTCTGGCCAGCGACGTCGTTACCTGGGACTATTCGCAGAAGATGAAAGTTCAATGTCCGAATTTAACTTTTGAGATCCGAACCAAGCCTTTGTCAGCCGCGATCTGGACTCATCCCGTTTTGGCTGCTGGGCCAGGTCCAACCTCGTACAACTAACCATCCCAATGTTTCTTCGAAATCGTCAACTGCTACTGTCATTTATGAGTCCATCAAAAGTGCCACTTTTGTTGTGCAATGAGTGTTGAGTGGTGAATGTACACCATTTTCATTGCGAGAGCCGGATTCCTAAATGCTGCTTCGGATTACGCGCTGGAATTGTCTGATTATATACGATCTGCAACAGACGCATTGCGGACTCACAATCATAACACGTTTAGTACGGGTGCATTCATGGCTGCAGAAGAAGTGATGACTGCAAGATGGCTGTGAGCTTGGCCGCGAATCCTACATAACCTGCTGAACCAGTCCGACTTTTCCATAATCCATCAACCTGGGTCACAGCCCCAAACTGGGTTCTTTTTTGCTGTACCCCCAAGGGCTGCAATTACACTTGTCCGCCTCTCGATTGCGAAGGATTCTTCGGAAATAGTTTCCACTAGCCACCCCTGGCCTGGCCTGGCTCTCTGCGTTGTGCGCTGTTTCAGCCGTATATAGCTCTTTCATTCTATGATGACCCACCCGATATGCGTGGAATGTTGTGGATTGAGGTGTTGTCGAGGACATCAGTTCCGGATGTGCGGTGAAGGACAGTCTCAGCTTGTGATTTTTGAGACTGTTTAATCTGCTCCGGAGATGGAGATGCATTGAATCACCAGTGCATGGTGTAATAACAGAATCTTCTGTGTAAAACACAATATTGATTTACGAAACTCCCTTATCAGCTTTGCTACGGGATATGTCCCTTTTATAAAGCTCATGCTCATACCATCGGCTTGAGTGTTATTTTTAATCTTCAACAATCTTCATGAATCCAATATCAACATGGAATCGATTATCCAATTGGAGAGTTCTCCAATTAATTTCACGCAGAAGAAAAATCTTGTTCCTCTCATATCGCAACAACCCGGGCACGTTGAAAAGGGCGTGCCGAGAACGCATTATATTCCCCTCCCACCGCCGTCGAAAGAACCAACTCAGGTCCTTGATATAGATAAGGAGACTCCCGACAAACACGTCCCTAGAGATCCACGCCTTATTAGGCTTACTGGTGTTCACCCCTTTAATGTTGAACCACCGTTAACTACCCTATATGAGGAAGGTATCTATCTTTCTTCCGATACCTTGACTAATAAAATACTGTCTGTTCCAAACTTCATTCATTAATGAGAGCATAGGGTTTCTTACTTCTCCAGAACTCTTTTACGTGAGAAATCATGGATATGTTCCTGAGGTTCATCAGGAGGACATTCCCGATTGGAAACTCAGCATCGAAGGGTGAAGTCCAATTTGATCGTACTGAACGAGTACACTAACAACCCCTACTAACTAGATACACATAGCCTAGTAGAAAGCCCAATAGTATTGAATTTCACTCAAATTTTGACCGAATTTGAACAAATCACGGCACCCATTACTCTGGTATGTGCCGGAAACAGACGCAAGGAACAGAACCAGGTGAGAAAATCAAAAGGCTTTTCGTGGGGGGCTGCTGGAGTATCGACAGCCCTGTTTACAGGCCCATTGATGTCTTCCATCTTACTAAAGGCGAAGCTGCTTCAAAGTGCAAGATATGTGTGTATGGAGGGAGTAGATAAACTGGTAATGGCCCCCTTTATGCCGCGCTTCTTTAGCAGACATTGACGATGCTCCCATAGCCCAACGGATTCTACGGTACATCTGTCAAATTAAATTGGGTGATGGACCCTAACAAGCGAATAATGCTGGCACATAAAATGAACGGCGAGCCACTTCGGCCAGACCATGGTCGGCCACTCCGAGCTATTGTTCCAGGTCAAATTGGTGGACGGAGTGTTAAATGGTTGACGAAGCTAATCATATCCGATATCCCAAGTGACAATTGGTATCATCTATACGATAATCGAGTTTTGCCGTGAGTTTTCCCTACAGCATCTCAACTTTATATTTCCCCAGTTAAAATTTGAAATATAGTACCATGATATCTCCGGAAATATCCACGAACGAGCCAAAATGGTGGCACGATGAGCGGTACGCAATATATGATCTTAACGTCAACTCCGCTGTCGTGTATCCTGAACACGACGAGACAATTGTAGTATCCAGCTCTTCCATGTATAACGTCAAGGGCTACGCCTATGGTGGAGGTGGCCGCAGGATTACAAGAGTCGAAATATCCCTAGATAAGGGGAAGAGTATGTAGTCTCCCCAGATCCTGATGTATCCGTTCTAACATTGCATTGCCTCCCTAGCTTGGAGGCTGGCAAATATAGAATACCCCGAGGACAAGTATCGTGAAGTTGACCAGTACTTGTACGGCGGCAAAATCGACATGTCATGGCAGGAAACCTGCTTTTGTTGGTGTTTTTGGGCCCTAACTATATCGACAACCGAACTGAAAAATAGTGACGCGATTCTGGTACGTGCAATGGATGAGGCATTGAATATCCAGCCTCGCGATATGTACTGGTCTGTTCTTGGTATGATGAATAACCCTTGGTTCCGTGTTACTATCACCAAAACGGATGGCTACTTGAGGTTTGAGCACCCGACTCAACCCGCTCTGATTCCTGGTGGCTGGATGGAGCGCGTCAAGAAAAATGGCGGGGATTTGGCGAATGGAAATTGGGGAGCTGTATTAGAAGGCAGTGAAAACATAGCAGCGATGGAAGCCCCTAAAATCAACCTGAAGAAGCCTGACCTGGACATTACTATAAGTTTAGAGAGGTTTAAAAGTCATAAAACTGGGCCTGAGCCATGGTTTGCACTTGAGGGCGAGGTTTATGATGGTACCGCCTTCTTGAACGAACATCCAGGAGGGGCACAGAGCATTCTGTCTGCCGCTGGTCTTGATGTGACGGGGGAGTTCATGGCTATTCGTGAGGTTCCTACGTTGACCAAATAACTGCTTCCTTCGCTGACTAATTTCAAATAGATAGCGAAACCGCGAAGGGGATGATGAGGGATTATCACATCGGAAGCCTCGACATATCATCTCAAGAGGCCCTACAGAATGATATCGACGTCGAGTCGTTGTCACCCTCTCGTGAAGTATTTCTGGATTCGAAACTCTGGGCACCGTCATCCCTAAGCAGCAAAACAGTGATATCACCAGACTCCCGCCTCTTTACCTTTAAGCTCACTCACGATTCCCAATGCCTCGGTCTTCCCGTCGGAAAGCATGTCATGCTCAAAATTAGCGACCCATCCACCGACGAGACCATAATCAGAGCCTACACCCCCGTCTCCAAACAAACTGCTGTAGGCACCATAGACATCCTAATAAAATTGTATGCTCCCACTCCTGATTACCCAAACGGTGGTAAAATGACCATGGCAATGGACAAACTCCCACTAGGAGCCATGGTAAAGTTCAAAGGGCCCGTCGGGAAATTTGAGTACCTAGGGAAAGGTGCGGTGCTCCTAAACGGGGAAAAGCGTTATGTACAATCGTTCCATATGATTTGCGCTGGAAGCGGTATCACCCCTATCTTCCAAGTACTCCGCACTGTGATGGAGGACACAGAGGACCACACCTCATGTGTGGTCGTGGATGGCAATCGGACTGAAGCTGATATACTCTGCCACGCTGAGCTGGATGAATTTGTGGCACAGGATTCGAATGGCAGGTGTCGCATAGTGCATACTCTGACCCAGCCGTCGGCAACCTGGACAGGGCGCAAAGGTCGGATTTCGGAAGATTTGCTCTTGGAGTATGTTCCCGTTGGTAGGAAGAGGGGTGTTAAAAGCCTAGTGCTTGTTTGCGGGCCTGAAGCGTTGGAAGTTGCCGTCAAAAACGTACTGTTACGTATGGGCTGGGATAAGGATGATTTGGTCTTTTTCTGAGGCGACATATGGGAGTGACTTTCATAGATTTCATGCGGGGTGAAGGGGAATATATGGCTGTATCGATTTACCGTTTATATATTCAGCTTCCATTTTCGGGCACTTCAAGCACAAAATGCAGCTTCGCTGCTATGGGGGGAGGGTGACTTTGCAACACACGTGCTCTCTTCATAAATCGAATCTCAATCACATGTTCTTCGCTAAAATTTCAATTGAAGACAAAAAGAGCGTCCTGCACTCAATAATAAAAGCTCAAACGCACAAATAGGCTAGCGAAAACGGGGAATAGATATCCAAAGCCACAACATTGAAGAGAGGCACCTAATATGGACAGCATGTGCAATTCTATACACTTTCCAATCAGGAAAATGGCAAATATTTCTCTATCCTTTAGTCCCACCACTCCTCACCTTTCTAAAGCATGCAAACTCCCCGCGAGTCGCTTCCCGCAACCGCTTCAAAACCCCTCGCATCTCCCCCAGCTCAGCCTGTAACCTAGCCCTGGCCTCGTTATTTGTTCGACGATCAAGTTCCAAGTATATCTGGCTCTGTATTTTTGACGCCTCCTCTGTCGCGTACTGTGAGAGTGTTTGTGCAATGAACTCCGTATCCAGGGTTGCTTGCATGAGAGCCGGGAGCGAATACTTAGGACGCTGAATGAAGGCGTTCAAAAGCGATGAGGAAATCTGTGTTAGGAGGTGGGAGAGTATTGCGTTTGTGAGGGACGATGCGGGTGTGCTTGGTGGACTTTGAGTTGGTGTTGGGAGAGTTGTGGTCACTTCTGTATGCACCAGGACGAGGTTTAACATTGTTGTATATACATAAGGGCGAACTTGATCGGGTCGACTCGTTAGGGGAACCCAATCCGGAGCTGCGATCCCATCGAGGATAGTCGAATTTAACGTTGCGGTCATCGGCCGGGTGTACGATTGGAATAGGCGGGCGTCAATTTGACCAAGGACATCGCGGATTGTTTTAGACTCCTCGGTTAATTTAACGGAGAATGCAGTTTCGAAATTGGACACCAATTGAGGGACGTAGTCAGCGCGGAGAGCTTTGAGGTTGGAGAGCGTGAGGAGCATGCGAACGTTCTGAGAAAAGAGCAGTGAGTAAGAAAATCAAATATGGCTGTTGTTTGGAGTACAAAGGACTCACCCTATTTTTGGAATCAATGCCGCCTGAAGGGGGGATCGATGACGAGATATCCAATCCACCAATGCGAACGACGGGACCGACAAGAATCCATTCATTTTCTCCTTCAGTCGTAACTAGATGCTCCGCATTTTCAACAAGCCCGCTTAATGCCTTATACACGCTAGTTACAAACTGGGACCGGACCATCTGAAGGAGTTTCGCAGGTGGGGGGGTGACAACATCGACGACCCCAGGTTTCGTCATGGCCTCAGATATATACAATATCTTTTGCATTCCGGAAAGAACTGCGCTTTCGAATGCTACGAAAAGTCCGGGCATCTTAGTCATGTCCTTACGTTCAAAGTCTCTAGTCCAATCCTCCAGATATTTCACGCTCTCGGCATCTTTATTCCAAGCTGCGCATATAGCACGGACCGATCGTTCTCGTGTGCCGCTGACAAGAAGCTTTAGTTTATCGTAGGTACTACTACTGCTTGATATTGGGCTCATTGCAGCTATCTGGCTAGCAGCTGTTCCGATTAAGATTAAGAATTGGCTGAGATAGTGGACACCACTAAGAGAGTTCGCATATGGAGGCCAGAAGGCGAAATCCTCCCATGCTTCTCCTCTTCTAGGCGAAGGTGGGGGAATGTCCTTAGGATCTATCCTGAAACGAGAGTCGGTGGGGGTTAAGCCAGTTAGGGGGGTGTTGGGAGTTGTCGGGAGAGGTGAAAGTAGCAGAGACACGTCCTCGATAGGCGGATCGGCAAATATCGATACAGCGTTTTCGCGGATGAGATTTACAAGTTCAACCACACCATCTTTCAGATCACTTACTCCTCCCGAAGACAGTCGATGGTGTTTTCGGCTTTCACCCTCGAATCCTGCTGGAAGGAGCTTTTGTTTACTGCCATCGATGAAAGATTGTGTAGTGTCCCAAAACTCGATGACCTCTCCAAGGATGCCGCCGTCAACTGATAGTAGCTTTTTCAGATATGTGTGCACACATTCCCATAGTTCGATAACGGGCTCAGTATCGAGGGTGTCTGTGCCATTTGTTACGCTATCACGGTTAGAGATGTGAATATACGGCGCAACGGCTTGTGGCGTCGGTTTCTCCCTGTTGGCTAGACGTCGCCGAAGAATTTCAATTTCGACTTTCGACCGCTCACAGAACGCAATAATCTTGGTTTTCAAATAATCATAACGTCCGAGGAGCCAGACCCAGACCGGGTTATCGTCAACGCCGAGTTCAAGTAGTGTTGCAATTAGTTCCATGTGCTCTTCGATGGGGCCATCGACGCTCATCGTAGGGATATTTGCCTGAACAGTGCTCAAACGTCGCCACAAGTCCCGCTTGAAAATTTGTATTTGCTTTTCAACGTCCATCCACATTCTTCCCGTAGCAAGGATTAGGTGAACTTGTTCGTCGGTTAAAGGGCGCTGCGTTGTTGCAGCCCGGTCAGCAATGAGCTTTGCATCTATCGCATATCTTCTGGCACGTGTATATTGGTCAACAACTGCTTCGCAATCGCGCTGTTTGATCGATCGCGCGAGATTATATCCGATATCATATATCTCTCGGTGTTTTGCCATAGCTTCAATAACGGCTTTCAAACCCTCTTCTCGCTGTCGACCCCCAAGTGCTGCGCCCCACACCTCTTCCGCTTTCCCGGAAGCTTCCACTAAAGGCACGCGTATGCCCTTAACACCATATTCACTTTCTTTCGTAAGGGAGTTTTTCTGTGGAACTGGGCGTTCAGAGCTTCCGGGAGCGGCTGTGGCTCCCGTGCTGTATCTTTTGATGTGAGAAAGTCTTCCTTGAGGCAGGGCATCTGGTTGCGTGCCTTGGTTTCGCATTTCCGTATATACGTTGTCGATGGTTGCCTTTGCTCGGACGAAGCGCTCAAAATTCGATTCAACTAAAACCTTCAAAGATGCAGATTTCTTGTCGATAGATTTAGATAAAAAATCTAGACCTTCAAGAAGGGATTGGATAGAATCGGAGGCGTGAGTCTGGGAAAGGAAGAGCGCAGGCGAGAAGGTTGTTGACGATAGCAGGTAACGGTTTCGAACGCGAGCGTCATCGTCGGCGATGCCGCGTTGTTTCAACATCCTAACTACACTCTCGGAAGATCCCAAAGGGTCTGGTTCGTCCTTTTGGACCAAGTTATCCCTTCCATCTCCAGTCCGCTGAGATCCCGGCACTATGCTCCTGCGTTCGCTTCCACCTATTTGGAGGGCAGCATATCTCGATTTTCGCCGTTGGGAGGCAGAGGTGCCGGGGCCAGAGGACAGAGGCTCTTCACCATCCGAATCGTCACTTTCATTCAGCTCTGCTGGCCATTCTTCGGGGTAAAGTGACGGGATATTATAATAATGGGTAACGTCCGTGTCGTAGGAAGCCATAATAGGGTGTTGGGCAGCACAGCGAAACCGCCCCAGTAAAAATCAGAAGCAAGAGAAGGCGCGAAAGCAACTCCGTAAATAATGACACTTTTTAACCAGCCATAAAGTTTTCGCTAATCAATCAGTGCGCTCGACACATCTCTAAATCCCCGTCATCGCTGGCGCAATTGCTATGGATATCATGGTGTTGTTGTCTTGGACAAATGTGGTGAAGCTGAGCAAACAGAGCAAACACCCGCGCCGGCTTATCTAAGCTGGAAAAAATATCTCTGGGTGGGGCCGTGGTGAGTGCGCTGGGATACCATAACAAAGACCAACTCTTCCCTTCACTCTTCTCTCCAACATTACAACTCATTTTTACCTCAAACAGCCTCAATTGCTTTTTGTGACTGAAAATTTTCTTTTTCGCCAGCCTCCATATACACCCCGGCCGCCACAATGATTTCCCTGCGCGCGTTTGCTCCCGCGCGGCAGTGCCTACGAACGCCAGTCGGCCAATTGGCCCGCAAATCTCCGCTCAATGTGGGTGAATTATCTCTCCAGCCGCAAGTCCGCACCCTACAGCACCACGACTTGGGATAAGTAGGCTTACTTCTGCATATAATATAGGTTCGATGCTATGCTGTGGCTGTTGCGGAAAAAGTAGCAAAATTTCCAGGAACCAAAGGCCCTGACGTATGCTATGCCTTCTTCCCTCAGCTGAAACAACCATTGCGTTTGTAAATTGGAAGCTGAGAACAACTCTCATCTGTTTAGGGCAAATACACAGTCACATTGATCGAGGGTGATGGTATCGGGCCAGAGATCTCACAATCCGTCAAAGATATTTTCGCCGCTGCACAGGTAAAGCAAAATGCGCCAGCTTCGTTCCTTGACAATTGGTTTATCTTGGTTCTAGTGCGAGACTTGCTGAATCAACTAGGTACCGATAAAATGGGAACCGGTCGACGTTACGCCGATTCTCAAGGATGGGAAGACTGCTATTCCAGATGAGGCTATCAACAGCGTGAAGAAAAATTTCGTCGCCCTAAAGGGACCACTTGCTGTAAGTTCCGTTTTGCTAAAATGCCATTATTGAGAGCAAGGACAGTGGTTAAAAGGATAGACAGACACCCGTCGGAAAAGGCCATGTTTCCCTCAACCTTACTCTTCGCCGTACATTCAATCTTTTTGCAAACGTCCGACCTGGCCGGTCGATTGCTGGTTACAAAACCCCATACGATAACGTCGAAACTATCCTCATCCGCGAGAACACCGAGGGCGAATACTCTGGAATTGAACATGTTGTGGTGGATGGCGTTGTGCAGAGCATTAAGCTCATTACTCGGGAAGCCTCCGAACGTGTTCTCCGCTTTGCCTTCCAATATGCCCAGGAGGTAGGCAGGAAGAAGGTCCGCGTCGTGCATAAGGCCACCATCATGAAAATGTCCGACGGTCTCTTCCTGCGTACTGCGAGAGATGTTGCCAAGGATTTCCCCGATATTGAGTTCGACGCCGAACTCCTTGACAATACTTGCTTGAAAATTGTTACCGATCCCGTCCCTTACAACGACAAAGTCCTGGTCATGCCCAACCTTTACGGCGATATCCTATCTGACATGTGTGCTGGTTTGATCGGCGGCCTGGGTCTCACCCCGTCCGGTAACATTGGAGACGAATGCTCTATCTTCGAAGCTGTCCACGGATCCGCCCCTGACATTGCTGGTCAACAGAAGGCGAACCCAACAGCCTTGCTCTTGAGCAGCATCATGATGTTGCAGCATATGGGACTGAATCAGCATGCCGATAAGATCCAAAACGCTATCTTCGCCACTCTCGCGGAAGGAAAGGTAAAGAAACATCCATTGAACCCTACGTACTCATCAGTGCTCAGCTAACGACATTCTTAGTCCCTCACTGGTGATCTTGGTGGCAATGCCAAAACCAACGAATACGCAAGCGCCATCATCTCTAAACTGTAATAGTAATATATTATCTCCCTACACTCTCTCATCAACGATTTCCCCGAATGTTTTACGCAACCAATCATTTGCAGTTCTCCATTAGATAGAGATGGTCGTGATGTACATATCCTGAGCTCAGTGAGCTGATATTTTCTTTTGTTTTCTTGTTTATCATTGCGAGAGTTAGCACAGTTTACTCCTTTCCTTAATTGCTACGCGTTATTTGTATACAAAAAAGTGGCTCGATGTAATACTACGTAGATGGCTTCCGGCGGTTCCCTGTTGAGGTTGATCTTCCTTTTGCATTTGGATATATAAACTTAAATGTGGAAGATATTGGACTCTAGCTGTGGTATACTTACATACAAACTCGTATAATGTTCACCTGTTGGTGATAACCGTGCAAACTTCCAAAAAACAAAACTAGCCCCCGTGTCCGGGTTTTCGCTAACCAGTCATTGAAAGAGATGCGAAGATACATCACGTCCCATAATTTAAAAACGCCCGACTCGAGTTAACCCCCATTAAGGATCGAAAAAGTGAAGAAGGGACAACAAGAGAAGAAAAAAAAAAAAAAATCTTACTACCGTCGCCTGCCGCGTTTAGGCGCACCTCTGGCCGGCTTTTTCGTCTTTCCGCGCGTCGCTTGAGTCCGAGTTGGCCTCGCCCGAGCTGAATCCGTGGCTTGAGTGTCGGTGTCTTCCCCTTCACCTGTCTCCGTCCCCTCTTCATCTCCTTCCTCTCCTTCGCCATCTTCTGCTGTGTCTTCTTCTTTGGCGGGACTGGCCTTGCTATGGTGTCGCCCTTTTCCATTCTCAGTTTCAGCATGTAGCCGTGACGATCGTGTGCCTCGAGTGTTCGCACGTGTGCTACGGTTAGCCCGCCGGCCACGGGAAGGTGCGGGCGAAGAGCTGGGCTCTAACAGTTTATTTTCTTTAGTTTCTCTCCACCATTCAACATGTATTATCCGATAAAGCGGTCGGGATTACCCACCATCTGTGTCTGCAATTGTACTAGCCCTTACTGACCCTCCAGCAAGGCTCATAGGGGGAGACGATGACCCTCCTGGAGCAAGCCTCCTTTGAAACATCATTCCACCGTATTCATCGAACGGTAGCTGGAATGGACAGTAAGTCTCCTGTGCTGGTTCTGAATCGCCGGATCCATCTGTAGCAAACGAGGCTTCCTGAGTAGAGAATTGTGTTAGCCACTTCGTTGATCCATATCGTCCAACAACAAGGAGGATGTATGATTCGGTCACCAACTCGCTCATCGAGCCCCGCGAGATTGTATAGAGTTCCTAGCTTTTTCCAAATCCCAGGTATTCGAGTATGTTGATCGTTTGGTGTTATGTAGCCCTGGCTTATCAAATGTTCCGAGATAGCCAGCATGCGAAAGTGTTTGTGCATCCCTAACGATGTTAAATTGGTTACTTAAATTGCGCCCTGTGTCTATCGTGCCATAGCCGTCCACATACCGACAGGTTTCCATCGTATGATACCTTTAAGCAAGGATGTTTCTTGCTCCTCAGTCCATGGGTCTGTAACTATAGAATCGCTTTCGGTTTCAAGCTTCGACGCAGCGTCTGGTTGCGTGGGAGTGCTAGATGCATGCTGGAGAACCTCCGATTGTGGAGTCGAATCTCCCTGTGAGGAGAGCCGCAATTTCTTTCTGGGTGGCATTGTAAGGGATATACGCTGTATGGCTTGTAGGAGAATGTTAGTTATTATGGAGGTAGGGGAATGAGAGATGGATATGAGAGCCACAAACCGTGCCGGGAAGTGTTATTCGCCGAAACTACCCAGCTTGAACGGGGAAAGGTTGAAATAACGCCGGCAAATAAGCAGTGGTCCGTGCACGTGGCTATTGCACGCTAGTCCTATACTATACTAGTGTGTTATGATCAGTCGCGTTTTCCAAGGTTATTCTCCCCAAACGCGTCAGAACGATTTCGGCTCGCGAAATAGCATATTGAACGGGACTTGTATGTTAGCAATGGACCTCCGAAGAGATGTGGATGACCCGTTTGCGCTTGCCGTTGACAAGCTCTGGGAACCTTCCTATTTTCATCTCCACGAGCTGCAACCGCTAGACTCTCTGCCTTGGGATAATGACCTTCCAGGTACAGCTGTCATGCTTTCGAATTATTTCTATGTTCGCAGCAACTAACTTCTGTCTCTAGAACTTGCCCAGGGCGTTTTTCAGGGTCCCTTAGACCTCTTTACGAAACGCGATTCCAACATATATGAATTGAATCTATTTGGTACAGACGCGCTCGAATCGACTGACCCAGATACCCCTTTATCCCTCAGTACGAGTCAAACTGATGTGGACCCCAATGAAACAAAGGATGAAACGGATGAAACGGATGAAATAACGGACATATGGGCATCGGATGCAAATTTAAACCTAATTACTATAGGGAGATCATTGAGGTCGTGGGATACATTTCCACACCATCCCGTTCACTGGGCCAGCCCTCTTTACCTAAGTGAAGCTGGTCCACGCGGATTTGATGCTGCATTAGGTTATCAGGCAACGAAATCGGGTCTTGAGGATTCGGGCCGAGTAGCGCTAACAGATATTTTCGTTGCGTCGCTATTTCGACTAGGCCTCGGGTGGAATTCAATTTTTTTCCGATTCAACGAACAGAACCGAGTGTTCGAAAAGCATATCAAGGATGCCCGCATATCCGGAATCAGCCTGACTGCAGTGGATGGCTTGATTGAGGAATTTTTACAATGTGGAACACAGGTGCGAAAGGTAAGAAGATTCATTCTTGCAACGCCTACTCGAACGGATCTGCCGACCCCGTTATCTAGCCTGGCTTGCGCTGCGTCGGTCCTACTACATAGTTTTGAGGAGCATGTCTACGAGCGTTTCAAGACGGATTTGCCGTTGCTGAAAACTCAGATGTTGTTCAGACGCCCTGCCTGTCTCCTCAAGGTCCTCGTCGACATAATAGAAAATGCAGAAAATGCGACAACGGATGGTGCTGTTATATCCTCAGTCTTTACAAAATGCGATTATTATTCCCATGAATTTGTCTGGCTATCTAGCGTGCTTCGTGAACTGATGGCCATGGTGGCTGAATCGTGGCTTTCCTCGGTTGAGTCCTGGATCGGACTTAGGCCTGAACCTCAAACCTTGCTAGAAGTCAATCGAAATAGGAAGGGTTTCATAAATACCGACGAAGTTCACGGTCAAAATTGCGGAAGGATCGAAGCTAGGCTGGTTGACTACAGTTTTCGTCCAGAAGCTATGCCTATCTTCGTTCCCGCAGGCTATGCGGAAACGATATTCGAAAGCGGCAAAAGTTTAAGGCTACTCAAAGAATTCCATCCTAATCATCCACTTTCTATAAAAAGTGGTACGAGTCGGTCAATGAATTTAGCCCTGGAGTGTGCTTTTACCTGGAAGGATATTGACAAAATCCAACAAAAAGCCAACAATTATGAGGCGCAACTTCGAGCTGAGATACTTCGCTACGACGAAGTACGACTCCAAAAATGTAGTACGTTAACATCTGAGGACAAGAACGCTGATACCCCAGTTCATGAAGACCATGACCCAATCGACGACGTTTTTTCACTTTTCGACCTTGACGGCAAGAATGATGATATCAAATTATTAGCAAGTCATTCTTCAATCTCTTCCGATAGACTACACGTCCTCCTCACCGAGAGCAACTGTTTCAACACGGACGAGGTTCCGGGAAACAGGTCTCTTTTCGGCCCACCTTTGGATGCGTCTGTTTACCTCTCATTTGCCCCGGTTATTTCGGCCCAAACAAGATTAATTAACTTCTCCTGCCTCCACCTTCTTTTCAAAGGCCATAAAATCAAAGAGCACCTGCAGTTACAATGGCGGTTTCAATTATTAGGCGATGGTATCTTTTCATCACGTTTGTCTCATGTTCTATTTGACCCTGAAATGCACAGCGGAGAACGGAAAGCTGGTGTTGCCCGTGGGGGAAGTTCTACTGGCCTTCGTCTGGGCAATCGTGATACCTGGCCACCAGCAAGCTCTGAGCTTCGCCTGGTGCTAATGGGGTTGCTCTCTGAGAGTTATCACGGAGACAAAAATTACATTGGGCAAAACACCGGAAATCAAGTCAGGAATAAAGAGCTGCCTGGCGGCCTCAGCTTTGCAATCCGTGAGCTAACAGGCGAAGAACTTGTAAAATGTAAAAATCCCAACTCCATTGAGGCTCTAGATTTCCTCCGTCTTCAATACCACCCGCCTTCAGTCCTTGAAGCCATAATCACTCCCAGAAGTTTACGCAGATACGATACCATCTTCAAGCGACTTCTGAGGCAGATACGAATGCTTTCAGTCGCACGTGGCCTTATCCGTGACTCCACAGATCGATCGAATACCGCAGACATGAGCCGAACAATCACCCAGAAATTCCGCATCGAAGCGCACCATTTCGTGCAAACCGTGAGCGACTATTCCTTCCACATTGCAGTTGGAGAGACATGGAGCAAGTTCGAGAGAATCCTTGTCAAAATCGAGAAGTGCATTGATAAGGGAGATATCGATGGTACCATTGACAATGCCAAAAGCCTACACCGTCTCCGAGAGTATCATGAAGATGTCCTAGATCAGATCCTATTCGCTTTATTCGTGAGCAAGAAACACGTACAGGCTAGAAAGTTAATAGACGACATCTTCGGCACTATTCTCACCTTCTCCTCTATATCTAAAGCGGCCTCCACAGGCACGTGGGTGC
Source organism: Blastomyces dermatitidis ER-3 (assembly GCF_000003525.1). Taxonomy (NCBI): domain Eukaryota; kingdom Fungi; phylum Ascomycota; class Eurotiomycetes; order Onygenales; family Ajellomycetaceae; genus Blastomyces; species Blastomyces dermatitidis. Next base: position 610,961 of record NW_025544777.1, on the reverse strand, counting down.
AGCAGGATGGGAAGCCCTCTTATGATCTGATTGTTCGTCAGCTTTTCTCCGTGTTTAGGAAACAGGTTTCAGGTTTTGTAAGGTTTTTAAGGGCACTGGATGGTGCCAAGGCGATGAGGTCGAAAGGGAAACCTCAGGATCTTGCCGCGTGGGGGATCGATGATCGCGCAGGTGTTGACACAGATAGTATCTTTGAACACCTCCTTTTACGACTGGATATGAATGGATTTTATTAGTCCATATACTGTATGTGAAATATGAATTGATGATATCCCCCGTACTCCTGAGCATCAAATCTAGATAATTTTAGAAAACAGTTAAGTTATCCAATAATGTTTTATTCTGCCTTCTTCTCAACCCTAGCCTACACGTTGTCATCAATCGAAGCAAGGGGAGCAATATGTACTGTACATACATACATGCACGAGAAGTCCCTCGCAAGCTCATGAATATAGAGCATGTACATGTACAAAGAGGTAACCAGCCAGAATCCTACACACTTTTGTGTGACGTACGTATTGGGCTTTTCGGTAACCTCAATTCCCAACCATTTGAAACCGGTTTCGTAGACCCCTGGCCTTGCATCTTCCACGTCTTCCACGTGTCTAAGCAACTCGATTCTAGCTTTGCGGGAATCGATCATGGAGATAAATTTGCACCAAGGCCACAAAGCGTGGCAATATCCCCCATGAAGAACCGCATCATCCACTGATCACCTGCAGGCCAAATCGGTCCCTGCATGTCTCCACAGGATTCTTCCAGTTAGAACCAACTGTCGTTGTAAATGCACACTAGGTGGAAATCTCTCAATAGCCAAACCCAAATAAACATTGTCTCTACAGATTTGTGGGGTATAGTCCTATTATTCACCGTTTTTTGGACCACTGTCTTCATACTACCCCAGGCCATTCAAGAAATCCCAGTCGAAACGGCTGAATTTCGAAAAAAGAACGTCAGCCTGGGATATCGTATATCTCATTATCTCATCCGCTATATTATTCTAACAGAAGAATTTTGTCGTCTCTAGGACTCTTCAACCATCCTCTTAACCCTATCCAGTAATACGGTGCTCTCTCGTCCAAGTCTTCGTTTCCCAAACTGATCTGGTCTTCTTGCCCTAGCCATAGCCTCTCGATCGCGTTGCTTGGCTTCTCTAATCCTTTGTTTCTTCTCAATTTCCTCCTGTCTCCTTCTTGCTATTTCTACCTCTTTGGTAAACGGCGACGGCTTTGGTGGACGCTTGCGCCGATTCCGCGAGTCTCTTGGCAGACGATCCGTTCTTGACGTAGGCGGTTGTTCTGCCTGGGGAGCATCAAGCATAGCTTGTCTATCTGGATGCAACTCTAAACTCGCTGCCTCTGGCTTTGTCGCATCTCCATCATTTTCCAGTGTTGATTCTTGGGTAAAACTAGGTTTTGCAGTTCCCTTTGCCAGTTCCTCTGCTTTAACTTTGGCGTAGGATTTCTTGACCTTGGCTTTATGGATTAGATCGCCTTTGATTTTTTGCACTATACACAGCAAAAGAAGTAGAACGTGATTAGTTGTGAGCATTTAGATCAAGCGCAGGGTAACAGCAGAAGATTCGGCGCGTACCCTTTCGTCGATAGGTGCCGTCAGGAAGGTTTGCTGGGCCAACTGAAAACCCCTTCTTCTTCTTAGCCACATTAGCATCGGCGCTGGCACCATCCTCCCGAGGTCTCTTAGCAGCCATGTTAACTTTTGTAAAGTTCAATTGCGGCCTGACAGATGTGCAACAGAGAATACCTGGCGTACTGGTGGATGAAACTGTTAAGTCCAGGAACTGTGCAAGAGTAAAGTTTTAATGTCCATAGACAACTATCGTACCATAGGCCATACTCATAGACAATCGTAGTTGCGACCAAGAAGGTAAACAAAGAATTTTCCCAAAACACCAACAGTCATTAAGTTAGCTAATATTTGAGAAAAATAAATTTTTGAAGACAGGTGATCTGGATGTCTCCACGTGACCCGGCTCGGCATTGCAAGGTTCCGTGGGGCAGTTCGGTAATAACCTCAGATGAACCAGCGATGATGTATGTATGTAATCAGCCGGTATCGACCATCGGACCGACCGATGATTCATTCCTTACGCTGCCCCGTCTTACCGTCATGGGGCTCGATGTCGCCAACAACAACCTCATGTCGCTCTTATCCAAGCAAGTCTTACTCCTCAGCCCGCCTGCGTCCGCCTCGTAACAGCGCTGGCTCGAACCTGTTACACCCTACAATCCCAGTGCTCGTTGTATCCAAAATCCAAGTGCCCGCCACTACGACCGTGCGCCACTTCAATCCTCCCGCTTTCATTTCGTCACTGGCTGTGGGGCGTCTGCCACGTCTATCTCCCTGATGTCGACTTGTTTTCACGAACTGGTTGACATATTTCATGAATAAAATATGCCAATCTTCAAAGACCAAGAGCGACGAGAGCTTCTCTACCATCACGCATGGCCTGCTAGCTGTCCTGACGACGATGACGACATAAAGCCTACCAAGACTCCGAAGCAAGGAGTTGAGAGTTTGGAGGAGGAAGTTATTGCTGGTACTTCCTCGTGGAGGTCAAATATGGAAGCACATAGCAGCCCTCAAAGGTTGCAAACGAGTGATCGTGAGGAGTTGATTCGAAGTATCAAGAAGGGGGAAAGCCCTACATGGGTTCCTAATCGTTCTGTAAGTCAAACTTTAACCTTGATATATACGATACTAAACCCATTCATCGATGTTCGAGCTTGCGGTGGGGTAATACTTCGAGACTTTCGAAGGCCATGCGATTTACTCCAGTGCCCATGTTAATATGTCTAGATCTAGCTCTTCTTCCATTAGAGGAATACTGTAGCTAATTTCTGGGTCCCTAATAGCTGGAAGAGTATTTTGCAACTCATGGAGATCCTCCACACTCAAGACTTGAAGGCCAGCTGAACAAGGACAAATCCCATCCTCTCCTACCGGCCACAAACCTAGAAGAGTCATTTGACAACGGTTCCAAGTGTGAAATATTGACTTGTTGTCCCTCTGAAATCGAGAGACCCCGATCAGCCCTGCATTCAGGTGACTTTCGCGAGGGATCACCCCAAGATCAGGAGCCACGCAGTCATGAGCCTTTCGAACCGGGCCCCAGCCGTCTTCCTTTTGGCTCTTCTCCAACCACTCCATGGTATACACCTCCAAGTCCGCCAGCACCTACAACGCAAGAAATCGGCTCGATTTTGGTCAGAAGCCGGGCAAGGGCTCCATCCTTGAATTCATTTTCATCCTTAAGCTCGTTTTCGTCAAGTTTTATTCTTAAGGCTCCAACAAGCCCGCTAGTCCACCAGGCCAATAACACCGACCTTGACTTCTCACCAAAGACTATAGACCCTCTCGACCTACAATCTAGCCCTGAGAAGGCTAATCGTCGTCGCACCTTACCAGCGGAAACCTTTACATCTTTCCAATATTCGCCTCCTGGATGCCGTCGTGGAGCCAATGTGCCCACTACTTCCCAACCATGGAGAAGAGAGGCAACCTTCCCTTACCAAGCCCATCAGCCCCGAAGGTCGTTAACCTCAGCTTGCACTCTTCAACCGGCGTCATCTCCGCAGACGCCTTTCATGGGACGTTCGAGAAGACCGTCCTTTGCCACCGATATCTCCTCTCCGCTTCATCACGCATCCATGGTTGGGTCTTACGAGGAATCTATTTTGCGGGGCAGAATGTCAACAACTCCCTCCAAACCTCTGGATTTTACTGCGCAAATTGGCGTGCTTGGGAGAGGGAACTGTAAACCTAGCCTGAAGTGTCCACCTCACGTTACTGTGCCATTTCCTGCCGTTTTTTATAGCTACCCAACGTCCGGCGGTGGACGATCAATCTCGGATGACAGCCCCAGCCCTTACGTTGGTTTCATCGATATTGAAAATAGCTTTCCAAAGGAAGACAAATCAAACCAACGAACCCGCCGACGCTATGTCAGTCCACCAAAACTGGTGGACAAACATCTCGAAGTGGACACTACTCTGTCAGAGGTGAATACAAATGTTCCAACGCAACAGGAATGGCGTAGGAGGGAGAAACGATCCCGGCGGTCACCATCTCCAAAAGCACCACCTGGAGGATGTTACAGGATACCTCAACAAGGCCAACTACAGATCATCATAAAAAATCCCAACAAAACCGCAGTGAAACTTTTCCTTGTTCCTTACGATTTAGAGGGGATGGAGCCGGGAACTAAAACCTTTATCCGACAGCGAAGTTATTCGGCTGGACCGATTATCGACATGCCCCTGTCAGCAAGGACAAATTCAGAAGCTTATTTGGTCATGGGGGATTCAGCTGACAAACCGGTACTTAGATATCTGATACATCTAAATATCTGCTGCCCTTCCCGTGGCCGCTTTTATCTTTACTCAGGAATCCGAGTCGTTTTTGCAAACAGGGTCCCGGACGGCAAAGAGAAACTGCGAAATGAAGTTCAATATCCTGATCCTCAGTATAGCCCTTATAAACCCGCCAAGGAAATTAATAAGTTAACCGCGGAAAATGCCATTAGGCACAGAAGTTCTGGTTATAGACCTAATTTACTGCCCATGGCTCCGATGAGGATGAGCTTCGATAATTACGAAACTAGCCTTTTTGCTCGGGCACCTCCGGTAGCTCCATTGGAGACATTCAATTTCAATCTTCCCGTTCATATGTCGGGCAAGGCTAGTCCATATGCCCCAGATTATCAGGACACTGAGATGGAACAACATGATCTACTTCACCATCAGAACCGGTATGGAGGTTTACAGGGCCAAGCTAGCCCTAACAAAGGTGATCTGACCCCTCTACTGCTGACCCCAAGAATTCCCTCGCCTCCTCCACCCGACCTAGGAAGTTCGACTACAGGCACAGACAACATGTACAGCAAACGCCAAAGGGGTGACGTGGGATATGGAAGCCCATTCAGGATGACACCCATGGGACACGAGACGGGAGCAAGCCTATTGGCGCGAAAACTGAGACGGCTAGATGTCGTGTTAGGTCCGGACTTGCCGGATGAAAAATAACATTTACATGATATATAGATGTGCGAACGATCTATTCGAAAAATGGCCTTGATCAGCTTCAATGGCGCGCCGGTGCTCATCCACATGGTCATTCGACTGGAATGGTTTTCCTTTTTTGGTTCTGAGGCTCAATCCACTCTTTCTCTAACGTTTCTTTTATTCTCCTTTCGCGTCGTTTATAGACAAACTGGTGAGGGAATCACAACGGCGTTGGATCGGATGGTTAACCCAACACAAACTAAAAGAACCTAGGAACGAGACTGAAAGTGTTATATATCCGCGATCAAATTACTCCCAGTACTTTTTTTTTTTTTTTTTTTTTTTTTTTTTTTTTTTTTTTTTGGTTCCTTTTGGTCTAGCCTGGCTTTAAATATGCTTCATTTCCCTTTCCCATTCCAGTTATGCCTCAACTATGGTTTGCAATCGCTTCAATAATTTGTATATGTGCAATATAAGTGTATCCATTTTGCGAAAACTCCGCTTCTTCACTAGCTCATTTAACACTCTTTTATTTCCTCTCTTTGTTCTTTCCTGTAAGAATAAGTGCTCGCAGGCGATTATTCAGGTGTTTGCAGCTTGGTGTGATATGTACTGTTAACTACTAGAAGTATTCATGATAAAAAGATAAAATGTAGAGATCAAATATATAATAGCATTCAAGCTGAGTTATGAATAGTATTCACAAACTCCAGTCTATATAGTTATATGTAGTCAAGAACTGCTAACTCTATTAATTATATAAGAGATAGAAATAGAGATAAAGAATCTGTGAGAAGTGAGATTTCTTACATACTTCTCTCTCTCTAAGACTTTATCTGTGAAGCCTTTCACTGAGTGATTTCATAGAATCAGACTCAGCACTGTAGTAATACTTGTTAAAAACTCTTTATATCTATAAAAAAATCTTAGTGAGAAAAAATCTCTTATTACTATAAAGAGAAAAGAGTTTATTACTCAGTTTCTTATTCTGTAAGATTCTTTATAATTTATAAATCTTTTTTTAACTATTATACAGATTTATCTTATATCTTTTATTTAGAAAAGTTTCAGTTGACTCTTAACTATTTCTACAAAATTCTTATATAATTATTATATAGATTTATTTCACATCATTTAATCTGAAGAATTTCAGTTAATTTTCAATTATTTTTTTATAAGATTTTTATATAATTATTATATAGATTTATCTCACAGATGAATTACTAATTATAAAATTACTCTTATTAAAGAAAAGTATTTATAAGTTAATCTTTTACTTATTCTTATAAATTATTATTCTTTAATACTGTAAAGTTATAAGAAATTTTTTATTCTTTTATTAACTCTATAGAATTATAGAATTAAGATATTTATAATCTATAATCACTCTTTATAGTTATATAGAAAGACTCAGATCTGTAATTTATAATTACTTTTTATTTACTAGAGTGATCTGACTATTCTGTAAGATTACTCATAGTATAAATAAATCTCTCTCAAGTAGTATAAATATCTCAGATCTGTTTGTATAATTTTATCTTCTTTTCTCTTTTTCTATAACAGCTCTTATTCTTATAACTATAAGTATTCTTATTTATTCATGAAGTATTTTCACTTAAATGACAGAGAGAGAGTATTTCTGACAATATTTATATATTAATTTACAACCAACCGCTCCACCACGAACTCGCTCGATTTTTCGAATAAGAACCCGCCGATAGATCCATCGAAAAGCCCTCGATCATACGAGCATTTTGACCCCATCGCCGACCGCATACCCCGTGTAGTGGTGGAGTTATTCAGCCAAATGTGAACCAGACATCATTTGAAACTCCTGCATGGGATTATCCCCCATTCTCCCCTACCACACCACAACCCCGGGCCAAATTACCATACAAATTGTAAGGTGAAGAGACCTAGTCATATGCATCAATCTTCTTGATTTTGGAAGATTCCTGATCTGTAGTTGTGAATAGACTGACTGTGTGACCGTGTCTGAGACCAGAACCAGAATTTTTAATAGTCTCATTGTCAATTTGACAGATCCCATTACACAGTTCTAACATTAGATAGTAGTCTCATACTGTTTCAGTAGAACTTACTGTCTACTCTTGTCACATTTTTCAAATGAGATCATGATTTTCACTTCTCAATTTAAATTATTTTTATTACTTTAAATGACTTTAAATCTTATTTAAGTGTTATCAAAAAGTGTTACTTTTTAAAAAATTAAAAATAGTCTAAAAAAAACCTTAAAATGTCTAAAAATAGTAACTTTATGCTAAGAATGAGACTAAATGAGATCAAATGAGACCACTTTCTCATTTTTTTCAAGTCATGATTTCATTTTGAGATCTGATATATAGTCACTTTGCATGTTTATTTAATGATTAGTCTCAGCAGAATTCACGCCAAGAAATGTATGAGACCAGATCAAATGAAACCAAACATGAAATTCATGATCCCGGCGGCCAGTCTAGTTGTGAAGATATCTGAGGAGCGACCTCCGCGAAAACCCTGTTCATCTTTGATGTTTCAAAACATCAACATCAAGTCTCACTCTCATACCGCTCTTTCTAATCTGGCCCATTCTCAGCAGAAAAATACAAAAAGATACCTCAGTGATAATATCAAGTACATAATTAACAGTCACTTCTGAAGTGCAATCTCTGCAGTCTGTCTTCAGTGTATCTAGACATTAATATCAAGTCTCACTCTCATATCACTTCTCTCAATCTGGCTCATCTCTGATAGAAAAGTATAAAAAGATATCTCAGTAACTGTACTCAATACATAATCAGCAGATACAATAACTATAAAATCAGTATATTTTAAGATCTGACTGAGCCTTTGATTTCTGCATAGTGAGATATATTAAATCTAGTTTTAATATCTCAATATTCAGTAGATTCTGCAAGAGATTGAGAATAGTAACACTAGATTTCTATTGAATTTAAGAATTAACTCTATATTAATATAATCATTGACAAAGTCTTCTATTTTGAGATATAAATAATCAGTTTCTCTACATCTCACTGATAATATTTACATTATTATATAGAAATAGACTTATATTCTCTATAATATCAAGACTCTGAAGAGAGAAAGTCTTGATAGAGAGTATACAGTAGTGTATATCTTAGCAGTTTCTATCTCATTCTTCTGCAGCAGTTAATGCAAAAAAAAGATTTCAGAAATAGTTTTTTACTTCTCTTGAAAAAGTAAGATGTTTTTCTCTGAGTTTTATACAATATTCTTACAAAGAATTAAAAACAGAGTTATTTTCTGTTATAATTTCATATTGTTTTAAATAAGAATTACTTTTTCAGTGACTGAAGAGCTTTTATTAATACTTAATTCTTTTTTACACTCTTTATTAACTGATTTAAGTTGTATACTTATTGTGTGAGAAGAATTGAATAATTTAGAATAAAATTAAATAGTTTTAATCAATTTCTCTGTAAAAAATTGATTTATTTTTTGTCAGTTTTTCTCTTAAAAACTGTCATATTATCTGATTTACTATCAATTGATATCATACTTTTCCTCACTGTATTTCAAGAAAGAGATTGTAAAGATTTTATTGATTTATCTTAAAAATCAAGTTTAGTTTATTAGATTCTCTTCAAAAATCTAATCTAGTTACTGAACTAGTGTGAAAAAAATCAGGTGTTTTATATACAAAAGTCTGTTATTCTTCTTTTGAAATAGTCTGATCAACTTTTCAATTGAAAACAGACTTAGAAATCTCTTAATTAAAACAGTCTGATCAACTTTTCAATTTAAAAGAGTTTAATAAATATCTCAATTGAATTAGTCTGATCAACTTTTTATTGAGTAAGAATAATAAGTTCAAAAGTACACTCAGTTGATGTGAAAAAAGATGCTTTCTTAAATACTATTTCTGAGATTGAAATTCTGAAGAGAAGAAAGAAAGAAGAAATAGAGAAATAACAAGTTCTTGAAATACAGAAACTTGAAAAAGTAAGCAAGATTCTTGAAAAGCAGTATCTGAGTGAGATGAATGAAGAAGTTCTGTTAATTCTTCATACTCAGGCTAGACAACTACAGGAGATGATCAAGTTCAAACTTGAAATCTCAAACACAGTTTAAAAAACATTGAAAATTTCTAGTACAATCACTGACTCTTCATCTTGCTCTTCTTCTTTCTTTTTTTCTATTTCTTCTTCTTCTTTGAATCAGAAGAAAATATATGCTCAAGCAGCTGAATCTGCTATCTCTAAACCTGCTGTCTCAAAACCTGCTCAAAATCCTGAGAAAACTGAGAAGAATACTGCTCATGCCTCTATTCATAGAAAAGTGAAAAAGAAAATGTAAAAAGAGAAAAACTTTCAAATCTTCAGAAATAGAAGACTTATTCTCAAAGTCTCAAACCAGGACATTCTGCACAGAAACAAGCTAAACTTAAATCTCATTTTCAGAATTAGAAATGAAATTAATCAGCAGTTCTTTTCTCAGTTGATGACTGATATTGAAGTTTAAAAATCAGTTATAGCTTCAATTGAGTCATCATTCTTTAAAAACTTCATCATTCTGACTACAATGTCTGAATTCAGTGCTGAATTCCTTATTCAGAATGAGAATCTCTGAAAGTCAGCAGTAGAATCTTTGCTAAACATAATAATTCTATCTAAAAGAGATGAAAAGTGAGACAAATTCATTTTTTATAATATTTCAGTTGAAATTTTTGACTGTGAAGAAGAAATGCTACTTCTCAAAAATGAATTAAAATAATACAACTCTATTCAACTGAGAAAGCAGCCTGTATAACTAAATTCAATTGAGTTCAGACAAAGCAGGAGAAATGCCTCTGTTCTAGTATATATAAAAACACTTGAACAGTCAAAGATCTCTGAAGTAAGAGTAGTAGATTTGAAAATGAGAGTTCATGAATACAAAGACTCAAGAATGAATCTCAAAGCTTAAACACAGTGTTTAAACTGTCAAAGATATGAATACTTTACAATCTTATATTTTAGAGACTCAAAATATGCATTCTGTGTCAGAGATTATAAAACTAGTGAGTATAAATATGAAACATGCTTAAAAAGAGATGAAATTTATTAACATACTCTGCTTAAGTGCTCTAATTGCAAAGAAAAACATGCATCTAGTTCAAAAGAATGTATATTTGCTTCTAGAACTCAAAAGAATTGAAGAAAAGATGAAACTCAAAGTCAATCTAAAACTGAAGAGAAGAGTCAAGTCAGTAGACTTACAACTACAAGCTCAAAAAGAAGAAACTCTTAACTATCTAAATCTTCAAACTTCAATTCTTCAGTTAAATGTAAACAGAATTTGAATCCTCAAACTTCTGTTAAGATTAGAGAATTAAGAAATGACTCTGATGATAAACTAGATATAATGCAAGCAGTTGAGATTCCTACTTTTTAAAATAGTTATAATTTACTATCTGATAATAGTGACTAGATTCTACTCTATCTCTACTCTCTTTTAGTATGAATATACAACAAAAACAACAAAAAAAGTTTAAAAACTCTTCAAAAATCACATTTATTCAAAATAATGTGAATAGAAACTCAAATTGTATTTATTCTTATCTTCAAATTACATTTGAATAAAAAGTTGATTTTGTACTACTTCAGAAACTGAATTTTGATGCTGAGCAAAATTACATTATTTCTGTAAGAATAAGTGCTCGCAGGCGATTATTCGGGTGTTTGCAGCTTGGCGTGATATGTACTGTTAACTACTAGAAGTGTTCGCGGTAGGAAGATAAATGTAGGGGTCAAATGTATAATAGCATTCAAGCTGAGTTACAAATAGTATTCGCGAACTCCAGTCTATATAGTTGTGTGTAGCCAAGGGCCGCTAGCCCTATTGATTACGCGAGAGATAGGAATAGGGGTAAAGAATCTGTGAGGAGCAGGATTTCTTACATATCCCCCTCTCTCTAAGGCTTTGTCTGTGAAGCCTTTCACTGAGTGACTTCATAGTCAGCTCAGCACTGCAGTGATACTCACTAAAAACTCTTCACATCTATAAAAAACCTCAGTGAGGAAAAATCCCTTGTTATCATAAAGAGAAAAGAGTCTGTCACTCAGTTTCTTGTTTCATAAGGTTCTTTGTGATCTACAGATTCTTCTCTGACTATCATACAGATTCATCTCACATCTTTCATACAGAAGAGTTCTGGTTGACTCTCAATCATTTTTATGAGATTCTTATGTGATCATCACACAGATTCATCTCACAGATGAATCACTCTTTGTAAGATCACTCTCATCAAAGAGAAATATTCATGAGTTAATCTTTCACTCATTCTTGCAAATCATTGCTCTTTGACACTGTAGAATTGTGAGGAATTTTTCATTCTTTCATCAACTCTGTAGAATTGTAGAATCAAGATATTCACAGTCTGCAATCACTCTTTATAGTCATATAGAAAGATTCAGATCTGTGATTCATAATTACTCTTGTTTACTAGAGTGATCTGGCTGTTTCACAGAATCACTCACAGTGTAAGCAAATCTCTCTAGAGTAGTATAAATATCCCAGATCTGTCTGTGAAACTTCATCTTCTTTTCTCTTTTTCTGTAACAGCTTTCATTCTCACAAACTGTGAGTATTCTCATTCATCTGTGAAGTGTTTTCACTCAGATGATAGAGAGAGAGTGTTTCTGACAATATCTGTGTATTGATTCAAGAACTTCTCAAGAATAAAAATTTTTTCAATTCCAATATCTTCATAAACAATGTCTGGCTGCTGCTGAGCTTCTCATGAGCATCTCTGTGACTCCTCTGATTGCTTTTTACCAGCTGATGAAGCAGGGGCACCGCTGCTCATGACCGCACCTTCATCTCTCTCAGCTCTGCCACTGCACCTGATCTTCAGGCCAGCGGCCCATCCCATCCCTTCCCCAGGCCAGTTCCTGGCTTCAAGCAGTGCAGTCTTCTTCTTTGCTGTAAGTCTTCTCATAAGTAATTCCTTACAGACTCTAGCTGATAGTTCTTGTAAAGCTTCTGATGTTGCCAGTGTCTCCTGCAGTTCTGTGAGTCTATGACCATCTTCTTCCTGCCCACACAATCTCTGACCAGGCATATGTGAATATGCCTAGGTTTCCTATCAATGGTCCTCGCACCACAGCACATTTCTGCAATCTCATTGTCAATGAGAGATGGATTCCCAGGTACCTGCAAAATCCAGGTAATCAAGGCAATGTGAATGCTATGAATTTGTGACAGAAGTTGACCTGAGCAGATGAGCTCTCTCTCTGTGTTCTCATTATTTTCAGGCTGGATACTCCAGCACAACTGAGAGAGCAGACACAGCTTCATGAGAAATATCTGGTCACATACACAGATGGCCAGTCTTCAAGACTCTGCTGCAACTGTGTGTGCCCTGGTGTTCAGCTCTTCTGAAGTCTGTGCATTTCTGACAGTCTTTGTGTCAAGTGTAATAATTATCTGTACTGTAGGCATGATGCTCTCTGCTTCTTTGAAGAAGAAAATTGATAGTTATGAGGAAATTGAGTGTTGTGAGTGTTAATAATATGAGTGTGAGTTTTCTTTGTTTTTTCTTTATTAATCTCTAAATTGCATTCACAGTTCTGTTTGTTTTCTTGTTTTTTAGCTTTAATAAGAATATGTTTTCTTCTTTTCTTATGTACACTGCAGACTGTTCATTCCAGTAGAAACTCATTATCTTGTAGACTAGGATTCACAAATGACAGTGTTAATGTCTTTATCACAATCAGGTTCTTAGTGAAGACTGCACTATTCTGACTTGTCAGAATTCATAATATAGAAGTCATGTCTCAGCTTCTGCAGATGTCTTATCTGTTCAGATAATTTCTAAGTGAACTTATTCATCTTGTCAGAATATTCTTATCACTGAATCTTGAATCAGAGCTTGTAATCTCACTTCTCTGAGTCAATAATCTCTTTAATCTGATATTCTCTTTCACTCTCTAGTGCTTTATGAATAGAGTGATGAGTCACAGAGTTCTCTTCTGAGAATTTCTTATATTTGCAGAGCAAAGAGACATGAAAAACATTGTATATCTGTAACTTAGGTGACAGTTTCAATCTGTAGAACTGCAAGCTAACTTTCTTCACAATCTTGTAAGACTCTGTTCACAAGAGATTCAGCTTCTTACTAGATCTCTGTGTAGTGATGTTTTCTAGACTTAGCTAGACTCTATCATCTTTCTTGAAACTCTTTATAATATACTTGAAGTCATAGTATCTCTTCTGATACTCTTGAGTCTTTCTCAAGAATTCACAGACTTTCTTCTGAATCTCCTGAATTCTCTCAGCTCATTCACAGGCATCATCACACTCTATAGTGTACTCTCACAGGTTCATCAAGATCATTCACAGATGAGTCTCAGTGAGTATCTCAAAGAGGGTTTTATCTGTGCTGACATGTTTTAAGTTGTTGTACACAAACTCTGTGAGTGATAATCAATACACTCAGTTATTCTGATTATAATTGACAAAGCACTGCAGATACTGTTTCAATATACTTATTAGATGTTCTGTCTGATCATCTGTCTGTTGATAAAAAGCCATGCTTAGATCTTGTGAGATCTTCAGTATAGTTATCAGATCAGATCAGAACTCTTCTGTGAAGATTGATTCTCTGTCTGAGACAATGTTTACAGGCAATTCATACAATCAGATCACATCATGAACAAAGATGTGAGTCAAATCCTTTGACTTCAAGTCCTTGTGAGTGAGTATAAAGTGTGTCATCTTGATGAAGTAATTCACTATCACCAGCACACTGTCAAAGCAGGCATCATATATGTTCTTACTTTCAGAAAGGCTCACAAGAGTATTCATTTCTAGCTGTTCTCAAGATTCTCACAGAATGAGTAGAGAAGTAAGTTCTTCATATGACCTGAACTGCACTACCTGCAAACCCTGATAAATAGTACAAGAATTCACTATCTTCTTCACAAGTCCTTGCATCTTCAGTCAGAAGTATTTCCTTATGAGTAACTCATGAGTTCTAGTGTCTGCAAAATGACTCACTAGAGAAGAGTCATGATACCTTTTAATAAGTTCTATGTGTAGAAACTCATTCACAGGCACATAAATCTGACCCTCTCTTCACAAGAGATCATTTAAGTCTCTTCAATTCTTTATTTCTGCAGGGTTGATCTCTGCTGTAAGCAGTTTTTGAATATACTGAGCATATTCATTCTTCAGTTGCAGTTCAGACAATCTGAATAGAAGATCTTGTGAAGACTTATACTCTGTTTTCTCTTACATCAGGTCTTCCACAGTGCTTCTCAAAGCCTGCAAATTCTTCAGATTATAGATACTCTCTTCAAGGATTCTTGCAGAGATTCTCAAAGTGTTGACTCTCAGTGTTGCAGAGAGTAGTTGTGCAGGCTTCTTCCCTCTCTTTCTCCCCTTCTCTCACAGGGGATTGAGAGACTCTTCAGTCAATCTCTTTACAACACTCAGTCTGAGCATTCTGTGAAGCTTTTCTGTCTTCTCTAGCTCCTCTGTGTCTGTTGCCCTGGTCTTCTTAACATAGTCTGGCCTGTGAGAGGGTTCATCCGCTGGATTCTTAGTTCTCTTGATATATTCTATCTTGAACTAGAACTCACTCAGTCTCTGAGCTCAGTGAACCTGTCACTGTGAGAGTTCCTTGATTGAAGCAAACTGTTGTAAGCTGTCATGATCAGTTCTAACAGTAATCACTGTTACAAGATCCTCAAAGTAGTGATGTCAGTGATAGAAGAATTTCACTATTATGAGGAGCTTCTGATCATGAATGCTATAGTTGATCTCTGTGAGTTGCATCTTTCATGAGAAAAAGATCACTGAAACCCAGTTCTCATTTGACTGTAGTTGTGAGACTATTTCTGAAATTATAAAGAAGAAGACATCTGTCTTCAATCTGATTAAGAGTAAGAAATCAAAGTGAAACAGCATCACTGTATCTGTGAATATCTGTTTCAACCTTGCAAAGACCTTGCAAGCTTCTGGGATAAGAAAGTCCTCACAGTTCTCTCTTCTCAACAATCTTTTCATTCTCTGTTCACAGGGTGACTTCTTCTTGTTTTCATTCTTCAGCATGTCTGTAAGAGTCAAGAAGATTCTCACAAATGCAAAGATAAACTATTTATAGAAATTCACAAAGCTCAGAAAGATCTGAATCTCATGAATACTAGTTGACTCTGATCATGATAGAATAGTCTCAATTCATGAAGATTTCATCTGGATATCATCTGCAGTGATTACATATTCTAGGAAATTAATTCAGTGAGCACTGAAGTTGTACTTCATGAGCTTAATATACAGTTCTGCCTCATCTAAGGTCTTTAACATACTTTGTACATGCTCAGTGTGTTCTTTCTTCTTCATGAAGTACATCATCACATCATTCAGATATATTATCACAAAGACATTCAGATATGTACAAAGTATTTTATTGATGAAAGACTGGAATGCTGCAGGGGCATTAGTCAGATCAAAAGATATCACTAGATATTCAAACAATCTCAGTACAGTTTTAAAGACAGTCTTTCATTCATTCTCAGACTGTATTTGCAGCTGTGCATATGCATTGATCATATTCAGTTGTGTGAATATGACAGCTTCTGTGAGATGATTGATCACATTCTCAATCAGAGACAGAGAGTAGTGACTCTTTATTATCTTGAAGTTCAGATTGTGATAGTCTACACACAATCTGAGATCTTCATTCTTCTTCTTTATAAACATCACAGAGACTCCCGCAGAGGCCTGTGAAGATTGAATGAAGTCATTCTTCAGATTCTTCTTTATATAGGTCTGTAAGATCTCTGTCTTGTGATGAGAGAGCTTATAGATTAATTTCCAGGAGAGTTTCTACTCTTCTATCAAATCTATTATCAGATTCTTCTTACAGTGAGAAGAAAGCTCAGCTGCCTTAGCTGAGCTGAACATCTCTGTGAGATCTCAGTATTTCTCTGATATCTGAAGCTCAGTTTTCATGACTGCAAGATCCTCAGACACTTGTAAAGTTATCACATAGATGAGCTTGTCTTCTCTAATCAACTCTGCAGCATCAACTGCTTCTACCTCTGTGAGTGAGTCTGCCAACACTGATCAGAAGTATAAACCTGACTTACAGACAGCTATGTGTGAATTGTGTCTTTGAAGTCATGCAAGTTCTAAATACATGTCATCTGTGATGTTCATGACAATCACAGTTTCTGCAAATCTTCTCCAGGTTTCAGAGAGATCTTGCAATTCAAAGATGACTCTTGTAAGTCTCTCAGTTCTCAGGTCTGAGTTCTCACACTCTGCTTGTTGCAAGAGCAGGTTTTCAGTCTTCATCTTTCAGCTCATTCACTCTGTGAGCTTTAGAGACATCACAGTGACCTGGGATTCTGAGTTCATCAATACTTCTCATGCTTGTGAGACAGCAGCACTGCAGCGCAGTCTCTCTCTGTGAGCAAGCATTTTCATTGAGAGAGTAACAGATTCAGGTGTCAGCTTCAAGGCCCTTAAGAAGGCTGTTGCTGACTCTGTCTGTGACTTCTCAAATTCCTATTTTGATTTGTCTGGACAGTTTGTGCAGAGATGTCCTGGTTTAGAATAGATGAAGCAGAGTTTCTTTTTCTTAATCTCTCTGTTGTGCACTCTGTTTGTGAGAGCTTGTAAAGCTCTCTCTCTCTGCTCAGCAGTCAGATATGAATCTCTCTGTGTCTTGTCATCTTTTCCTGATAAACCTGTTCTCTGTTGTCCTGACTCTCACAGAGCTGATTGATGATCTGCTCTTCACAGGTCTGTGACTCTCACAGTGATCTGTAAGTAATGAATGAGAGTTATCAGTTTCTCCAGGACTAAGAACTTAGAGTCTTGCTTAATGAGCTTGTTCTGCATGTCTTTATTCAGTCTCTTTATAAATATCATCATTCAGGTCTTGTTCCAGAGCCCTGTTTTCACAGATCTTAATTTGTACCATAATTTCATGAAGTGCTGTGAGTAGTCTTCATCAGATTTCTTATCTCTTTTTCTAATGTTGATGATCATGATTTAGATGTTCTCTGTTCAGCTTGCAGAGTCTTTCAACTTGTTCTCTAGATAGGTCTTGAGAACAGATCATTGAGATCTCTTATAATCATTCTCTAGATGGTTCAGTCAGTCCTTGACTTCAGTGTAATAGAGGCCTGTCATTGCATAGGTGACAGCTTCTTCATCTTTCATGTCACACAGTCAGGCTTGCAAGTCAATTTCAAATGCAAACTTGCAAAAGCTTTTATAGGTTGTGATTCAGTAGATGGCCTTAAGTGATTGCAGCTTGAGGAAGTTTCTTTTTGATTTGCAGGTGTCTCTGAAGGTCATGTCTAGAGACTCAGTTTGAGGATGTTTGCGGGCAGTAAGCATTCCTTGTAGAAAAATAGCTTGATTCTGTGAGAGATGCTCAAGAATGTTCTTCACTGAGATTGATTTGTTTGTGAGTTCAGAGGGTTCTCCTGTCACAGATGTAGAGAATGATGTTCTGTGAGTGATTGATAAGTTCTCTGGGACTTCTTTCACAGAGGTTATTCATGGTTCAGATGACTGCTCCTGAGTGTCTGCAGTAGGGTTCACAGGGGTTGAAGCATGCAAGTTTCTAGTTCTTTCAGTCATAATAAGTGATTGCTGACTGACTGAGCTTGAAATGTAAGAATAAGTGCTCACAGGCAATTATTTAGGTGTTTGCAGCTTGGCATGATATATACTGTTAACTACTAGAAGTGTTCACAGTAGGAAGATAAATGTAGGGATCAAATGTATAATAGCATTCAAGCTGAGTTATGAATAGTATTCATGAACTCCAGTCTATATAGTTGTGTGTAGCCAAGGGCCGCTAGCCCTATTGATTATGCGAGAGATAGGAATAGGGGTAAAGGATCCGCGAGGAGCGGGATTTCTTACAATTTCTCATTCAAGCTACTACTACTTTCTATCTCAAAAGTCTGAGATAAAGTCAAGAGTAGTGATCTATGAAAAAAAGAGATCAAGATATTAATTTAATCTAAGATTTGATATCATGTCTGACCCTGATATTCTGGTGAGTGATATTATAGATAAAGAAAATGAGTTTAATACTATACTGCTTATAAATATCTATAATGAAAAGTCATTGAAGAAAAATAACAATATCTGAACAATTAATAGAGAATTTCTGAATATAACTTCATCAAGAAACTCTATAATTGCAGGAGATTTCAATGCACATCATCTCTGATAAAATTCAGAATACAAGAGAGTAGTGAGAGCTGATAATCTGATTGAATGAACCTTTGAGCATTCAATAGATTTGATTAATAAGTCTGATTAATAAACATTCTTTAGAAAAGGCATGAAACAGAAGTCTATTATAGATCTAATCTTTATGTCATAAAATCTAATGAAAAGAAGACTTGTAAACTGATTTATTAATTCAAATGAGACATCAGAATCAGATCATGAGATTATTCAATTTGATATTGAACTGAGTGAAAAATAAATGAGTGAAAATCCTCTTCTCTCTAATCAGTATAACTTCGAAAAAGCTGATTGAAAAGCAGTTAAAGAAAGCATAAAACTGTTAAAATCTGAAAGATAGAATGAGCTATATTGAAATTCTGATCAAGATATCTCAAATGAAATGCTTAAGAATAGAGTGAAGCTTATTACATCTATTATTCTAACAAGTGTTAGAGATAATATTTCAAAGAGAAAATCTTCTGAGTATTCAAAATCTTGATAGAATGAGAATATCTTATCTAAAAGAAAAGAATTAGCTACTGTTAGAAGAGATTGAAAGAATGATATAATATCTGATAAAGAGTTCAAAACTGTCAGAAATGAATATTTTTCAGATATTAAAAGAGTTAAAACAGACTGCTGGAATAAATTTCTTGAAGAAGCACAAGAGAAGAAAGTTTTTAAAGCTTTTAACTATACTAAAACAAGAAGTGTAGCAAAACTTTCAGTCTTAGAATATAAGTTTCAGAATGAATCATATACAGCAAACTCTTTTGAGAAAAAATGTCAAGCTTTCATGAGAATTCTCTTTCAGAACTCACCAGATTCAGATTCAGATTCAGAGAAAGAGAATTTATCACTTCTTAACTATATTAATGAAAATGACTGGGAATGGCCTGATCTTACACAAGATGAATTAGAGTCAGCTATCTTCTCAAGTTCTGTTAAAACTGCTGCAGGTCCTGATTCAATTAATCACTTGATTATTCAAAATACATATTCCTACTTAAAGAATGAATATTTTGAGCTCTTTTTCAATCTCTTGAAAAATGAATATCATTCTGAATGCTAGAGAGAAGTCACTGGAGTGATTCTTGCAAAACCTAATAGAAAAACTTCAATTTCTAAGTCATATAGAGTAATATCTCTATTGAACTGTCTAGAAAAGATTTTAGAAAAGATAATAGCTACTTGACTATTTTTTATAAGCACTATAGATGATTCTCTTTTATTCAGTGAATAAATGAAAGATAGAAAACAGTGTTCTGTAATTGACACTGTTCTCTCAGTTATTCATGATATTCAAATAGCAAAGCATGAGAGTCTGGTCTCAACTGCAGTTTTTATTGATATAAAAGAGGCATTTGATCATGTTTCAAAGTCAAAGTTAATTCAGACATTGAAGATATTAAAACTGTCACTTTCTCTAATAAAATAAGTTAACTGTTTTATATCTAAAAGAATTATACAACTCTTCTTTAATGAAATGAAATAAGACAAGACTGAGATAAAAATAGAAGTATCACAGAGATCTTCAATCTCACTCATTTTATTTATAATATACACTGTATATCTATTCAAAAATAGAAATATGAGAATAGTATGATCTCTGAGTTATATGAATGATATTGATCTAGTCTACAGCTCAAAAACTATCAAAGAGAATTTGAAAGTAATTAAAGAAGCTGTAAAGAAAATCTTTGTTAGAGTAGATATCAATTAAATTCAATTTGACATGAATAAAACTGAGTTAATTCATTTCTTTTCTAGATTCAATGAGAAAGAACTATCTCTAACTCTTTTAAATAGAGAGATTAAACCCAGTGTAAATATCAAATGATTTAAAGTATGATTAAACTTCAAGTTGAATTTTAAATATCACATTCAACAAAGAACTGTCAAGGCAGAAAGACTATTGAACAACATAATCAGACTATCAAATACAGAGAGAGGTCTATTCTTCCAGGCTATGAGACAGTTATATATAGCCTGTATTACATCAGTAGCTGATTATGAAGTTCAAGTTTGATGAAATAATCAAGAAAATTTCACTGAACTCTTTCAAAGTCTGCAAAACAGAGCCTTGAGAAGAATTCTAGAAGCATTCAAATTATCTTCTATTAAAGCAATGAAAATTGAAGCTTCAATTCCTTCTTCTGCTATTAGATTTGAAAAGACCTGTATGAACTATGCACTGAGAGTTATAAAGATGAGCTCAAATCATATAATCAGAGAAAGAGTCTCTTCTTCATTTTCATTAATTAACTCTGAAAATGAACTGAATTGAAATAGATTTCTTGATTGAAATGAAAATAATTCTTTAAAGAAAATGTCTTCTCAACTTTACAGACTATACTCTCTGATTAAAAATCAATTTTCTTCTTTAAATGTTGAAAAAGTGAATCATGAGAAGTTATCTCTCTGAAGAGAAAAGCTTGAATCTCTTATAGACTTATAAATAAGTGAACTATCAAAAGAGAAAGAATATGAACAGTATTTGAAGAGAATTTCTACAATCAATATAAAAGACTCTATTCTGATTTATTCAGATGACTCAAAAAATAAGAACCTGAATAGATTAGACACAGACATTGCTTATACTGAAGATAATATCAATTTTATCTCAGATTTATAAAATCTAGGCTGTGAATCTGAAGTCTTTGATGCTGAACTATTTACAATAGTAAAAGCTTTCAAACTTATAGAAATAAAATCTCATAAAAGAGGAAATAGTTTGAAAGAGACATGAATATTCTCTGATAGTAAAGCTGCTTTAAAAAGACTTAGAAATAGTCAGATTCATAATGATTAAATGAATCTTGAACTGATCTTAAACTCTGTTTTGAAAATTCAAAAGAGAAGAATATCAAAGCTGATAATACATCTGCACTGAGTTCCTGCTTATATGAATATTCATGACAATGAGTTGGCTAATTCAGCTGTAAAAAAGAATGCAGAATTAATCAGATCTATTTAAAAAATTATGTTCTGATCTTTTATAAAGAGAAAAATAAAAGAATCTTATTTAGACAAGTGAAATGAAAGCTGACAGAAATAAAAGAAGAGTATACATTATTCAAGATTTCAAACAAAATCCAAGTGGAAATCTTGTTCAATTAAATGTAAAAAGAAAATATTCTCATCTATAATACAGCTGAAACTAGAACATGGCTATTTCAAATCTTATATACAAAGATTTGATGATAGATTTGACTCAATAGAATGCTCATTCTGCAATACAAATGAGAATTCTGAGTATATTATAATGCACTGTGCATTATACAATAGTCTCAGAGTCAGATTGAAAGAGAAGTATGATCTAAATCAATTAAATATGAGATTCTTATTCTCAACTGAGACAGGAATTAAATACTTAATAGACTTTCTATCAGAAACTCAAGCAGCTACAAGAAAATGGCTAAATTCAGAATTATCTGAATATGAAGAGGAGGAAATCAATCAGATATAGTCTGTTGAAACAGCTATACACTCTCTTTTAATAATTTGTTTTGTTATAGTCTCTCTTTACTTTATCTTTTTCTTTATCTTTTTCTTTCAATTTCTTTCTATCTATCTATTTAATGTGTTTATCTTTGAGACTGTGTTCTTTTTCTCTTTTCCTTTGTCATGATATTGTCAAATGGTTTCCAAGTATCAAAAGATGTTAAAACACTGTAATTTGTAAACAGTTTTTGTATTCTGAGCTGGAATTTTCTGATTTTGCATATCTGAAATTGATGAATGTATAATAGTTAACTTTACAGACATAGGAAAAACTCTGAGAACTAAAAGTTCTCAGGTAGATATCATAGTCTCTGACTGCATACATCTATAATTGAAGAATAATAATAATAATAATATATATGAATTTAAAAACTTCTTAAGAATTAAATTTTTTTTTTAATTTTAATATCTTTATAAATAATATCTGATTACTGCTGAGCTTCTTATAAATATCTTTACAACTTCTCTAATTACTTTTTACTGATTAATAAAGTAAAAATACTATTACTTATAATAGTATCTTTATCTCTCTTAGTTTTATTATTATATCTAATTTTCAGATCAGTAATTAATTTCATATCTTCTTCAGATCAGTTTCTGACACTTAGTAGTATAGTTCTACTCTTTACTATAAGTCTTTCTATAAGTAATTTCTTATAAACTCTAGTTAACAGTTTCTGTAAAGCTTCTGATACTATCAGTATTTTCTACAGTTTCACATATCTATAATTATCTCTTCTCTACTTATATAATCTCTGATTAGATATATATAAATATGTCTAGATTGTCTATTAATGATTCTTACACTACAGTACATTTCTGTAATTTTATTATTAATAAGAGATAAGTCTCAGGAATATCTGTAAAATTCAGATAATTAAAATAATATAAATATTATAAATTTATAATAGAAGTTAATCTGAATAGATAAGCTCTCTCTTTATATCTTAATTATTTTCAGACTGAATACTTCAGTATAACTGAGAGAGTGAATACAGTTTTATAAGAAGTATCTAATTATATATATAGATGATCAGCTTTTAAAATTCTGCTATAACTATATATACTCTGATATCTGACTTTTTTAAAGTCTGTGTATTTCTGACAGTTTTTATATTAAATGTAATAATTATTTATATTATAAGTATAATACTCTCTACTTCTTTAAAGAGAAAAATTAATAGTTATAAAGAAGTTAAGTATTATAAATATTAAAAATATAAGTATGAATTTTCTGTATTTTTTCTTTATTAATCTCTAAATTATATTCATGATTCTATTTTTATTTTTATTTATTTTTAGCTTTAATAATAATATAATTTCTTCTTTTCTTTATATTTAGTGTAGACTGTTCATCTTAGTAGAAATTCATTATCTTTATAGACTAGAGTTTATAAATAACAGTATTAATATCTTTATTATAATCAAGTTCTTAGTAAAGACTGTATTATTCTAGCTTATTAGAATTTACAGTATAAAAGTTATATTTCAGCTTTTATAGATATCTTATCTGCTCAGATAATTCTCAAGTAAACTTATTTATCTTATCAGAATATTCTTATCACTGAATCTTAAATCAGAGCTTATAATCTTACTTCTCTGAGTTAATAATCTCTTTAATCTAATATTCTCTTTCACTCTCTAATACTTTGTAAATAGAGTAATGAGTTACAGAGTTCTCTTCTAAGAATTTCTTATATTTACAGAGTAAAAAGATATAAAAAATATTATATATTTATAACTCAGATAACAGTTTTAATCTATAGAATTATAAACTAATTTTCTTTATAATTTTATAAGACTCTGTCTATAAGAGATTCAGCTTCTTACTAGATTTCTGTATAATAATATTTTTCAGACTTAGTCAGACTTTATTATCTTTCTTAAAACTCTTTATAATATACTTAGAGTTAGACTGACCGTGTGACCGTGTCTGAGACCAGAATCAGATTTTTTGATAGTCTCATTATCAATTCAACTGATCTCATTACACGGTTTTAACATTAGATAGTAGTCTCATACTGTCTCAGTAAGACTTACTGTCTACTCTTATCACATTTTTCAAATGAGATCATGATTTTCACTTCTCAATTTAAATTATTTTTATTGCTTTAAATGACTTTAAATCTCATTTGAGTGTTATCAAAAAGCATTACTTTTTAAAAAATTAAAAATAGTCTAAAAAAACCCTTAAAATGTCTAAAAATAGTAACTTTATGTCAAGAATGAGACTAAATGAAATCAAATAAGATCACTTTCTCATTTTTTTCAAGTTATGGTTTCATTTTAAGATCTGATATATAGTCACTTTACATGTTTTTTTAATAGCCAGTCCCAGCGAGATTCACGCCAAGAAATGTATGAAACCAGATCAAATGAAATCAAATGTGAAATTCATGATTTCAGCGGCCAGTCTACTTAGAGTTATAGTATCTCTTTTAATACTCTTAGATTTTCTTTAAAAATTCATAAGCTTTCTTCTGAATATTCTGAATTCTCTCAGTCTATTCACATATATTATTATACTCTATAGTATACTCTCACAGATTCATTAAGATTATTTATAAATAAGTTTTAGTAAGTATTTTAAAAAGAGTTTTATCTATACTGATATACTTTGAATTATTATATATAAACTCTATAAGTGATAATCAATGTATTCAGTTATTCTAATTATAATTAATAAAGTACTATAGATACTATTTTAATATACTTATTAAATATTCTATCTGATTATCTGTTTATTAATAAAAAGCTATACTTAAATCTTATAAGATCTTCAGTATAATTATCAGATCAGATCAGAACTTCTCTATAAAAATTAATTCTCTATCTAAGATAATATTTATAAGTAACTCATACAACTGAATCACATTATAAATAAAGATATGAGTTAAATTCTTTGACTTTAAGTTCTTATGAATGAATATAAAGTATGTTATCTTGATAAAGTGATCTACTATCATCAGCACACTGTTAAAGCAGATATTATATATATTCTTACTTTCAGACAGACTTATTAGAGTGTTCATTTCTAGCTATTCTCAAGATTTCTATGAGATGAGTAGAGAAGTAAGTTCTTTATATAATCTGAACTGCAATATTCATGAATTCTGATAAATAGTATAAGAATTTACTATCTTCTTTATAAGTTCTTGTATCTTCAGTCAGAAGTATTTTCTTATAAGTAACTTATAAGTTCTAGTATCTATAAAATAACTCATTAGAGAAGAGTTATAATACCTTTTAATAAGTTCTATATATAGAAACTTATTTATAGATATATAAATCTGATTCTCTCTTTATAAGAGATTATTTAAGTCTCTTTAATTCTTTATTTCTACAGAGTTAATTTCTGCTATAAGTAGTTTCTGAATATACTAAGTATATTTATTCTTCAGTTACAGTTCTGACAATCTGAATAGAAGATTTTATAAAGACTTATACTCTGTTTTCTCTTATATCAGATCTTCTACAGTACTTCTTAAAGTCTATACATATACACTCTTCAGATTATAGATACTATAAACTCTTCAGATTATAGATATTATAAACTCTTCAGATTATAGATACTCTCTTCAAGAATTCTCATAGAGATTTTCAGAGTGTTGACTCTCAGTGTTATAGAGAGTAGTTTTACAGGTTTCTTTTATCTCTCTTTCTTCTTCTTTTATAAGAGATTAAGAAACTCTTCAGTTAATCTTTTTAGAATGCTTAGTTTAAGCATTCTGTGAAGCTTTTCTATCTTCTCTAGTCTCTTTATATCTGTTATTCTGATCTTCTTAATATAGTCAGATCTATGAGAGAGTCTATCTACTGAGTTCTTAGTTCTCTTAATATACTCTATCTTGAATTATAACTCACTTAGTCTCTGAGCTCAGTAAATCTGCTACTGTGAGAGTTTCTTAATTAAAGTAAACTGTAATAAGCTGTTATAATCAGTTTTAATAGTAATTACTATTATAAGAAGCTTCTGATTATAAATATTATAGTTGATCTTCACAGATTGTATCTTCTATAAGAAAAAGACTATTAAAACTCAGTTCTTATTTAACTGTAGTTATAAGACTATTTCTGAAATTATAAAGAAGAAGATATCTATCTTTAATCTGATTTAAAGTAAGAAATTAAAGTGAAACAGTATTACTGTGTCTATGAATATCTGTTTTAATCTTATAAAGACTCTATAAACTTCTGAGATAAGAAAGTTCTCACAGCTCTCTCTTCTTAATAATCTTTTCATTCTTTATTTATAAGATGACTTCTTCTTATTTTCATTCTTCAGTATGTCTGTAAGAATTAAGAAGATTCTTATAAATATAAAGATAAACTATCTATAGAAATTCATAAAGCTCAGAAAGATCTGAATCTTATAAATACTAGTTAACTCTGATTATAATAGAATAGTCTTAATTTATAAAGATTTCATCTGAATATTATCTATAATAATTATATATTCTAGAAAATTAATCTGATAGATACTGAAGTTATACTTTATAAGCTTAATATATAGTTCTGTCTTAACTAAGATCTTTAATATAGTTTATATATACTCAGTGTGTTCTTTCTTCTCTATAAAGTACATTATCACATTATTTAGATATATTATTGTAAAGATATTCAGATATATATAAAGTGTTTTATTAATAAAAGACTGAGATACTGTGAGAGTATTAGTCAAATCAAAAGATATTACTAGATATTCAAATAATCTTAGTATAGTTCTAAAGACAGTCTTTTATTCATTCTTAAACTGTATTTACAGTTATATATATATATTAATTATATTCAGTTGTGTGAATATAACAGCTTCTATAAGATAGTTAATTACATTCTCAATCAGAGATAGAAAATAGAGACTTTTTATAATCTTAGAGTTTAGATTATAGTAGTTTGTATATAATCTGAGATCTTTATTCTTCTTCTTTATAAATATCAGACAGGCTTTCACAGAGATCTGTGAAGATTAGATAAAGTTATTTTTTAAATTCTTCTTTATATAAGTCTGTAAGATCTCTGTCTTATAATGAGAGAGCTTATAAATTGATTTTCAGAAGAGTTTCTACTCTTCTATTAAATCTATTATCAGATTCTTCTCATAGTGAGATGAAAGCTTAGTTATCTTAACTAAACTAAATATCTCTGTAAAATCTTGATATTTCTCTGATATCTGAAGCTTAGTTTCTGTATCTGTGAAGTTCTCAGATATTTGTAAAGTTATTATATAAATAAGCTTATCTTCTCTAATTAACTCTGTAGTATTAACTGATTTTATCTCTATAAGTAAGTCTGTTAACACTGATTAAAAGTATAAACCTGACTCACAGACAGCTATATACAGATTATGTCTTTAAAGTTATATAAGTCTTAAGTATATATTATCTGTAATATTTATAATAATTACAGTTTCTGTAAATCTTTTTCAAGTTCTGAAGAGATCTTATAATTTTAAAAAAATTCTTATAAGTCTCTCAGCTCTTAGATCTGAGTTCTTACACTCTGCTTATTATAAGAGTAGATTCTTAGTTTTTATTACTTAGCTTATTTATTCTATAAGCTTTAGAGATATTACAGTGATCTGAGATTCTGAGTTTATTAATACTTCTTATACTGATAGAATAGTAGTACTATAGTTAGACTGACCGTGTGACCGTGTCTGGGACCAGGACCAGATTTTTTGATAGTTTTATTACCAATTTGACTGATCTCATTACATGATTTTAATATTAGATAGTAGTTTTATACTGTCTCAGTGAGACTTACTGTCTACTTTTATCACATTTTTCAAATGAGATCATGATTTCCACTTCTCAATTTAAATTATTTTTATTACTTTAAATGACTTTAAATCTCATTTGAGTGTTATCAAAAAGTGTTACTTTTTAAAAAATTAAAAATAGTCTAAAAAAAACCTTAAAATGTCTAAAAATAGTAACTTTATACCAAGAATGGGACTAAATGGGACCAAATGAGATCACTTTCTCATTTTTTTCAAGTCATGGTTTCATTTTAAGATCTGATATATAGTCACTTTACATGTTTTTGTGATAGCCAGTCCCAGCGGGATTCACGCCAAGAAATGTATGAGACCAGATCAAATGAAATCAAACATGAAATTCATGGTTCCAGCGGCCAGTCTAGAGGTATTAAACTGTCTGATAATTTTATATTTTATAATCATAAGTTTCTTAATTATTTCTTCTTATAATTGTCTTTGATAATAGTGATAAATATCTCAGCTTGAGTTGAACTTTTACTTCATTCTTATCTCTGTTAATAAAATTATCAGAATATTATATATTATTAGTATAACAGTTTAATATATACTCTTAACAATTTTTTATAACTCTAGAATTGATTTAGTATGTAAATTTATCAGATTATCTTAAAGATAGTAATTAAATTTAGTTTTATAACCAGTCTAACTATAGTATAGTCTCTTCTTATAAGTATGTATTTTTATTGAGAAAGTAACAGATTCAGATGTTAACTTTAGAACTTTTAAGAAAACTGTTACTAACTCTGTCTATAACTTCTTAAATTTCTATTTTAGTTTGTTTGAATAGTTTATATAAAAATATTCTGATTTAGAACAGATGAAGTAGAGACTCTTTTTCTTAATCTCTCTATTATATACTCTGTTTATAGAAGCTTATAAAGCTCTTTCTCTCTACTTAGTAGTTAGACAATGAATCTCTCTGTATTTTATTATCTTTTTCTAATAAATCTGTTCTCTATTATTCTAACTTATATAAGACTGATCAGTGATCTGCTCTCTATAAGTCTGTAACTCTCACAGTGATTTATAAGCAGTGAATAAAAGTTATCAGTTTCATCAGAGTTAAGAACTTAGAGTCTTACTTAATAAGCTTATTTTACATATTTTTATTTAGTCTCTTTATAAATATTATTATTCAGATCTTATTTCAGAGCTCTGTTTTCACAGATCTTAATTTATATTATAATTTTATAAAATGTTATAAGTAGTCTTTATCAGATTTCTTATCTCTTTTTCTAATATTAATAATTATAATTTAGATGTTCTCTATCTGATTCACAGAGTTTCTCAACTTATTCTCTGAATAAATTATAAGAACAGATTAGAGAGATCTTTTATAATTATTCTCTAAATAATCTAGTCAGTTCTTGACTCCAGTGTAGTAGAGATCTGTTATTGTATAGATAATAGTTTCTTCATCTTTTATATTATAAAGCTGAGCTTATAAGTCAATTTTAAATATAAACTTGTAAAAGCTTTTAAAGATTATAATTCAATAGATAATCTTAAGTAGTTACAGCTTAAGAAAGTTTCTTTTCAGTTTATAAGTGTGGCGGGCTGCGCCCGATCAATCATATAGACTATTCCGTTACACTTCATAGATTCTTTCATTTCACTCTCAAACATGTACACTCTGATTCTCAGCCATTCCCAATCACCAATTCTCAGCTGCCACGAACGTGTATGTTTCAATCACTGATCCTCGGCCGCTACAAACACATGTATATTCTTCCACCTCAAAGCTCCACTGCATACACCACCACATACATGTATAAATATCCACCTTGATCACTGATTCTTACACTTTCTCTTTCTTTTCTTCTCTAACATTTTTCTCTTTGTTATATAAGACCTATTAATATTATACTGATCTATTCAGTGTAGGCCTCTTACACTAGAAAAATGTTTATTATCTTCTTATTAGAAATGATTATTCATGCATTATCTTCTCATTAGAAATAATTATTTATCAAGAGATATCTGAACATGTAATAATATGTAAGAAATAGAGAAATAGTCAAACAGTTAAGCAGACACTGAGTTCTCAGATAGAAGCTTACTTATCAGTCACTCTGATCTTATAACAAGATCTTACAAAGAGAGTAAGATTTTACAAGAGAATATCAGTAAAAGGTCTGAGAGTTCTGACTAGACTGGCCGCTGAGATCATGAATTTCACGTTTGATTTCATTTGATCTGATCTCATACATTTCTTGACGTGAATTCTGCTGGAACTAATCATTAAATAAACATGCAAAGTGACTATATATCAGATCTCAAAATGAAACCATGACTTGAAAAAAATAAGAAAGTGGTTCCATTTGATCTCATTTAGTCTCATTCTTGGCATAAAGTTACTATTTTTAGACATTTTAAGGTTTTTTTTAGACTATTTTTAATTTTTTAAAAAGTAACACTTTTTGATAACACTCAAATGAGATTTAAAGTCATTTAAAGCAATAAAAATAATTTAAATTGAGAAGTGAAAATCATGGTTTCATTTGAAAAATGTGACAAGAGTAGACAGTAAGTCTCACTGAAACAGTATGAAACTACTATTTAATGTTAGAACCGTGTAATGAGATCTGTCGAATTGACAATGAAACTATCAAAAATTCTGGTCCTGGTTTCAGACATGATCACACGGTCAGTCTAGTTCTGACACTCAGATGTATAAGAATATAATTACACTTCTTCAGATTTCACAGATATTATATATCTGATGATTAATATAATCATGTCTAACAATAATATAAAACTCTTAAACACAAGTATAGATGTGATACCACAGTAGCTTCAAGCAATGTTGAAATTATAATAATAATAAATAGCTGATATACATGCAACACAATAACTTCAATACAAAGAGATTTAATAATTAACTCATGCAATTTCAACACCTACAGAATCAAGTATAAAAGTGCTGAAAGAATGCTTAGATGCTTTCATATATTTTAGTGCTTCTGATCTCACTCTCTACTTATCATGAAGAATGAAAATGCTTGTAAAACTAAGTATAGATAAAGATGTCATCAGTTTATTAATCAATCAAGATTAATATATCAATAGAAGATTGAAGAATTATGTGAAATAGAAGTTTTATTCATGAATAAAAGCATGTGAATCAGTGTTGTGAAGATCAGTGTCTTCTTATTCAAAGAATGAATCAGCATCTGTTCACATCAATCATATTACATTAGAGAAAGATTCAGAAGATAACTATAAGAATGTCTCAGTGAAACAGAGAAAAGATTAGCTTCTATTCAAATTTATAAACAGAAGCTTGAAGAGGTCAGATAACAATAATTTAAAGAGAAAATGATAATGAATACAATTCTTGTATTTACTGTGATTGATAATATGTATAATATGAAATTCATGATAGACAGTGATCTATGTCACTATGCAATAATAAAATCTTCAGTTATAAGATATCATAATCTTCAGCATATCTTCTTATCAAAACCTTGACTCTTCACAGAATTCGATGATTCAAAAGATGTTTGCACTCATTACATGATGAAATTAAATATAGATATTAAAGAATATCAGCATGAAGACATCTACATATATAAAGTTAATAATCTTTATTATAATCTAATATTAGAACTTGTCTGACTATCTGAACAAGACATCTTATTAAACACTTAAAACAGAAGTTTAATATTTCCTAATAATAATAGAATTCATGAAGATAATATTTATAAGACTATGAACCTGACACAGATCTCTGCCAACACTTATAAAATGCTTTAAAAAAGAAGTTATCAAAATCACTGATAAAGTCACTGATAGCAGAATTATATATCAATCTATTTCATCAGTCTGACTAATATTAAGAAAGCTCTAGAGAAGTTATTCTGTACTACAATAACAGATTCTCACACAAAACTTTCTCAATAATATCATGAATATCTAGATGACTTCTGACAAGATAACATTATAAATATACCTTCTTTATAAGGCTCAGAAGTGAATCACAGTATTAAGGTAGAAAAGAAGAATGATAAGAACTCTGAGTCACTGTGAGACTCTCTTTATAATATATCTCAAGATGAACTTCTTCTTCTTCAGAAGACACTTAATGATCTGTTAGATAAGAAATTCATATATATTAGTAACTCTTTCACTGCAGCTTCTATTCTCTTTGTAAAGAAGTCAGATAAAGAACTTCAATTCTGTGTGAACTACTGAGATATGAACAGATTGACAAAGAAAGATTGATATTTCTTATCTCTTCTCAATGAAACTCTAGCACAGATTGAGTGAGCTCAATGATTTATAAAGCTAGATATTATCACTGCATTTCATAAAATCTGCATTATTAAAGAAGATGAGTGACTTACAACATTCTGAATATAATATAATCTCTTTGAATGAGTAGTCACACTCTTTGAACTGACTAACACTCTCAGTATATTTCAGAAGTATATCAACTGAGCACTCTGAGATTTTCTTAATAAATTTGCATCTGTATATCTTGATAACATTCTCATCTTCACTGATGAATTCAGAAAAGAATATCAAGAATATGTGTGAAAGATATTACAATAGCTATAAGAAGCAGAACTACTGATAGATATCAATAAGTGTGATTTTGAAGTCAAGAATACCAAGTATCTGAGTTTTATTATAGAAGCTGATAAGAAAATTCAAATGAATTCTGAGAAGATCTCTGTCATTCTTGAATGAGAAGCTTTATATACTGTGAAAGATGTATGAAGCTTCATTGAATTCACTAACTTCTATCAGTGATTTATACAAAACTTCTCAGATATTATGAGATCATTTACAGAACTCACTAAGAAGAACTCAGTATTTCAATAATCAGCAGACACTGAAGCTGCATTTATATAGATAAAGAAGATATTCATTAATACCTCTCTACTAATAATATTCAATTCTGATCACAAGACAGTTGTTGAAGCTGATTTCTCTAACTATATAACAGAAGAAGTGATATTATAATATGATGATAAAGATATTCTACAATTATATGTCTTTATATCTAAGAAACTGAGTCTCACTGAATGTAATTATGAGATTTATAATAAGAAACTTCTCACAATTGTATACTGTTTAGAAGAATAAGACTCTGAACTCTGAAGTATCTCTGAATTTGAGATAATCACAGATTATAAGAATCTCAAATACTTCATAACTATTCATAAACTCACTGAATAATAGATATAATAATCTGAGTTCTTAAGTTACTTTTATTTTACAATACACTACTGTTCTGACAGCTAGAACTCAATGACAGATGCTCTCTCACAATGAGAGTAAGATATATCATCTGATATAACAGATACTCACTGAATGAACTGAGAGCATCAGCTCTTAAATCTGAAGATACTAGTTAATTAAGATGAAACAGCTCACAGTACTATACATACTTCTTATAATACATCAGTTATCTCACGAACTCGCTCGATTTTTCGAATAAGAACCCGCCGATAGATCCATCGAAAAACCCTCGATCATACGAGCATTTTGACCCCATCGCCGACCGCATACCCCGTGTGGTGGTGGAGTTATCCAGCCAAACGTGAACCAGACGTCGTTCAGAACTCCTGCGTGGGATTATCCCCCATTCTCCCCTACCACACCACAACCCCGGGCCAAATTGCCATACAAATTGTAAGGTGAAGAGACGTAGCCATATGCACCAATCTTCTTGATTTTGGAAGATCCCCGATCTGTAGTTGTGGAGATATCTGAGGAGCGACCTCCGCGAAAACCCTGTCCATCTTTGATGTTCCAAAACACCAACACCAAGTCCCACCCTCGTACCGCCCTTCCTAATCTGGCCCATCCCCAGCAGAAAAATACAAAAAGATACCTCAGCGATAATATCAAGCACATAACCAACAGCCACTTCTGAAGTGCAACCTCCGCGGTCTGTCTTCAGTGTATCTAGACATCAACACCGAGTCTCACCCTCGTACCACCTCTCTCAATCTGGCCCATCCCCGACAGAAAAGTACAAAAAGATACCTCGGCGATAATATCAAGTACATAACCAACAGCCACTTCTGAAGTGCAACCTCCGCGGTCTGTCTTCAGTGTATCTAGACATCAACACCGAGTCTCACCCTCATACCACCCCTCTCAATCTGGCCCATCCGCGACAGAAAAGTACAAAAAGATACCTCAGCAACTGTGCTCAATACATAATCGGCAGACACGACAACTATAAAATCAGTATATTCCAAGATCTGACTGAGCCTTTGATCCCTGCACAGTGAGATATATTAAATCTAGTTTTAATATCTCAATATTCAATAGATTCTGCAAGAGATTGAGAACAGCAACACTAGGTTTCTATTGAATTTGAGAATTAACTCTATATTGATATAATCATTGACAAAGTCTTCTATTTTGAGATATAAATAACCAGTTTCTCTACATCCCGCTGGCAATATTTACATTATTATATAGAAACAGACTTATATTCTCTATAATATCAAGACCCTGAAGAGAGAAAGTCTTGATAAAGAGTATACAGTAGTGTATATCTTAACAGTTTCTATCTCATTCTTCTGCAGCAGTTAATGCAAAAAAAAAAGATCTTAGAAATAGTTTTTTACTTCTCTTGAAAAAGTAAGGTGTTTTTCTCTGAGTTTTACACAATATTCTTACAAAGAATTAAAAACAGAGTTGTTTTCTGTCATAATTTCATATTCTTTTAAGTAAGAATTACTTTTTCAGTGACTGAAGAGCTTTCATTAATACTTAATTCTTTTTTACACTCTTTATTAACTGATTTGAGTTGCACACTTGTTGTGTGAGAAGAATTGAATAATTTAGAATAAAATTGAATAGTTTTAATCAATTTCTCTGCAAAAAATTGATTTATTTTTTGTCAGTTTTTCTCTCAAAAACTGTCATATCATCTGATATACTATCAATTGATATCATACTTTTCCTCACTGTATCTCAAGAAAGAGATTGTAAAGATTTTATTGATTTATCTTAAAAATCAATTTTAGTTTATTAGATTCTCTTCAAAAATCTAACCTAGTTACTGAACTAGTGTGAAAAAAATCAGGTGTTTTATACACAAAAGTCTGCTATTCTTCTTTTGAAATAGTCTGATCAACTTTTCAATTGAAAACAGACTTAGAAATCTCTTAATTGAAACAGTCTGATCAACTTTTCAATTCAAAAGAGTTTAATAAATATCTCAATTGAATTAGTCTGATCAACTTTTCATTGAGTAAGAACAATGAGTTCAAAAGTACACTCAGTTGATGTGAAAAAAGATGCTTTTTCAAATGCTATTTCTGAGATTGAAATTCTGAAGAGAAGAAAGAAAGAAGAAATAGAGAAACAACAAGTTCTTGAAATACAGAAACTTGAAAAAGCAAGTAAAATTCTTGAAAAGCAGTGTCTGAGTGAGATGAATAAAGAAGTTCTGTTAATTCTTCATGCTCAGGCTAGACAACTACAGAAAGTGATTAAGTTCAAACTTGGAATTTCAAACACAGTTCAAAAAACTTTGAAAATTCCTAATACAATCACTGACTCTTCAGTTTGCTCTGCTTTCTTCTCTAGTTCTTCTTCTTCTTCTTCTTTAAATCAGAAGAAAATATATGCTCAAACAGCTGAATCTGCTGCCTCTAAATGTGCTGTCTCTAAATCTGCTATCTCAAAACCTGCTCAAAATTCTGAGAAAACTGAGAAGAATACTGCTCATACTTCTAGTGATAGAAGAGTGAAGAAAAAAATGCAAAAAGAGAAAAATCTTCAAATCTTCAGAGATAGAAGACTTATTCTCAAAGTCTCAAATCAGAACATATTACAGAGAAATAAGCTAAGCTTAAACCTCATTTTCAGAATTAGAAATGAAATCAATCAGCAGTTCTTTTCTCAGTTAATGACTGATATTAAAGTTTAAAAATCAGTTATAGCTTCAATTGAGCCATTCTTCTTTGAAAACTCCATCATTCTGATTACAATGCCTGAATTCAGTGCTGAATTCCTTATTCAGAATGAGAATCTCTGAAAATCAGCAGTAGAATCTTTGTTAAACACAACAATTCTATCTGAGAGAGATGAAAAGTGAGACAAATTCATTCTTTATAATATTTCAGTTGAAATTTTTGACTGTGAAGAAGAAATACTACTTCTCAAAAATGAATTAGAAGAATACAACTCTACTCAACTGAGAAAGAAGTCTGTATAGCTAAATTTAATTGAGTTCAGACAAAGCAGAAGAAATGTCTCTGTTCTAGTATATACAAAGACAATGAAACAGTCAAATATCTCTGAAGTAAGAGTAGCAGGTTTGAAAATGAGAGTTCATGAATACAAAGACTCAAGAATGAATCTCAAAGCTCAAACACAGTGTTCAAACTGTCAAAGATATGGACACTTTGCAATCTCCTGTTTCAAAGACTCAAAATATGCATTCTGTGCCAGAGATCACAAAACTAGTGAGCATAAATATGAAACATGCTTAAAAAGAGATGAAATATATCAACACACTCTGCTTAAATGCTCTAATTGCAAAGAAAAACATGCATCTAGCTCAAAAGAATGTATGTTTACTTCAAGAACTCAAAAGAACTGGAGAAAAGATGAAGCTCAGAGTAAACCTAGAACTGAAGAGAATAGTTAAGCCAGTAAACTCACAACTGCAAGCTCAAAAAGAAGAAACTCTCAATTATTGAAGTCTTCAAACTTCAATTCTCCAGTGAAATGTAAACAGAATTTAAATTCTCAAACTTCTGTTAAGATTAGAGAATTGAGAAATGACTCTGATAATAAACTAGATATAATGCAAGCAGTTGAGATTTCTACTTTTCAGAACAGTTATAATCTACTATCTGATGATAGTGATTAGATTCTACTCTACTCTCTTTTAGTATGAATATACAACAAAAACAACAAAAAAAGTTTAAAAACTCTTCAAAAATCACATTTATTCAAAATAATGTGAATAGAAAGTCAAATTGTATTTATTCTTGTCTTCAAATTGCATTTGAATAAAAAGTTGATTTTATACTGCTTCAGGAGCCGAATTTTGATGCTGAGCAAAAATATGTCATTTCTCACTCAAGCTACTACTGCTTTTTACCTCAAAAGTCTGAGATAAAGTCAAGAGTAGTAATCTATGAAAGAAAGAGATCAAGATATTAATTTAATCTAAGATTTGATATCATATCTGACCCTGATATTCTGGTGGGTGATATTATAGATAAAGAAAATGAGTTTGATACTATACAGCTT
The DNA here is from genome assembly GCF_000003525.1 of Blastomyces dermatitidis ER-3. Lineage (NCBI taxonomy): Eukaryota > Fungi > Ascomycota > Eurotiomycetes > Onygenales > Ajellomycetaceae > Blastomyces > Blastomyces dermatitidis. The sequence continues at coordinate 574,196 of NW_025544777.1, read as the reverse complement.
ATAAATATCTATAATGAAAAGTCATTGAAGGAATATAACAATATCTGGACAATTGATAGAGAATTTCTGAACATAACTTCATCAAGAAACTCTATAATTGCAGGAGACTTCAATGCACATCATCTCTGATGAAATTCAGAATGCAAGAGAGCAGTAAGAGCTGATAATCTAGTTGAATGAACCTTTGAGCATTCAATAGATTTAGTTAATAAGTCTGATCAACAAACATTCTTTAGAAAAGACATGAAACAGAAGTCTATTATAGATCTAATCTTCATGTCACAAAATCTAATGAAAAGAAGACTTGTAAACTGATTTATTAATTCAAATGAGACATCAGAATCAGATCATGAGATTATTCAATTTGATATTGAACTGAGTGAAAAATAAATGAGTGAAAATCCTCTTCTCTCTAATCAGTATAACTTTGAAAAAGCTGATTGAAAAGCAGTTGAAGAAAGCATAAAACTGTTAAAATCTGAGAGACAGAATGAGCTATATTGAAATTCTGGTCAAGATATCTCAAATGAAATGCTTGAGAATAGAGTGAAGCTTATTACATCTATTGTTCTAACAAGTGTTAGAGATAATATTTCAAAGAGAAAATCTTCTGAGTATTCAAAATCTTGATGAAATGAGAATATCTCATCTAAAAGAAAAGAATTAGCTACTGCTAGAAGAGATTGAAAGAATGATGTAATATCTGATGAAGAGTTCAAAGCTGTCAGAAATGAATATTTTTCAGATATTAAAAGAGCTAAAACAGACTGCTGGAATAAATTTCTTGAAGAAGCACAAGAGAAGGAAGTTTTTAAAGCTTTTAACTATACTAAAACAAGAAGTGTAGCAAAACTTCCAGCCTTAGAATATGAGTTTCAGAATGAATCATATACAGCAAACTCTTTTAAGAAAAAATGTCAAGCTTTCATGAGAATTCTCTTTCAGAACTCACCAGATTCAGATTCAGATTCAGATTCAGATTCAGAGGAAGAGAATATATCACTTCTCAACTACATTGATGAAAATGACTGGGAATGGCCTGATCTTACACAAGATGAATTAGAGTCAGCTATCTTCTGAAGTTCTGTTAAAACTGCTGCAGATCCTGATTCAATTAATCACTTGATTATTCAGAATACATATTTCTACTTAAAGAATGAATATTTTGAGCTCTTTTTCAATCTCTTGAAAAATGGATATCATTCTAAATGCTGGAGAGAAGCCACTGGAGTGATTCTTGCAAAACCTAATAGAAAAACTTCAATTCCTAAGTCATATAGAGTAATATCTTTATTGAACTGCCTAGAAGAGGTTTCAGAAAAGATAATAGCTACTCAACTATTTTTTATAAGCTCTATAGATGATTCTCTTTTATTCAGTGAACAAATGAGAGATAGAAAACAGTGTTCTGCAATTGACACTGTTCTCTCAGTTGTTCATGATATTCAAATAGCAAAGCATGAGAGTCTGGTCTCAACTGCAGTTTTTATTGATATAAAAGAAGCATTTGATCATGTTTCAAAGTCAAAGTTAATTCAGACATTGAAGATATTAAAACTGCCACTTTCTCTAATAAAATGAGTTAACTGTTTTATATCTAAAAGAAGTATACAACTCTTCTTTGATGGAATGAAATAAGACAAGACTGAGATAAAAATAGAAGTATTACAGAGATCTTCAATCTCACTCATTTTATTTGCAATATATACTGCATATCTATTTAAAAATAGAAATATGAGAATAGTGCAATCTCTGAGTTATGTGGATGATATTGATCTAGTCTACAGCTCAAAAACTATCAAAGAGAATTTGAAAGTAATTGAAGAAGCTGCAAAGAAAATCTTTGTTAGAGCAGATATTAATCAAATTCAATTTGATATGAATAAAACTGAGTTAATTCATTTCTTTTCTAGATTCAATGAGAAAGAACTATCTCTAACTCTTTTAAATAGAGAGATTAAACCCAGTGTAAATGTCAAATGATTAGAAGTATGATTAAACTCCAAGTTGAATTTTAAATATCACATTCAACAAAGAACTGTCAAGGCAGAAAGACTATTGAATAACATAATCAGACTATCAAATACAGAGAGAGGTCTATTCTTCCAGGCTATGAGACAGTTATATATAGCCTGTATTACATCAGTAGCTGATTATGAAGTTCAAGTTTGATGAAATAATCAAGAGAATTTCACTGAACTCTTTCAAAGTCTGCAAAACAGAGCCTTGAGAAGAATTCTGAAAGCATTCAAATCATCTTCTATTAAAGCAATGGAAATTGAAGCTTCAATTCCTTCTCCTGCTATTAGATTTGAAAAGGCCTGTATGAACTATGCTCTGAGAGTTATAAAGATAAGCTTAAATCATATAATCAGAGAAAGAGTCTCTTCTTCATTTTCATCAATTAACTCTGGAAATGAACTGAATTGAAATAGATTTCTTGATTGAAATGAAAATAATTCTTCAAAGAAAATGCCTTCTCAACTGTACAGACTATACTCTCTGATTAAAAATCAATTTTCTTCTTTAAATGTTGAAAAAGTTGATCATGAGAAGTTATCTCTCTGAAGAGAAAAGCTTGAATCTCTTATAGATGTATAAATAAGTGAACTATCAAAAGAGAAAGAATATGAACAGTATTCAAAGAGAATTTCTACAATCAATATAAAAGACTCTATTCTGATTTATTCAGATGACTCAAAAAATGAGAACTTGAATAGATTAGACACAGACATTGCTTATACTGAAGATAATATTAATTTTATCTCAGATTTCTGAAATATAGACTCTGAATGTGAAGTCTTTGATGCTGAACTATTTACAATAGTGAAAGCTTTCAAACTCATTGAAATAAAATCTCATAGAAGAGGAAATTGTTTGAAAGAGATATAAATATTCTCTGATAGTCAAGCTGCTTTAAAAAGACTTAGAAATAGTCAGATTCATAATGATCAAATGAATCTTGAACTGATCTTAAACTCTGTTTTGAAAATTCAAAAGAGAAGAACATTAAAGCTGATTATTCATCTGCACTGAGTTCCTGCTCATATGAATATTCATGGCAATGAATTGGCTGATTCAGCTGCAAAAAAGGGTGCAGAATTAAGCAGATCTATTCAAAAAATTATATCCTGATCTTTTATAAAGAGAAAAATAAAAGAATCTTGTTTACACAAGTGAAATGAAAGCTGACAGAAACAAAAGAAGAGTATACATTATTCAAGATTTGAAACAAAGCCTAAGTGGAAATCTTGTTCAATTAAATGTAAAAAGAAAATATTCTCATCTATAATACAGCTGAAACTAGGACATGGCTATTTCAAATCTTATATACAAAGATTTGATGATAGATTTGACTCAATAGAATGCTCATTCTGTAATACAAATGAGAATCCTGAGCATATTGTAATATACTGCACATTATACAATAGTCTCAGAGCCAGATTGAAAGAGAAGTATGATCTAAATCAATTAAATATGAGATTCTTATTCTCAACTGAGACAGGAATTAAATACTTAATAGACTTTCTATCAGAAACTCAAGCAGCTACAAGAAAATGGCCAAATTCAGAATTATCTGAATATGAAGAGAAGGAAATCAATCAAGATATAGTCTGTTAAAACAGCTATATACTATCTTTTAATAATTTGTTTTGTTACAGTCTTTCTTTATTTTATCTTTTCCTTTCAATTTCTTTCTGTCTATCTATTTAATGTGTCTATCTTTAAGACTGTGTTCTCTTTTCCTTTGTCATGATATTGTCAAATGGTTTCAAAGTATGAGATGATGTTAAAACACTGCAATTTGTAAACAGTTTTTGTATTCTGAGCTGAAATTTTCTGATTTGCATATCTGAAATTGATGAATGTATAATAGTTAACTTTACAGACATAGAAAAAACCCTGAGAACTAAAGTTCTCAGGTAGATGTCATAGTCTCTGACTGCATACATCTATAATTGAAGAATAATAATAATAATAATACATACTTCTTCAATTAGAACTGTCACTGATATCTCAACTTCTTCTGAATCTACATTAGATAAGCTATAGTATACAGCAGCTTAAACTGATGAACTTCTTCAAGTACTCACTGAAGCAGTATGTCAAGAAGTATTCTGATTTTTCTAAGAACTATATATAAGAACTGATATCTCAGAATATTCAATCAATGATAACAACACTCTATGATTCTATAAATAACACTGAGTCTCTCACTTCAAACTCTTACACACTTGAATAATGCAAGAGATGCATGATTTATATATAACTGATTATTCAGACTGTGAACAACTGTATAAAATAATCTTCTGAGAGTTCTACTGATCTGAGATATTAAATAATATCAGACACTTTGTTCAAAACTGTAATTACTATTCTTCTATTATCTTATAAAAGAACTATAGAAAAGATCTATTAAAATCACTTAATATCTCTGATAGAATCTGATGAGATGTAGTAATTAACTTCACTATTAATCTATCTGAGAGTAAGAGTTGTAGAAACATTCTGATCATTATAAATCAATTGAGTAAAGATATAATATTGAAATCTTGTAATAAGATAAATACTGAACAAGTTACTGAAGCTTTTCTACAGAGCTCATTCTATCAGATGTATGAATTACTGAGATCTATAGTATCAGATCATGACTGTTAATTTATAAGTACTCTCTGAACAAGAATCTGTCAAGTTCTCAAGATTATACACTATCTATTAACTATCTATCACTTTGAGACTGATGATGCATCAGAATAGATAATTCAGACTATGAAGAATTATCTTTATAAGTTCTATAATCACTTATAAGATGATTGATATAATCTTCTTCTATATACAGAGATTGCTATCAATGATTAAGATGCTATTTCAATAGATATAAACCTGTTCTTTCTTACACACAGTTATCATATAAAGATGATAAATCTTCTAGAGATTATACAGTTCACACTGAATCTCTGTAGTCTGATTCAGATCACTGATAATATAGTAATAAAGCTTTAAGATATCTGTGATTAAGTAGAGATCTTCATAACAACTGTAAAACAAGATTAAGAGAATCAAATCAATATTCACTGAGACTCTGCTGAATAATATAAGATAGAAGATTTGATATGATTGAATCTTAAGAACATATGAATCACATGTTTATCTCATATACTAGATTACTATCATATCAGATATAAAGTGATAGAAGTTCTAGATAGTCATAACTACTGTTTTAACATATTATCAGAAATTCATGATGTATTTCATACAAGCTTGCTACACTGTACTATTACTGATTCATTTCTCTCTCAGCTAACTTTTGACTAGCAGTTATCAGACATCATAGAAGAAGATAATAAGCTTGAGTAAGAGATTGAGAATATTCTCAATGAGAGACTTCACAGCTGTGACTGATAATATCTTGTGAAATGAGTCAGCTATAATCAACTGACCTGAACTCTGAGTTTCATATTATCTGAAACAGCAGTTCTTGATCAATGAAAACTACTTCTGAAAGACAGAGGCTAATGTGACAGGCTGTACTTGATCAATTATATAGACTATTTCATTACACTTCATAGATTCTTTCATTTCACTCTTGAACATGTATGCTCTGATTCTCAGCCATTTCTGATTGCTGATTCTCAGTCATCACAAACATGTATGTTTCAATCACTGATTCTTGACTGCTATGAACGCGCATATATTCTTCCACTCTGAAGCTCCACCGTGTACACCATCACATACGCGTATAAATATCCACCTTGATCACTGATTCTCGCACTTTCTCTTTCTTTTCTTCTCTAATATTTTTCTCTTTATTATATAAGACCTATCAATATTATACTAATCTATTCAGCGTAGGCCTCTTACAATGAGTATCTCTAAAGATTATGTCTAAAGACTCATTTTAAGAGTGTTTATAGATAGTAAGTATTTCTTATAGAAAAATAGCTTAGTTCTGCAGAAGATGCTTAAGAATATTCTTCAGTAAGATTGATTTATTTATGAGTTCAGAGTATTTCTCTGTCACAGATACAGAAAATAATATTCTATAACTAATTAATAAGTTCTCTAAGACTTCTTTTATAAAAGTTATTTATAATTGAGATGACTGCTTCTGAGTATCTGTAGTAGAGTTTACAGAGATTAAAGTATATAAGTTGCTAGTTCTTTCAGTTATAATAGATGATTACTGACTGATAGAGCTTGAAATATAAGAATAAGTACTCACAGATAATTATTCAGGTATTTACAGCTTGATATAATATATACTATTAACTACTAGAAGTATTCACAGTAGAAAGATAAAATATAGAAATTAAATATATAATAGTATTTAAGCTGAGTTATAAATAGTATTCAAAAACTCCAGTTTATATAGTTATGTATAGTCAAGAGCTGTTAACTCTATTAATTACATGAGAAATAGGAATAGAGGTAAAGAATCCGCAAGAAGCGGGATTTCTTACATTTTCACCTTCTATTCAATCAAAAGCCTCAGGAGATGATTGTATGAAAATGTCTTGAAAAAGGAAAAAAAAGTTATGAAGGAATGAAAGTGAGAGGAAGAGAATACTTGAAAGGAAAAGAATGAGTATGTGAATAATATAGAATACTGTGTGTGTAAATAAAGCTATGTTAAAAGTCAGAATATTAAACCTATCTGAAGACTTTATTAATAACCTTAACTTATTAACGTATGACCCGCCTCTATATTCTCTATATTTTGTTGAAAAATTATCTAATTTACTTACTTGACTGTTATATTAATCTTTAGATGAAATTTAAGCTTCTTCTTTACTTCAATTTTTTTATATTCTTAGAGTAAAGATAAATTTCTTTGAATTAGAAGCATGTTTTTCTTTGCAATTTGAGCATTTAAGCAGAGTATGTTTGCATATTTCATCTCATTTTTAACATATTTTACATTTATATTTACTAGTTGTGTAATCATTTACACAGAATTCATATTTTGAGTTTCAGAAACATGAGACTATAAAATATTCATATCTCTGAAAGTTGAAACACTGTGTTTAACTTTTGAGATTTATTTTTGAGTTTTTATATTCATTAACTCTCACTTTTAAATCTGCTACTATTACTTCAGAAATGTTTAACTGTTTAAGTGTTTCTATATATATAAAAAGTAATGTATTTCTTCTATTATATCCGAATTTAATTGAATTCAGTTACACAGACTTTTTTCTGAGTTAAGTAGAATTGTATTCTTTTATCTGATTTATACAAAGTAGTATTTCTGTGGCGGGCTGCGCCCGATCATAAGACTATTTCATTACACTTCATAGATTCCTGCTGTAAGCTCCGACCCTCCTGCCGAAAGCTCCGATTCTCGGTCGCCGATCCTCGGCTGAAGAACTCACGGAGTTTCTATTCTCCCGCCCTGAAGCTCCATCTCATACATATATAAATATTCACTTCAATCACTGATTCTCACACTTTCTCTTTTATTTTCCTTCTCTAACATTTTCTACTTTTGTTATATAAGACTTATATCTTAATGCTGATCTATTCAGTGTAGGCCTCTTATACTTGAAAAACATTCATCATCTTCTTATTAGAAATGATTATTCATTAAGAAAATATCTGAACACATAATAACATGTAAGAAATAAGAAAATAAATAATCACAGACTAGCTAAGTAGACACTAAGTCTCTGCTAGATAGATAGAAGCTTGTCTATTAATCACTCTGATTCTGTAACAAGATCTTATAAAGAGAATATCAGTGAAAGATCTGAGAGTTCTAATATTTTAGATACATAAGATATTTATACAATTACACTTCTTTCAATTCTGAAGAACTCTTTAACATAGATATCACATATCTAATAAATATTATAGCAATGTCTACTGATAATATAAGAGAACTCTTGAATGCAAGTATACATACAGTGTTACAGTGACTGTATGCAATGTTGAAATTACAATAATAATAGATAGCTGATATGTATATGAATTAATAATATCAATATAAGAAAATTTAATACTTAACTTAATAAGAAATTCCTGTACAGATAATTTCAATATTAACTGAATCAGATATAAATATGATAAAAGTACTGAAGAAATGTCTAGATATCTCTATATATTTTAATACTTTTAATCTCACTCTCTACTTATTATAAAGATTGAACATGCTTATAAAACTAAGTGTAAATAAAGATATTATTAGTTCATTAACTAATTAACATTAATATATTAAAGATTGATTGAAGAATCACATGAAACAGAACTTTCATTCGTGAATAAAGATATATGAATCAGTATTACATATATCTGATAATATTATTAAATATCTTAATATTCTGTTCAGAGATACTGCTATACAGTAGAAGATATTAGATTAATTACAGAGTGCTTAACAGAGAAATACTTCTCTCATAATATTCATCTCTGACTTTAATATCAAGATTTAAGAAGCAGGCAGTCAAGCTTAAGAGTATACAGAATAATAGTAGAAGATGTTATATCTTAGTCACTTATACATCTGCATTAAAGAATAATAATACAGATGCTATGAATTGAGTAGACTTAAATATCTATATATAAACAAGAGTCTTTATCATCTGAACAGGCTTCTGAGTCTCTGAGATCACTCTCAAAGAAGCTGCTGATTGACATTAATAAGAGATATATATCAATTATAACTGATCAGAATATATAGCTTTTAACTGCTGATCAGTTCATATATCTTCTTTTTCAAAAGAAAGATTAACACTGATAGTCTGTATTAACTATATTATATTAGAGAAAGATTCAGAAGATAACTATGAAGACACTCTGATGAAACAGAGAAAAGATTAGCTTCTGCTCAAACTCATCAGCAGAAGATTGAAAAGATTGAATGATAATAATTTAAAGAGAAAATAATAATGAATGCAATTCTTGTATCTACTATAATAGATAGACTGGCTGCCGGGATCATGAATTTCATGTTTGGTCTCATTTGGTCTGATCCCATACATTTCTTGGTGTGAATCCCGCTGGGACTAATCATTAAATAAACATGCAAAGTGACTATATATCAGATCTCAAAATGAAACCATGACTTGAAAAAAATGAGAAAGTGATCTCATTTGGTCTCATTTAGTCCCATTCTTGGCATAAAGTTACTATTTTTAGACATTTTAAGGTTTTTTTTAGACTATTTTTAATTTTTTAAAAAGTAACACTTTTTGATAACACTCAAATGAGATTTAAAGTCATTTAAAGCAATAAAAATAATTTAAATTGAGAAGTGAAAATCATGATCTCATTTGAAAAATGTGACAAGAGTAGACAGTAAGTCTCACTGAAACAGTATGAGACTACTATCTAATGTTAGAACTGTGTAATGGGATCTGTCGAATTGACAATGAGACTATCAAAAATTCTGGTCCTGGTCCCAGACACAGTCACACGGTCAGTCTAATAATAGATAACATGTATAATATAAAAGTCATGATAGACAGCAGTCTATGCTACTATGCAATGATTAAATCTTCAGTTGTAAGACACTGTAATCTTCAGTATATTCCTTTATCAAGACTCTGACTTCTGCAGAATTTAATAATTTAAAAGATATTTACACCTGCTACATAGTGAAATTAAATATAGATGTTAAAGAATATTAATATGAAGATGCTTATTGTGGCGGGCTGCGCCTGATCAATCATATAGACTATTTCATTACACTTCATAGATTCTTCCATTCCCGATCGCTGATCCTCGGCCGCTACGAACGCGCGTAATGTATGCTCCGATTCTCAGCCATTTCTGATCACTGATTCTCAGCCACTATGAACACGTGTATATTCTTCCACCCCGAAGCTCCACCGCGTACATCACCATATACATGTATAAATATTCATCTCAATCACTGATTCTCACACTTTCTCTTTCTTTCCTTCTTTAACATTTTTATCTTTATTAAATAAGACCTATTAATATAATATCAATCTATTCAGTGTAGGCTTCTTACACTATAAAAATGTTCATCATCTTCTTATTAGAAAATGATTATTCACATATCATCTTCTCATTAGAAATAATTATTCATTGAGAGATATTCAAATATGTAACAACATATAAGAAATAGAGAAATAGATAAATAGTTAAGTGAACACTAAGTTCTCAGATAGAAGCTTACTCATCAGTCACTCTAGCTCTGTAACAAGATCTTACAAAGAGAGTAAGATCTTATAAGAGAATATCAGTGAAAGATCTGAGAGTTCTGACACTCAGATGTATGAGAATATAATTATACATCTGACAATTAATATAATCATGTCTAATGATAATATGAAACTCACAAGTATGAGTATAGAGATAATATCACAGTGACTTCAAGCAATGTTGAAATTACAACAGCAATAGATAGCAGATATATACATGACTTAACAACTTCAATACAAAGAGATTCAACAATAAGCTCACATGATTTCAACATCTACAGAATCAAATACAAAAGTGCTGAAAGAACACTTAAATACTCTCATATATTTCAATACTTTCAATCTTACTCTCTACTCATCATGAAGAATGAAAATACTTATGAAACTGAGTGTAGATAAAGATTTCATGAGTTCATTAATCAATCAAGATTGATATATCAATAAATGATTGAAGAATTATATAAAATAGAAGTTTCATTCATGAATGAAAGCATGTGAATCAGTATTACAAATGTCTGATAATATTATGAAATATCTTGATATTCTGTTCTGAGACACTGTCATGCAATAGAAAGTATTAGATTGATTACAGAGTATCTAACAGAGAAACACTTCTCTTATAATATTCATCTCTGATTTCAACATCAAGATTCTAGAAGCAGATGATCAATCTTGAGAGAATCAAATAAAGATTAGTATGCTTAAGAAAATATTAACTTTCAAACTCTTACAGACTCTTATAAGTATAGATAAAGACCAGACTTATGAAGACTTCTGCACATAGCTTCAGATATTGAATGATTATCTTATTAAGCTTAAGAGTATACAGAACAGTGACAGAAGATATTACATCTCAGTCACTTATACATCTATATTAAAGAAAAATGATGCAGAGGTCATGAACTGAATAGATTTAAATATCTATACATAAGCAAGAGTTTTCATCATTTAAATAGGCTTCTGAGTCTCTGAGATCACTTCTGAAGAATTCACTGATTAATGTTAATAAAAATTGTGTATCAACTGTAACTGATCAGAATACATTGCTTTTAACTGCTAATCAATCTATGTGCCTTCATACTCAAGAGAAAGATCAGTGTCTTCTTGTTCAAAGAATGAATCAGTGTCTGTTCACATCAATCATGTTATATTAGAGAAAGATTTAGAAGATAACTATAAGAATGTTCTGATGAAACAGGGAAAAGATTAGCTTCTGTTCAAATTCATAAACAGAAGCTTGAAGAGATCAGATAATAATAATTTAAAGAGAAGATAATAATGAATGCAATTCTTGTATTTACTGTGATTGATAATATGTATAATATGAAAGCCATGATAGACAGCAGTCTATGCCACTATGCAATGATTAAATCTTCAGTCATGAGACATCATAACCTTCAGTATATTCTCTTATTAAAATCCTGACTTCTTGCAGAATTCAATAATTCAAAATATGGTTACATTTATTACATGATGAAACTAAACATAGATATTGAAGAACATCAGTGTGAAGATGTCTACATATATGAAGTTAATAATCTTGATTATAATCTTATGTTAGAACTTGTCAGACTATCTGAACAAGGTATCTTATTGAACACTTGAAACAGGAGTTTAATATTCTCTAACAAAGATAGAGTTCACAAGAATGACACTTACAAGACTATGAATCTGACACAGATCTCTGTTAACATCTATAAAATGCTCAGAAAAAGAAGTTACTGAAAGAATTATTAATAGTAGAATCATGTGTTAATCTATTCTATCAGTCTGACTAATATCAAAAAGACTCTAGAAAAGTTATTTCACATTATAATAACAGATTCTTATATAAAACTCTCTCAATAATATCATGAATATCTAGATGTCTTCTGATAAGATAATAATGCTACAAATCTACCTCTCTTACAAGGTTCAGAAGTGAACCACAGTATCAAGTTAAAAAAGAAGAATGGTAAGAACTCTGAATTATCATGAGGCTCTCTTTATAATATATTCTGAGATGAACTTCTTCTTCTTCAAAAGACACTCAATAATCTGTTGAATAAAGAATTTATATATATTAGTAACTCTTTCACTGCAGCCTCTATTCTCTTTGTAAAGAAATCAGATAAAGAACTTCAGTTCTGTATGAATTATCAAGAATTGAACAGATTAATAAAGAAGAACTATTATTCTTTATCTCTTATCAATGAAACTCTAGCTTGCATTGAACAAGCTCAATGATTTATAAAGTTAGATATTATTATCATATTTCATAAAATCTGTATCACTGAAGAAGATAAGTGACTTACAGCATTCTAAACATAATATAGTCTCTTTAAATAAGTAGTCACACTCTTTGAACTGATCAATGTTCTTAGTATATTTCAGAAGTATATCAACTGAGCACTCTGAGATTTCTCTGATAAATTCATATCTGTATATCTTGATGACATTCTCATCTTCATTGATGAATTCAGGAAAGAATATCAAGAATATGTGTGAAAGATATTACAACAGCTACAAGAAGCAGAACTATTAATAGATATTAATAAGTGTGATTTTAAAGTTAAGAGTATCAAGTATCTGAGTTTTATTATAGAAGCTGACAAGAGAATTTGAATAAATTCTGAGAAAGTCTTTATCATTCTTGAATGAGAAGCTCTGCATACTGTGAAAGATGTATGAAGCTTCATCAGATTTACTAACTTCTATCAGCAATTTATACAAAACTTCTCAGATATCATAAGATCACTTACATATCTCACTAAGAAAGACTCAGTATTTCAATAATCAGCAGATATCAAAGCTGCATTTACACAGATAAAGAAGATATTTATTAATACTTCTCTGCTGATAATATTCAATTCTGATTGCAAGACAGTTATTGAGAATGATTTCTCTGACTATGTAATAGAAGAAGTAATACTGTAATATGATAATGAAGATGTTCTACAATTATATATTTTTATATCTAAGAAACTGAGTCTCACTGAATGCAATTATGAGATCTATAATAAGAAACTTCTTATAATTATACACTGTTTAGAAGAATGAGACTCTGAACATCAAAGTATGTCTGAATTTGAGATAGTCACAGATTATAAGAATCTCAAATACTTTATAACTACTTATAAACTTACTGAATAACAGATACAATGATTTAAGTTTCTAAGCTGTTTTTATTTAATAATACACTACTGTTCTGACAGTCAGAACTCAATGATAGATGCTCTCTTATAATAAGAGCAAGATATGTCATTCAATATAACAGATACTCACTGAATGAATCAAGAGCATCAGCTTCTGAATCTGAAGATACTAGTTGATCAAGATAAAACAGCTTATAACACTATACATGCTTCTCTGATTAGAACTGATATTGATATCTTCACTTTCTCTACACTGAATGAACTGTGATATATAGCAGCTCAGACTGATGAACTTCTTCAGACTCTCACTGAAGCAGTGTATTAAGAAGCACTCTGATTCTTCTCAGAACTACATATAAGAATCAATATCTCAGAATATTCAATCAATGATAATAACACTCTATAATTTTACAAATGACACTGAGTCTCTCACTCTGAATTCTTACACACTCAGATAATGTAAGAGATGTGTGATTCATATATAATCAGTCATTCAGACTGTGAATAACTGTATAGAATGATCTTCTGAGAATTCTACTGATCTGAGATATTAAACAGTATTAGATACTTCATTCAAAACTGTAATTACTGTTCTTCTATTATCATATGAAAGAACTGTAGAAAAGATCTACTGAAATCACTTAATATCTCTGATAAAATCTGATGAGATGAAATAATTAACTTCACTGTTAATCTATCTAAGAGTAAGAGTTATAGAAACATTCTGATCATTATTGATTAACTAAGTAAGAGTGTAATATTGAAGTCTTGTAATAAGATGAATATTAAACAAGTTACTGAAGTCTTCTTATGAAGTTTATTCTATCAGATATATAAGTTGCTGAAATTAATAGTATCAGATCAGAGCTGTCAATTCATAAGCATTCTCTGAATAAGAATCTGTCAAGTTCTCAAGATTATATACTGTCTGTTAACTATCTATTACTCTGAGACTGATAATGCATCAGAATAGATAATTCAGACTATAAAGAATTATCTCTGCAAGTTCTGTAATTACTTATAAGATAATTAACATGATCTGCTTCTACATGCAGAGATTACTATCGATGAATGAGATACTGTTTCAACAGACATAAGCCTGTTCTTTCTTACACACAGTTATTACATGAAAGTGTTGAATCTTCTAGAGATCACACAGTTCATACTGAATCTCTGCAGTTTAATTCAGATCACTGATAATATAGTAATGAAGCTCTGAGATATCTGTGATTGAGCAGAGGTCTTCATAGCAACTGTAAAACAAGATTAAGAGAATTAAATCAATGTTCTCTGAGACTCTGTTAAACAATATAAGATAGAAGACCTGATATGATTGAATCTTAAGAACATATAAATCACATTTTCATCTCATACACTAGATTACCACCATGTCAGATATAAAGTAATAGAAGTTCTAAATAGTTACAACTACTATCTTGACACATCATCAGAGATTCATGATGTATTTTATACAAGCTTGCTTTATTATGCTATCACTGATTTATTTTCTTCTCAGCTGACTTCTGACTAACAGTCATCAGACAATATAGAAGAAGATAATAAGCTTGAGTAAGAGATTAAAAATATTCTCAATGAGAGATCTCACAGCTGTGACTGATAATATCTTGTGAAATAAGTCAGCTATAATCAACTGACCTGAACTCTGAGTTCTGTGTTATTCAAAACAGCAGTTCTTGATCAATGAGAACTGCTTCTGAAAGAAGAGAACTAATGTGACAGGCTGCATTAAATCAATCATATAGACTATTTCATTACACTTTATAGATTCTTTCATATCTAATCACTGATTCTCAGCTGCTATGAATGTGTGTAATATATACTCTGATTCTCAGTCATTTCTGATCACTAATTCTCAGCTGCTATGAACATGTGTATATTCTTTCATCTCAAAGCTTCACCGCGTACATCATCACATATGTGTATAAATATTCATCTCAATCACTGATTCTCGCACTTTCTCTTTCTTTCCTTCTTTAACATTTTTACCTTTGTTAAATAAGACCTATCAATATAATACTGATCTATTCGGCGTAGACCTCTTACACTTATATATATGAAGTTGATAATCTTAACTATAATCTTATATTAAAACTTGTCTGACTATCTGAATAAGACATCTTATTAAATACTTAAAACACAAGTTTAATATTCTCTAATAATAATTAAGTTCATAAGAATGATGTTCACAAAACTATGAACCTGATACAGATTTCTGTCAATGCTTATAAAATGCTCTGAAAAAGCTCTCAATGATATCACTGACAAGATCACTGATTGTAGAATTATATAATAATCTACTTCATTAGTCTGACTGATATTAAAAAAGCTCTAGAAAAGTTATTTTATATTATAATAACAGATTCTTATACAAAATTCTCTCAATAATATTATAAATATCTAAATATCTTTTAATAAGATAATATTACAAATCTACCTCTCTTACAAGACTCAGAAGTAGATCATAGTATTAAGCTGAAAAAGAAAAATAATAAGAATTCTGAATCACTATAAGACTCTCTTTATAATATATCTCAAGATAAACTTCTTCTTCTTTAAAGACACTCAATGATCTGTTAAATAAGAAATTTATATACATTAGTAACTCTTTCACTGCAGCTTCTATTCTTTTGTAAAGAAATCAGACAGAGAACTCTGATTCTGTGTAGACTATTAAGAGCTGAACAGATTGATAAAGAAAGACTATTATCTCTTATCTCTTATCAATAAAACTCTAGTATATATTAAATAAGCTTACTAATTTATAAAGCTAGATGTTATTACTGTGTTTCATAAGATTCATATCACTGAAGAAGATGAATAACTTACAGCATTTCAAATATAATATAGTCTCTTTGAATGAGTAGTCATATCTTTTAAACTAGTTAATACTCTTAGTATATTTCAGAAGTATATTAACTGAGCACTCTGAGATTTTTAATAAGTTTATATTTGCTTATTTCAATGACATTCTCATCTTTACTGATAAGTTCAGAAAAGAATATCAGAAATATGTATGAAAAGTATTATAATAATTACAAGAAGCAGAACTATTAATAGATATAGACAAGTATAACTTTAAAGTCAAGAGTATAAAATATCTAGATTTTATCATAGAAGCTGATAAGAGAATCTGAATGAATTCTGAGAAAATTTTCACTATTCTTAAATAAGAAGCTTCTTGCACTATGAGACAGTTATATATAGCCCGTATTACATCAGTAGCTGATTATGAAGTGCAAGTTTGATGAAATAATCAAGGGAATTTCACTGAACTCTTTCAAAGTCTGTAAAACAGAGCCTTGAGAAGAATTCTGAGAGCATTCAAATCATCTCCTATTAAAGCAATGGAAATTGAAGCTTCAATTCCTTCTTCTGCTATTAGATTTGAAAAGACCTGTATGAACTATACTCTGAGAGTTATAAAGATGAGCTCAAATCATATAATCAGAGAAAGAGTCTCTTCTTCATTTTCATTAATTAACTCTGGAAATGAACTGGATTGAAATAGATTTCTTAATTGAAATGAAAATAATTCTTCAAAGAAAATGCCTTCTCAACTGTACAGACTATGCTCTCTGATGAAAAATCAATTTTCTTCTTTAAATGTTGAAAAAGTTAATCATGAGAAGTTATCTCTCTGAAGAGAAAAGCTTGAATCTCTTGTAGACTTACAAATAAGTGAACTATCAAAAGAGAAAGAATATGAACAGTATTTGAAGAGAATTTCTACAATCAATATAAAAGACTCTATTCTGATTTATTCAGATGACTCAAAAAATGAGAATTTGAATAGATTAGACGCAGGCATTGCTTATACTGAAGATAATATCAATTTTATCTCAGATTTCTGAAATCTAGACTGTGAATCTGAAGTCTTTGATGCTGAACTATTTGTAATAGTGAAAGCTTTCAAACTCATTGAAATAAAATGTTATAAAAGAGGAAATAGTTTGAAAGAGACATGAATATTCTCTGATAGTCAAGCTGCTTTAAAAAGACTTAGAAATAGTCAGATTTATGATGATCAAATGAATCTTGAACTGATCTTAAACTCTGTTTTGAAAATTAAAAAGAGAAGAACATCAAAGCTGATAATTCATCTGCACTGAGTTCCTGCTCATATGAATATTCATGGCAATGTATTGGCTGATTCAGCTGTAAAAAAGGGTGCAGAATTAAGCAGATCTATTTAAAATATTATGTCCTGGTCTTTTACAAAGAGAAAAATAAAAGAACCTTGTTTAGATAAGTGAAATGAAAGCTGACAGAAACAAAAGAAGAGTATACATTATTCAAGATTTGAAACAAAACTTAAGTGCAAATCTTGTTCAATTAAATGTAAAAAGAAAATATTCTCATCTATAATACAGCTGAAACTAGAACATGGCTATTTCAAATCTTATATACAAAGATTTGATGATAGATTTGACTCAATAGAATGCTCATTCTGCAATGCAAATGAGAATTCTGAGCATATTGTAATACACTGTGCATTATACAATAGTCTCAGAGTCAGATTGAAAGAGAAGTATGATCTAAATCAATTAAATATGAGATTCTTATTCTCAACTGAGACAGGAATTAAATACTTAATAGAGTTTCTATCAGAAACTCAAGCAGCTACAAGAAAATGGCTAAATTCAGAATTATCTGAATATGAAGAGGAGAAAATCAATCAGATATAGTCTGTTAAAACAGTTATATACTATCTTTTAATAATTTGTTTTATTACAGTCTCTCTTTACTTTATCTTTTGCTTTCAATTCCTTTCTATCTATCTATTTAATGTGTCTATCTTTAAGACTGTGTTCTCTTTTCCTTTGTCATGATATTGTCAAATGATTTCAAACTATCAGAAGATGTTAAAACACTGTAATTTGTAAACAGTTTTTGTATTCTGAGCTGGAATTTTCTGATTTTGTATATCTGAAATTGATGAATGTATAATAGTTAACTTTACAGATATAGGAAAAACTCTGAGAACTAAAAGTTCTCAGATAGATGTCATAGTCTCTGACTGCATACATCTATAATAGAATAATAATAATAATAATAATAAGCTTCTTGCACTGTGAAAGATGTATAAAACTTCATTAAATTTACTAACTTCTATCAGTGATTTATATAAAACTTCTCAGATATTACTAGATTACTTACAGAACTTATTAAGAAGCACTCAGTATTTCAATAATTAGTGAACACTGAAGCTGTATTTATACAGATAAAGAAGATATTTATTAACACTTCTCTACTAATGATATTTAACTCTGACTGTGAAACAGGTATTGAAGCTGACTTCTCTGACTATGTTACAGAGAAAGCTATATTATAATATGATAATAAAGATATCTTATAATTATGCATCTTTATGTCTAAGAAGCTAAGTTCTGCTGAATGCAATTATGACATCTATGATAAGAAACTTCTCATAATAGTACACTATTTAGAAGAATAAGACTTCAAACTCTGAAGTGTCTTCAAATTTAAGATAATCACAGATTATAAGAATCTCAAGTATTTTATAGTCACTTATAAACTTACTGAATAGCAGATGTAATAATCTGAGCTATTAAGCTGTTTTCATTTCATAATACACTATCACCTCAGCAGTCAGAACTCAATAACAAATGTTCTTTTATAACAAGAGTAAGATATATCTTCTGATATAACAGACACTTATTGAATGAACTGAGAGCACTGACTCTTGAATCTGAAGATACTAGTTAACTATAATGAAATCACTTATAACACTATATATACTTCTCTGATAAGAACTATTATCAATGTTCTGACTTCTCTCAAATCTACACTGAATGAATTATAACATATAACAGCTTAGACTGATAAACTTCTTCAAATACTCACTGAAGCAGTATATCAAGAAGTACTTCAATTTCTCTCAGAACTATATATAAGAACTAACATCTCAGAATACTTAATTGATGATAATAATACTCTGTAATTTTATAAATAATACTGAGTCTCTTAATCTGAACTCTTACATATCAGAATAATATAAGAGATATATGATTTGTATATAATCAGTTACTCAGATTATGAGTAATTATATTAAATAATCTCTCAAGAGTTCTACTGATCTGAAATATCAAACAGTATCAGACACTTTGTCTGAAACTGCAATCATTATTTCTCTATCATCTTATAAAAAGATTATAGAAAAGGCCTACTGAAACTACTTAATATTTCTAATAGAATCTAATAAGATGTAGTAATTGACTTCACTATTAATCTCTCTGAGAGTAAGAGTTGTAGAAATATTCTGATTATTATTAATTAATTCAGCAAAGATGTAATATTAAAACTCTGTAATAAGATAAATACTGAACAGATCACTAAACCTTTCTTACAAAGCTCATTTCATCAGATATATAACTTACTGAGATCTATAGTATCTGATCAAGACTGTTAATTTATAAGTGCTCTCTGAACAAGAATCTATCAAGTTCTCAAGATTATATAATATTTATTAACTACTTATCACTCTGAGACTGATAATGCATCAGAATGAATAATTCAGACTGTAAAGAATTATCTTTAAAAGTTCTGTAATTACTTATAAGATGATTGATATAATCTTCTTCTATAGACAGAGATTGTTATCAATGATTAAGATGCTGTTTTAACAGATATAAGCCTGTTCTTTCTTATATATAATTATTATATGAAGATGTTAAATCTTCTAGAGATTACACAGTTCACACTGAATCTCTGCAGTTCAATTCAGATCACTGATAATATAGTAATGAAGCTCTGAGACATCTATAACTGAGCAGAAGTCTTTATAATAAGCACTAAATAAGATTAAGAGAATTAAATCAATATTCACGGAGATCTCACTGAGTAATATAAGATAGAAGATCTGATGTGATTGAATCTTAAAAATATACAGATTATATACTTATCTTATACACTGAACTATTGCTATGTTAAATGCAAAGTAATAGAAGTTCTAGATAGTCACAACTATTATTTTAATATATTATCAGAAATTCATGATATCTTTTATACACGCTTGCTTTATCATGCTGTTATCAATTCATTTCCTTCTCAACTGACTTTCAACTGACAGCTGCCAGGAATCATAGAAGAAGATAATGAACTTAAATAAGAGATTGAAGATATTCTTGATAAAAGACCTTATAGTTATGACTAGTAATATCTTGTAAAATAAGTCAGCTATAATTATCTGATCTGAAGTCTGAGCTTTGTGTTATCTGAAATAGCAGCTCTTGACTGATGAGAACTACGTGCCTAGACTGACTGTGTGACCGTGTCTGAGACCAGGACCAGAATTTTTGATAGTCTCATTGTCAATTCGACAGATCTCATTACACAGTTCTAACATTAGATAGTAGTCTCATACTGTCTCAGTGAGACTTACTGTCTACTCTTATCACATTTTTCAAATGAGACTATGATTTTCACTTCTCAATTTAAATTATTTTTATTGTTTTAAATGACTTTAAATCTCATTTGAGTGTTACCAAAAAGTGTTACTTTTTAAAAAATTAAAAATAGTCTAAAAAAAACCTTAAAATGTCTAAAAATAGTAACTTTATGCTAAGAATGAAACTAAATAGAACTAAATGAGATCACTTTCTCATTTTTTTCAAGTCATGGTTTCATTTTGAGATCTGATATATAGTCACTTTGCATGTTTATTTAATGATTAGTTCCAGCGGGATTCATGGCAAGAAATGTATGAGACCAGATCAAATGAGATCAAACGTGAAATTCATGATTCCAGCGGCCAGTCTATACGTGCCTGTAACTCTATCACTCAAACCTCACTTCTGAAAGAAGATGACTAATGTGACAGACTGTATCTGATTATAAGACTATTTTATTACACTTTATAGATTTCTGCTATAAGTTTTAACTCTTCTGCTGAAAGCTCTGATTCTCAGTTATCAATTCTCAGCTGAAGAACTCACAGAGTTTCTATTCTCTTACTCTGAAGCTTTATCTCATATATATATAAATATTTACTTTAATCACTGATTCTTATACTTTCTCTTTTATTTTCCTTCTCTAATATTTTTCACTTTTATTATATAAGATTTATATCTTAATACTGATCTATTCAGTGTAGGCCTCTTACAATTTCTTTCTCACAGTCAAAAATTTCAACTAAAATATTATAAAGAATAAATTTCTCTCATTTCTCATCTTTTTCAGATAAAATTAGTATTTTTAACGGAAATTTCATTGCTGTTTTTCATATATTTTTATTCTTAATGAGAAATTGCGTATTGAACTTAGATATTATAGTTAAAATAATAAAATTTTCAAAGAAAGAAAATTTTATTGAATCTATATAAATCAACTGATAAGATTATAAATTTCATATTTAATTTTATTTAATTTAATTTTATATATTTTTTAATATGAGTCTTATCAGAACTGAGCATCAAAAAAAATCTGAAAATAAACTATTTTTTTAGAAATGATGTGAAAAATAACTAGATTTAATTTAAAGATAGTGAAATAGAAGTAATTTCTCAGAATAAACAGTGAAAAATAATTATTCTTCAAAAATCAGAATAAGACTGAGACTGAACATCAAATTCAATCTCATTCAATTTATTCAATTCATTTAGTAATTGCTTATATAATTAGAATTTAATAATAATTATTAAAAACACTTATTATTATTATTATTATTATTATTATTATTATTATTATTTTTCAATTATCAATGTATACAGTCAGAAACTGTGATATTTATCTGAGAACTTCAGTTCTCAGAGTTTTTCTAGTATTTATATAGTTGATGAAAAAGTTTTTAAAGTAGTTAAGTATATTATGAGAAGCTAGCTACTACGTAGCTTTTTATAGAAGCTTGTAATTACTGATCACATGAATCAGCAGCTGTAGTAAGTGTGTGAGTGAAAGCAGTCAGTTTGTAAAAGAAGTAATTTAATACTTCTCTTAACTATTACTCTGTCTGAGTAAATCTTTGTAATTTGACAAAGCAGCTGCATAACTAGGAAATGAGATTTACATACAAAGTTAAAAGTATTTTTTATCAAAGATTTTACAGAAGACTAATAGAAATTAAAGAATAAATAAAAAAAAAACAGTAAAAATGAATAAATGAACTATCAAAGAAGTAATAAGCTGATAAAACTCTGTATCTGTCAGAACATTTTCAGAGCTTTTTTAACTATAAATATTTGAATTCTTATGTTACTCAGAGTGTTTTTATAAATCTCAGCTATTAAAGCTTTTATTAAAATATTAAAGCAATTTAATAGCTTATCAATATTTGAACTTATTAAAAGATTTAAAGTCAGAGAGTGAGTTAAGAATGAATTTTATAAAAGGTTTTACAACTTAAGAATTAATCATTCTGAATTCTTTCAATATTAATTTAATATTGATGATTTATAACAGCTTGATATCACTGTTATTTTCCTCAATTTTCATACTTAAATAATAGTTTACAGATTTCAAATTCTTCACTGTGAATTAATCAGTAATTTGATAAAATATCTGTTCAATAATATCTGCATCAGAGTCTATTAACTTGATATTATTTATATAAAAAGTAAGAAATATTGAAGAATCTCTTTTGAATTAGAGACTCTTATCATGATAAGAGAATTCAAAGTCAATATTCTTGAAATAATTTGTAAGTAAATTGAATCACAGATAAAGAGTCTGTTTGAAACTATAGAGAGACTGCAGAAGTAAATATATATAATTAATATTATTATCAAATTCAGTCAGCTGGTTCATATAAAACTTCTTATTAAGTAAAAAATCTATATTCAGAAACACTGTGATAAAATCAATCTAATAGATATTTTAAGCTTTCATCACTATCACTGTAAGTATAACATAGATAATGAAGATGAAAATAATAGAAGTATAAATACTACTAAAATTAACACTTTTTTATTAATAAAAGCTCTGAATAATTTATTTTATCTTGTAAAATAATACATCACTATTTATATCAGTTTTAACATAATAAACTTAACAATTATCAAGAATCTAAGTTTTCAGAGTTAATTTATTCACAATTTTGAAAAATTTATATTTAGTTGCAGAGTCAAGCTCTTTCTTAGACTGGCTGCTGAGACTATGAATTTCACATTTAATCTCATTTAATCTGATCTCATACATTTCTTAGTGTGAATCCCGCTGAGACTAATTATTAAAAAATCATGCAAAGTGACTATTCATTAGATCTCAAATGAGACTAGACTGATCACTGAGATCATGAATTTCGTATTTGATTTCATTTAATCTAGTCTCATACATTTCTTGATGTGAATCCTGTTGAGACTAATCATTAAAAAAACATGCAAAGTGACTATATATCAGATCTCAAAATGAGATCATGACTTAGAAAAAATAAGAAAGTGATCTCATTTGATTTCATTTAGTCTCATTCTTGACATAAAGTTACTATTTTTAGACATTTTAAGGTTTTTTTAAAACTATTTTTAATTTTTTAAAAAGTAATACTTTTTGATAACACTCAAATGAGATTTAAAGTCATTTAAAGCAATAAAAATAATTTAAATTGAGAAGTGAAAATCATGGTCTCATTTGAAAAATGTAATAAGAGTAGACAGTAAGTCTCACTGAGATAGTATGAAACTACTATTTAATCTTAAAACTGTGTAATGAGATCAGTTAAAGTAATAATAAGACTATCAAATATTCTGATTCTGATTCTAGACACGGTTACACAGTCAGTCTAAATGAGATCATGACTTAGAAAAAATAAGAAAGTAATCTCATTTAATCTCATTTAGTTTTATTCTTGATATAAAGTCACAATTTTTAGACCTTTTAAGATTTTCTTTAGACTATTTTTAATTTTTTAAAAAGTAACACTTTTTGATAACACTTAAATGAGATTTAAAGTCATTTAAAGTAATAAGAAGAATTTAAATTGAGAAGTGAAAATTATAATCTCATTTGAAAAATGTGATAAGAGTAGATAGTAAGTCTCACTGAGACAGTATAAGACTACTATCTAATCTTAAAACTGTGTAATGAGATTAATTAAATTAATAATGAAATCATCAAATATTCTGATTCTAGTTTTAGACATGATCATACAGTCAGTATACTCTTTCTTCATAGTAATTATTTAAGCATTTTTTTTATAAAGATGTAATCATCTTTTTATATATCTACAGAATGTTAATCTCTGTAATTGTAAGAATAAGTACTCGCAGGCGATTATTCGGGTGTTTGCAGCTTGGCGTGATATGTACTGTTAACTACTAGAAGTATTCATGTTAGAAAGATAGAATGTAGAGATCAAATGTATAATAGCATTTAAGCTGAGTTGTGAATAGTATTCATGAACTTCAGTCTATATAGTGATGTGTAGTCAAGGGCCGCTAGCTCTATTGATTATGTAAGAGATAGAAATAGAGATAAAGAATCTGCAAGAAGTGAGATTTCTTACATATCTCTCTCTCTCTAAGGCTTTGTTTGTGAAGCCTTTCACTGAGTGACTTCATAGAATCAGCTCAGCACTGCAGTGATACTCACTAAAAACTCTTCACATCTATAAAAATCTCAGTGAGGAAAAATCCCTTGTTATTATAAAGGAAAAAGAGTCTGTCACTCAGTTTCTTATTTTATGAGATTCTTTATAATCTACAGATTCTTCTCTGACTATCATACAGATTCATCTCACATCTTTTATATAGAAGAGTTTCAGTTGACTCTCAATCATTTTCATAAGATTCTTGTGTAATCATTAGATAGATTTATCTCACAGATGAATCACTCTCTATGAGATTATTCTTATCAAAGAGAAACATTCATAAGTTGATTTTTCACTCATTCTTATGAATCATTGTTCTTTAACACTGTAGAATTGTAAGGAATTTTCTATTCTTTCATCAATTCTGTAGAATTGTAGAATTAAGATGTTCATAGTCTGTAATTACTCTTTATAGTTATATAGAAAGATTCAGATCTGCAATTCATAATCACTCTTATTTACTAGAGTAATCTGACTGTTCTGTGAGATCACTTATAGTATAAATAAACCTCTCTAGAGTAGTATAAATATCTCAGATCTGTTTATGAAATCTCATCTTCTTTTCTCTTTTTTCATAACAGCTTTTATTCTTATAAACTGTGAGTATTCTTATTCATTCATGAAGTGTTTTCACTCAGATAACAGAGAGAGAGTGTTTCTGACAATGTTCATATATTGATTCAAGAACTTCTCAAGAATAAAAATTTTCAATTTCAATATCTTTATAAACAATGTCTGACTGCTGCTGAGCTTCTTGTGAGCATTTCTACAACTTCTCTGATCACTTTTTATCAGCTGATAAAGTAGGGACACTGCTGCTCACAACTGTATCTTCATTCTTTTCAGCTCTGTCATTGCACCTGATCTTCAGGCCAGCAGCTCACTTCATCTCTCTCTCAGATCAGTCTCTGGCTTCAAGCAGCACAGTTCTTCTCTTTACTGTAAGTCTTCTCATAAGTAATTTCTTATAGATTCTAGCTAACAGTTCTTGCAAAGCTCTCAGTGTTGTCAGTGTCTTCTGCAGCTCTGTGGGCCTATGATCACCTTCTCTCTGCTCACACAATCTCTGACCAGACATATGTGAATATGTCTAGGTTTTCTATCAATGATTCTCATGCCGCGGCGCATTTCTGCAATCTCATTGTCAATGAGAGATGAGTTTTCAGGTACCTGTAAAATCCAGATAATCAAGACAATGCAAATATTATGAATTTGTGATGAGAGTTAATCTGAGTAGATAAGCTCTCTCTTCATATCTTAATTGTTTCTGAGCTGAATACTTCAGTATAACTGAGAAAGTGAACTCAGCTTCATAAGAGATATCTGATCACATGCATAGATGATCAGTCTTCAAGACTCTGCTATAACTATATATACTCTGATATCTGACTTCTCTGAAGTCTGTGCATTTCTAACAATCTTCATATTAAATGCAACAATTGTCTGTATCACAGATATAATACTCTCTGCTTCTTTAAAGAGAGAAATTAATAGTTGTGAGAAAGTTAAGTGTCACAGATATTAAGAATGTGAGTTTGAGTTTTCTTTATTTTTTCTTTATTAGTCTTCAAATTGTGTTCACAGCTCTATTTATTTTCTTATTTTTAACTTTAATAAGAATATGATTTCTTCTTCTCTTATATACACTGTAGACTATTCATCTCAGTAGAAACTCATTATCTTATAGACTAGAATTTATAAATAACAGTGTTAATATCTTTATTATAATCAGATTCTTAGTGAAGACTATATTATTCTAACTTATCAGAATTTACAGTATGAAAGTCATGTCTCAGCTTCTGCAGATATCTTATCTATCTGAATGATTTCTAAGTGAACTCATTCATCTTATCAGAATACTCTTATCACTGAATCTTGAATCAGAGCTAATAATCTCACTTCTCTGAGTTAATAATCTCTTTGATCTGATATTCTCTTTCACTCTCTAGTACTTTGTAGATAGAGTGATAAGTCATAGAGTTCTCTTCTGAGAATTTCTTATATTCACAGAGTAAAGAGACATGAAAAACATTATATATCTATAACTTAGATGACAGTTTCAATCTATAGAACTATGAGCTAACTTTCTTCATAATTTTATAAGACTCTATCTGTAAGAGATTCAGCTTCTTACTAGATCTTCACATAATAATGTTTTCTAGACTTAGTCAGACTCTATTATCTTTCTTAAAACTCTTTATAATATACTTAGAGTTATAGTATCTCTTCTGATACTCTTGAGTCTTTCTCAAGAATTCATGAACTTTCTTCTGAATCTTCTGAATTTTCTCAGCCTGTTCATGAGCATCATCACACTCTATAGTGTACTCTCACAGGTCTATCAAGATCATCTGCAGATAAGTCTCAGTGAGTATCTTAAAGAGGGTTTTATCTGTGCTGATATACTTTGAGTTGTTATATATAAACTCTGTAAGTGATAATCAATGTATTCAGTCATTCTAATTATAATTGACAAAGTATCACAGATACTGTTTTAATATACTTATCAGATATTCTATCTGATCATCTGTCTGTTGATGAAAAGTCATACTTAGATCTTATAAGATCTTCAGTATAGTTATCAGATCAGATCAGAACTCTTCTGTAAAGATTGATTCTCTGTCTGAGATAATATTCACAGATAATTCATGTAATCAGATCACATTGTGAACAAAGATATAAGTTAAATTCTTTGACTTCAAGTTCTTGCAGATGAGTATAAAGTGTGTTATCTTGATAAAGTAATTCACTATTATCAGCACACTGTCAAAATAGATATTATATATGTTCTTACTTTCAGAGAGACTCACAAGAGTATTCATTTCTAACTGTTTTCAAGATTCTCACAGAATGAGTAGAGAAGTAAGTTCTTTATATAGCCTGAACTGCACTACTCACAAACTCTGATAAATAGTATAAGAATTCACTATCTTCTTCACAAGTTCTTGCATCTTCAGTCAGAAGTATTTTCTTATAAGTAACTTATAAGTTCTAGTATCTATAAAATGATCTGCTAGAGAAGAGTCATAATACCTTTTAATAAGTTCTATATATAGAAACTTATTCACAGATATATAAATCTAGCCCTCTCTTTATAAGAGATTATTTAAGTCTCTTCAATTCTTTATTTCTGCAGAATTGATCCCTGCTGTGAGCAGTTTTTAAATATACTGAGTATATTCATTCTTCAGTTGTAGTTCAGACAATCTGAATAGAAGATCTTATAAAGACTTATACTCTGTTTCTTCTTACATCAGGTCTTTCATGATACTTCTCAAAGTCTGCAAATTCTTCAGATTATAGATACTCTCTTCAAGAATTCTTACAGAGATTCTCAGAGTGTTAACTCTCAATGTTATAGAGAGTAGTTGCACAGACTTCTTTTCTCTCTTCTCTCTCTTCTCTTATGAGGAATTGAGAGACTCTTCAGTCAATCTCTTTACAACACTCAGTTCAAGCATTTTATAAAGCTTTTCTGTCTTCTCTAGTCTCTCTGTATCTGTTGCTCTGATCTTCTTAATATAGTCTGATTTGTAAGAGAGTCTGTTCACTGAGTTCTTAGTTCTCTTGATATATTCTATCTTGAATCAGAACTCACTCAGTCTCTGAGCTCAGTGAATCTGTCATTGTGAGAGTTTCTTAGTTGAAGTAAACTGTTATAAGCTGTCATAATCAGTTTTAATAGTAATCACTGTTACAAGGTTCTTGAAGTAGTAATATCAGTGATGAAAGAATTTCACTATTATAAGAAGCTTCTGATCATAAATGTCATAGTTAATCTCTATAAGTTGCATCTTCTGTGAGAAAAAGATCACTGAAACTCAGTTCTCATTTAACTGTAGTTATAAGACTATTTCTGAAATTACAAAGAAGAAGATATCTGTCTTTAATCTGATTAAGAGTAAGAGATTAAAGTGAAATAGTATTACTGTATCTGTAAATATCTGTTTCAATCTTATAAAGACTCTGTGAGCTTCTGAGATAAGAAAGTTCTCACAGTTCTTTCTTCTCAACAATCTTTTTATTCTCTGTTTATAGAATGACTTCTTCTTATTTTCACTCTTCAGTATATCTGTAAGAGTCAAGAAGATTCTCATGAATGTAAAGATAAACTATCTATAGAAATTCACAAAGCTTAGAAAGATCTGAATCTTATGAATACTAGTTAACTCTGATTATAATAGAATAGTCTCAACTTATAAAGATTTCATCTGAATATTATCTGTGATAATTACATATTCTAGAAAATTAATCTGATGAGTACTGAAGTTATACTTTGTAAGCTTAATATACAGTTCTGTCTTATCTAAGATCTTTAACATACTTTACACATGCTCAGTGTGTTCTTTCTTCTTCATAAAGTACATTATCACATTATTCAGATATATTATTATGAAGACATTCAGATATGCATGAAGTATTTTATTGATAAAAGACTGAAATACTGCAGAGACATTAGTCAGATCAAAAGACATTACTAGATATTTAAACAATCTCAGTGCACTTCTAAAGACAGTCTTTCATTCATTCTCAGACTGTATTCACAGCTGTGTATATATATTGATCACATTCAGTTGTGTGAATATGACAGCTTCTGCAAGATGATTGATCACATTCTCAATCAGAGACAGGAAATAGTGACTCTTTGTTATCTTAAAGTTCAGATTATAATAATCTACACACAATCTGAGATCTTCATTCTTCTTCTTCATGAACATCACAGAGGCTTCTGTGAAGATCTGTGAAGATCAGATGAAGTCATTCTTCAGATTCTTCTTCACATAGATCTGCAAGATCTCTGTCTCATGATAAGAGAGCTTATAGATTGATTCTCAGAAGAGTTTCTACTCTTCTATTAAATCTATTACTAGATTCTTCTCACAGTGAGAAGAAAGCTCAGCTACCTTAGCTGAGCTGAACATCTCTGCAAGATCTCAGTATTTCTCTGATATCTGAAGCTCAGTTTTCATGACTGTGAGATTCTCAGACACTCACAAAGTTATTATATAGATGAGCTTATCTTCTCTAATCAACTCTGCAGCATCAACTGCTTCTATCTCTGTGAGTAAGTCTGTTAACACTGATTAGAAGTATAAACCTGACTTATGAACAGCTATGTGCAGATTATATCTTTGAAGTCATGTAAGTCTCAAATACATGTCATCTGTGATATCTATAATAATCACAGTTTTCATAAATCTTCTTCAGATTTCAGAGAGATCTTGCAATTCAAAGATAACTCTTGTGAGTCTCTCAGTTCTCAGATCTGAGTTCTCACACTCTGCTTATTACAAGAGTAGGTTCTCAGTCTTCATCTTTCAGCTCATTCACTCTGCAAGCTTTAGAGACATCACAGTGACCTGGGATTCTGAGTTCATCAATACTTCTCATGCTTGCAGAGCAGCAGCACTGCAGCACAGTCTCTTCTTATAAGTAAGTATTTTCATCAGAGAAGCAACAGATTCAGGTGTCAGCTTCAAGACTTTTAAGAAGACTATTGCTGACTCTGTCTGTGACTTCTCTAATTTCTATTTTGATTTGTTCAGACAGTTTGCACAGAGATGTTCTGATTTAGAATAGATGAAGCAGAGTCTCTTTTTCTTGATCTCTCTATTATACACTCTATTCACAGAAGCTTGTAAAGCTCTCTCTCTCTGCTCAGCAGTCAGACATGAATCTCTCTATGTCTTGTCATCTTTTCTCAGCAAACCTGTTCTCTGTTATTCTGACTCTCATGAGACTGATCAGTGATTTACTCTCTATGAGTCTGTGACTCTCACAGTAATTCATAAGTAATGAATGAGAGTCATCAGTTTCTTCAGAGTCAAGAACTTAGAGTCTTACTCAATGAGCTTGTTCTACATATCTTTATTCAGTCTCTTTATAAATATCATCATTCAGGTCTTGTTTCAGAACCCTGTTTTCACAGATCTCAATTTATGTCATAATTTCATGAAGTGCTGTGAGTAGTCTTCATCAGATTTCTCACCTCTTTTTCTAATATTAATGATCACAGTTCAGGTGTTCTCTGTTCAGCTTGTGAAGTCTCTCAACTTGTTCTCTAGATAGGTCTTGAGAACAGATCATCAGAATCTCTCATAATCATTCTCTAGATGATTCAGCCAGTTCTTGACTTCAGTGTAATAGAGGCCTGTCATTATATAGATGATAGCTTCTTTATCTTTCATATCACACAGCTGAGCTTGTGAGTCA
This sequence comes from Blastomyces dermatitidis ER-3, assembly GCF_000003525.1. Taxonomy (NCBI): domain Eukaryota; kingdom Fungi; phylum Ascomycota; class Eurotiomycetes; order Onygenales; family Ajellomycetaceae; genus Blastomyces; species Blastomyces dermatitidis. The sequence goes on along the minus strand of NW_025544777.1, from coordinate 543,123 downwards.
ATTTTAAATACAAACTTATAAAAGCTTTTATAGATTGTGATTTGATAGATGATCTTAAGTGATTGCAGCTTAAGAAAGTTTCTTTTCAGTTTGTGAGTATCTCTGAAGATCATGTCTAGAGACTCAGTTCAAGAGTGTTTGCAGATAGTAAGCATTTCTTATAGAAAAATAGCTTAGTCTCACAGAAGATGCTCAAGAATGTTCTTCACTGAGATTGATTTATTCATGAATTCAGAGAGTTTCTCTGTCTGAGATGTAGAGAATAGTGTTCTGTGAGTGATTGATGAGTTCTCTGAGACTTCTTTCATAGAGATTATTCATAATTCAGATGACTGCTTCTGAGTGTCTGCAGTAGAGTTCACAGAGGTGAGAGCATGCAAGTTTCTAGTTCTTTCAGTCATAATGAGTAGTTACTGACTGACTGAGCTTGAAATATAAGAATAAGTGCTCATAGGTGATTATTCAGGTGTTTGCAGCTTGGCATGATATGTACTGTTAACTACTAGAAGTATTCACATTAGAAAGATAGAATGTAGAGATCAAATGTATAATAGCATTCAAGCTGAGTTGTGAATAGTATTCGCGAACTTCAGTCTATATAGTGATGTGTAGTCAAGGGCCGCTAGCTCTATTAGTTATGTGAGAGATAGGAATAGAGGTAAAGGATTCGCAAGAAGCGGGATTTCTTACAGTAATTGTATCAGAGCCTCTTCACATAGTATATATTTTAAATATATAATAGAGCTGAAATTCAATAACAGATAATAATTTTAAGAGATCAGAGTTAGAAGTAGTAGTATTTTTCAGAAACATTTCACACTTTTTAAAATGAGTTAGTAACTTCTCATTAATTTTTTTTCTAAAATATTTTACTTTGCAGTCTGTGACTATAACAGCAGATGAGAGAGAAGTGTTTTTAACTGATATTTATACAGAGAGAAATTTCTTCTGCAGAAGTGCAGAAATTAACAAATAATTAACTTAAGTGAAATTATCTGCAGTCAGTGTGTAATATATATTAATTGTGTTGCAATTATCAAACACAGAGCTTACTAATTATAATAATGTGATATTTTTATTGAATTTCACACTGTTGAATAGAATAACTTTATCTTTTACAAAGTTTCATATTCTATATATTATTTCACTGTAATATTCATTCAAAATTATTTATTTACTGTATTTAGCAAACTTATTATATTCTTTTCAAAAAGTTTTTTTGAAAATATAAACAGATGATTCAATTACTCATAAGTCACTGCTGTGCAGAAATAGCTTGTCTTTTCATACTTTATAAAAAGTTAATGAGATTCAGTTATTCAATTGAACAGTGTTCAAGAATAAGAGAATGCTTATTAAAACTATATTAATATATAGTATCACTGTAAACACAGTCTCTGCTTATAGCTTAACTGATAAATCTACTTGTATTATTATAAAACAAGCTTTTGAAATAACTGTTTGAATAAACTGTTCTACTACACTATTTTAATTGAGAGCATAGAGCTTCATTGACTCTTATTTAACATTAAATTCAGTGAGAACTGCTTGTATCTATTAATCACTTATTTCAACAGTTCTGTTAAAACATATAAATACAACTTTTATACTCAGATTCTGAAGATGTTTAAAATGAAAATCTGTAAGAATAAGTGCTCACAGGCGATTATTCGGGTGTTTGCAGCTTGGCGTGATATGTATGATTAACTACTAGAAGTATTCATGGTAGAAAGATAAAATGTAGAGATCAAATGTATAATAGCATTCAAGCTCAGTTGTGAATAGTATTCGCGAATTTCAGTCTATATAGTGATGTGTAGCTAAGAGCTGCTAGCTCTATTAATTATTTGAGAGATAGAAATAGAGATAAAGAATCTGCAAGAAGTGAAATTTCTTACATATCTCTTCCTCTCTAAGGCTTTGTCTGTGAAGCCTTTCACTGAGTGACTTCATAGAATCAGCTCAGCACTGCAGTGATACTCACTAAAAACTCTTTATATCTATAAAAAACCTCAGTGAGGAAAAATCCCTTATTACTGTGAAGAAAAAAGAGTCTATCACTCAGTTTCTTATTTTATGAGATTCTTTATGACCTACAGATTCTTCTCTGACTATTATACAGATTCATCTCACATCTTTCATACAGAAGGATTTCAGTTAACTCTTAATTATTTTCATGAGATTCTTGTATAATCATTATATAGATTTATCTTACAGGTAAATCACTCTCTGTGAGATCATTCTCATTAAAGAGAAATATTCACAAGTTGATTTTTCACTCATTCTCATGAATCATTGTTCTTTGACACTGTAGAATTGTGAGGAATTTTCCATTCTTTCATCAATTCTGTAGAATTGTAGAATCAAGATATTCACAGTCTGTAATCACTCTTTGTAGTCACATAGAAAGATTCAGGTCTGTGATTCACAATTACTCTTGTTTACTAGAGTGATCTGACTGTTCTGTAGAATCACTCACAGTGTAAGCAAACCTCTCTAAAGTAGTATAAATATCCCAGATTAGACTGACCGTGTGACCGTGTCTGAGACCAGAACCAAACTTTACAGTTGTCATATTGCCTAAAAGCATTACTTCTGATCATGATTTGTGTTCATCACATTGATTTCAAATCACATTATTTCAAATATTAAAGATCTCAGATTTACTTTTCAAATAAAAATCTAGTTCTGAATAAAGAATATGTTTGAATTCTTAGTCACATTTTCATTCTGATCTTATTATTAAGAATAGCATTAAATGAGACTATGAAATCACTTCTCACTTATATAATATCATAACATAGTGCTCATTTGTTGAAAATTCAATAGAGAGTATTATCAAATATCATTACTTTTCTGAACACAGATCATAATTTGTATAATTTTAATTATGAAAAAAACATAAAATATAAAAAAAAATAAAAAACAAAAAACAAAACAAACACAAGAAAAAATCACATTAAAAAAAAAAAGAAAAGAAAAAGAAAAAAATAAAAAATAAAAATAAAAAAATAAAAAATAAAAACAAAAAAAATCAAGATCACAGAGCTGCAGCATTCTTAAAATACTCACTTCTCAGAGTCTTTACAATGTTCATTATGAACTGTATATTTCTCACAGTGAGAATAACACAGCTGTGATGAGTCATTGTCTTAATACTATCTAATAAATAATCAGTATATATCTGTATAAATGTGAATAATTAGAAAACATACACTTAAAAAGTGTGGTCAGAGTGAACTCTACTGTCACTTGAATAACATCAAGAACAGAATGCTGGAATCAATGATTCTTCTCATTGATTTCACAGACAAGGCATGTGAAGATGATCTTGAGAAATATAAGATTTCTCAACTTCTGATAAAAACAGATCTCATAAAGAGACTCTATTTTCATGATATCAGAGACTGAGTGTTATCAAAAAGTGTTACTTTCATGCAATGTACATGTACTTACTGCAGTGATCCACTCTCTGTACATGTGGCTGAGAATTGCAGCTTTCTCACGCTGCACAGCTCTCTCTGAAATGCTGCTGTCAGTTTGCAACTCACATAGCCTCTCAGTTCAGCATGCACTGTGTATATACAGCTCTACATACTGGGGCTGTGTTGGTCATTATGGCCTGGCGTGGTACTCACTTTTTGCGAGCCATGTTTTGTTTGAGAGAAGAGGGAGGGAAGATGCAACTGTTGTTTTATTGAGAGAAGAATGAATAATTAGTATTATTGAATTAATTTGATTCATCTGCATTTAAAATTTGATTAGTTTATACTCTTCAATTTGAGGGTTTCTATGAGTGTTTTAATAGTTTTCATATCAGCTTGAACTTAGTGATGGATTGAAGAAGAAGAGAAAAGAGAGAAGAAAGAAATGAGAATAACTTATCTTTATAATATGAAAATAGAGAATTGCTGCAATCATTCTTTCTAGCAATAAAGATCTGTTTTCTGCATGTATCTCTGATATAGATTATATGATAAATGCATACAAAGAATATCAATAGTACATGTATTGAATGAAGATAATGTTGCTATATAACACTGTAGCTGTTTCTGTACATCTCTGAAAGCTGTTAATAGTTTCTTTGTCTCTTTATGTTTGATAAGTCAATAATATATTCTAATGCACTTTCTCTTTCATCATCATCATCATCACTATCATTATTATTATTATCATCATCATTATCATCATTATTATCATCATCATCATCATTATTATTATATCATTGCCTGCCTTCACTCTCTCTCTTAACACTCATTAAAACTAATCATGTCATCTCTCTTCAAATATTCTGCAGTTCTGCGGACCACCAAGGCGCGTGAGCACTGTCACAGATTGAAGAGAGAGAAGAAGAAGATGTTCAAGCACGGGGAGACAGATTGTAAGACATGTTATAATGCCTTGAAGAGGCTCTGTAAGAGAGCAGAATGATAATGATTTTAAGTAACACTTCTGATAGATTTAGACTGAACTAAGTATAGAAATAATACAGATGATGCTGTCTGTGAGAGATTGAAAAAGAAGATAGTGAAGAGCCTCATGCAGTAGTGATGAGATCAGGAGAAGTTCTGAGAATGATTTAAGATTAAGATGAAGAGAGAGAGAGAGAAAAAGAGTATTACTGTAAATAAGTAACAGCAGAAGAAGATTGAGAAGATATTGAAGTAAGAGATAAAGAAGTCAAAACTGATAAGTTTTTTATTGAGAGATAACAATTTTTGATAATGCTTCTGTTCTCTAATTGATTAGCAGAAGCTGACAGAGAAGAAGGGGATTGAGGCCTTGTTCAGATCTCAAATGCACTTCATGATTCAGAACATTGAGAAGACAGCCCTGCTCTCTGAGCATGTCAATCTGCTTATCACTGAGATGGAACCCGAGGCAGCAGACCAGGAAATGTGGGATTTTGAGGTACAGGTTGACCTGGCTGAGAGAGAGCAGTGAGAACCCTTCTCTGAGAAGACAGTGAAGAGAGATTTTGAGATGATTATCATCTCAGATGAGAAGAAGGAGAAGAAGAAGAAGAAGAAGAAGAAGAAGAATGAGAAGTGAATTATAAAGAATAATAAGAAGAATGAGAAAGAGAAGAAGTAGATTTTTTTCTTTTTATATTAATTAGTTGTAAGTTTAAGTTTTTAATTATTAATAATTAAAATTGATTTTGAGTTTTCAAAAATTATTGTACAAGTTGTAATCAAGTCAGGAATGATATATATATATATATATATTTAACTATCATGATTCACAAATCACTATAATATATAAGTATCAACATTTTTTCAACATTAATATTCACAATATTAATATATTTTTAATAATATCATCTGATAATGTAATTTAATAATACTCTCTTTCACAATATTAATATATTTCAAGAAATATGACAGAGATTAATCAAGATTATTTATTTACTTTTATACATCAATGATATTCAATCTGAGTTAGTACTAAAATTATAACTAAGTTAAGAAACAAGATTATTTTCTCTTATATTAATTCTTCTTACACACATCAGTGATCAGTTATTGAAAATAAATTATCATCTTTCTCAAATTATTATCATATCTTCTGAATTCACTTCTTTCATTTCTTTTACTTCTATTGAAAATTCATAAACTCTTCAAGAAATCACTGTGAATCACAAAGTCTATGTTATTTATAATTCAATACAGGATACTCTCTTTCAATCATGATAAATGATCACTTCATTCTTCACATCTGATTCCAGGCCATGAAATTTATGAAAAACTCAACACAAACATTGAGATGAACTATGGAATAATTATCAACAGATTGCATTGCAGATTACTGAAGAGTCATCTCTTTGCTGCAATTACTGTAACTTCATTCAGAAACATTTATCATGAACTGATCATGACTCTGAAGAAATTTCCTGACATCTGAAGTCATCAGAATGCAGATAATAAAAGAAAAATAATCAGAAAATTACTACTGAGCTGATAAGTTACTCTATCAGATAACAATTTTTGATAACACTAACTTTCTAATTTGAAGAAAATCATGTGAAAACAACTCTGTATCAGTACTCTGATTTCACAACTCTCATCTGATAACTTCTGTGAATAATTACTTTACATATGTATATCTCTGAATCTTTCTCTTCAATCAATTGAAAACTCTGAATTCTGAACACTTCTTCAAATACTTAATTCAAATCTTCATATTCCACATTGATTCTGTCTTCAGTTCAATCTCAAGATATACTACAAAGTTAATATGCAACATCTAGAATCAGAGTTGAAGAATCATTAAAGAGTGTCTCTCACAGTGAATGCATGAACTAGTACAAATAATCTTGCATTTATAAGAGTTACATGTTATTACATTGATGAGAACTGAACTTATTGAGAGACATTAATTGAATTTGAATCATTGATCAGTAGTCATACTGAGGATTATATGACAGAGATATTAATAACTGTGATTAAAAATGACTATTGAGATATTAGTCCTAGTCTTCTTACAATTACAACTGATAATACTGTGAATAACTACACTATGATGAAGAGCTTGAAGCAAAAATTGGCTTTGCATTCCTGAAATGATAAATAAGATCATATTTCCTGCATTGCTCATGTGGTTCAACTTGTGATACAAACACTGATAAAGAATCTTAACATCAAGATGAAGAATAATGAGATGACTGGTTCTTGAAATGAGAATGAGATGAAAGTGATTACTCAAGTAACTTTTACATTTACTTTGCAAAAGATAATGTTTTTTGACAACACTTTTTAATATTGCTTTTTGATAATGCTTTTTGATAATGCTACTGTTAATCTTGAATAGATTGACTAATAATTTAAATATCATAGATTTGAAACATTGCTAATGTGATTTGTATCTCTTCTAAATAACAATAATGATTTCATGATATTCAATAAATAAATAAATCAGTCACATCACTGAATATGATACAGAATGTTAGAACACAGTGAAGTTCAACATATGAGATGACTGTTCAGACTCTTTAATTGTGTCAGATGATTAATCATTGAGTACAACACTCTGATCAGAAAAAGATTCAGATATTGAAACTTTCTGATATGAAGTGAACTCAGTTGAAATATATGATTGATTTACTGTTTCAGTTTTATAAGACAATAAAGACAGTCTCAATCACTTGTACATCAATGCTGCAGTCAGCCTGGTGAATATATAACAGTTTATTTACTCATCTTGAGAAGCAGTTGAATCACTCAAAAAGAAATTCAGTCTGAGATGATGTTATAGTGCAGACTATTATTGCTGCAAGGAATAAACTGGCATATTACTACAGCAAAATGAAACAATCTTTTGCAGAGTACTATGCTATAGCAGCTCTACTAGATCTCTTCTATTGAGTTAACATTTACACTTCTCAAGATTGAACAGAGAAGGAATAAGACTCATATGTCAAATTAGTCTGAGACTACTACAATGTCAACTATCAGAGATTTAAATGAGCAGATGTTTGAGATGTGAAGACAGTGAAATACAATTCTCTAGTAAGTAATGATCTTTGATAACACTTTATATCACATAGAACTATAATACTAACTTTGAAACAGAACTTACATACATTGATTGCAACTGAAAATCAGACAAAACTACATGCTTGTAAAACTGAACTTGACTGCTATCTTCAAGATAATCTGATGAATTTACATGTTAAATCAATTCTAGAGTTATGAAAAATTGTTGAGAGTATATATTCAACTGTTACACTGATGACATGTGATATTCTGACAATTCTATTGACAGAGATGAGAATGAAGTGAAAGTTCAACTTAAGTTGAGATATTTATCACTATCACTGAGAACAATTATAAGAAGAAACAATCAAGAAACTCATGATTATAAAACATGAAATTATCAGACAGTTTAATATCTCTGATCACAGTATATCAGAGAAGTGTAGTTTTCATGAGAAAGTGAAGAATAAACTTGCACAAGAATGTATTTAGTTGTTTCATGAGTATTATCAATAATTGTTATCAAATTCTGATTATATAAGCAATCACTGAATGAACTGAATGAGACTGATTTTGATCTTCAGTCTCAGTCTCATTCTGATTTTGAAAGAATGATTATCTTTCACAGTTTATCTTGGAAAATTACTCTCATTTCACTGTTCTTGAATTAAATCTGGTCATTTTTCACACCATTTCTCTCAGAAATGGTTCATTTTCAGATTTTTTTGAGGCTTGGTCCTGGTGGGACTCACGTCAAGAAATGTATGAGACCAGACCAAATGGGACCAAATGTAAAATTCATGGTCTCGCCGGCCAGTCTATTTCAGATCTGTCTGTGAAATTTCATCTTCTTTTCTCTTTTTTCATAACAGCTTTTATTCTCATAAACTGTGAGTATTCTCATTCATCTGTGAAGTGTTTTCATTCAGATGACAGAGAGAGAGTGTTTCTGACAATGTCTGTATATTGATTCAAGAACTTCTCAAGAATAAAAATTTTCAATTTCAACATCTTTGCAAATAATGTCTGATCACTGCTGAGCTTCTTGTGAGTATCTCTGTGACTTCTCTGATCACTTTTTACTGGCTGATGAAGCAGAGACACTGCTGTTCACAACTGTATCTCATCTCTTTCAGCTCTGTCACTGCACCTGATCTTGAGTCAGTGGCTCATCTCATCTCTTTCTCAGGCCAGTCTCTGACTTCAAGCAGCACAGTCTCTTTCTTTGCTGTAAGTCTTCTCATAAGTAATTCCTTACAGACTCTAGCTAATACTTCTTATAAAGCTTCTGATGTTGTCAGTGTCTTCTGCAGCTCTGTGAGCCTATAATCACCTCTCTTCTGCTCACACAATCTCTGACCAGGCATATGTGAATATATCTAGATTTTCTATCAATAATTCTCACACTGCAGCGCATTTTCACAATTTCATTGTCAATGAGAGATGAATCTCTGAGTACCTGCAAAATCTGAGTAATTAAGACAATGTGAATGTCATGAATTTATAACAGAAGTTGATCTGAGCAGATGAGCTCTCTCTCTGTATCTCAATTATTTTCAAGCTGAATACTTCAGTATAACTGAGGAAGCAGACTCAGCTTTATAAGAGATATCTGATCACACACACAGATGATCAGCTCTCAAGACTCTGTCACAACTATACATACTCTGATATCTGACTTCTCTGAAGTCTGTGCATTTCTGACAGTCTTCATATCAAATGCAACAATTGTCTGTATTATAAGTATAATACTCTCTGCTTCTTTGAAGAGAGAAATTGATAGTTGTGAGAAGATTAAATATTACAAATGTTGAGAATATGAGTTTGAGTTTTCTTTATTTTTTCTTTATTAATCTTCAAATTATGTTTATAGCTCTGTTTATTTTCTTGTTTTTTAGCTTTAATAAGAATATGATTTCTTCTTTTCTTATGTATACTGTAGACTGTTCATCTCAGTAGAAACTCATCATCTTATAGACTAGAGTTTATAAATAACAGTGTTAATATCTTTATCACAATCAGATTCTTAGTAAAGATTATATCATTCTGACTTATCAGAATTCATAGTATGAAAGTCATATCTCAGCTTCTACAGATATCTTATCTATCTGAATAATTCTCAAGTGAACTCATTCATCTTGTCAGAATATTCTTATCACTGAACCTTGAATCAGAGCTTATAATCTTACTTCTCTAAGTTAATAATCTCTTTAATCTGATATTCTCTTTCACTCTCTAATACTTTATGAATAGAGTGATGAGTCACAGAATTCTCTTCTGAGAATTTCTTATATTTATAAAGTAAAGAGATATAAAAAATATTATATATCTGTAACTTAGATAGCAGTTTCAATCTATAGAACTGTGAGCTAACTTTCTTCATAATCTTATAAGACTCTGTCTGTAAGAGATTCAGCTTCTTACTAGATCTCTATATAGTGATATTTTCTAAACTCAGTCAGACTCTATTATCTTTCTTAAAACTCTTTATAATATACTTAGAGTCATAGTATCTCTTCTAATACTCTTGAGTCTTTCTCAAGAATTTGTGAACTTTCTCTCAGATCTTCTAAATTCTCTCAGTCTGTTCACAGACATCATCACACTTTATAGTATACTCTTACAGATTAATTAAGATTATCTGCAGATGAGTCTCAGTGAGCATCTCAAAGAGAGTTTTATCTATGCTGACATGTTTTAAGTTGTTATATATAAACTCTGTAAGTGATAATCAATGCACTCAGTCATTCTAATTGTAATTAACAAAGTATCACAGATACTATTTCAATATACTTATCAGATGTTCTATCTGATTATCTGTCTATTGATGAAAAGCTGTGCTTAGATCTCATAAGATTCTTAGTATAGTTATCAGATTAAATCAGAACTCTTCTGCAAAGATTGATTCTCTATCTGAGATAATATTTACAGACAATTCATACAATCAGATCACATTACAGATAAAGATATAAGTTAAATTCTTTGACTTCAAGTTCTTACAGATGAGTATAAAGTGTGCTATCTTAATAAAGTAATTCACTATCATCAGCACACTGTCAAAGCAGGCATTATATATGTCCTTGCTTTCAGAGAGGCTCACAAGAACATTCTTTTCTAGCTATTCTCAAGGTTTCTGCAGAATGAGTAGAGAAGTAAGTTCTTTATATAATCTGAACTGTACTATCTGTGAACTCTGATAAACAGTATAAGAATTCACTATCTTCTTTATAAGTTCTCATATCTTTGACTAGAAGTATTTCCTTGCAAGCAACTCATGAGTTCTAGTATCTATAAAATGACCTGCTAGAGAAGAGTTATGATATCTTTTAATAAGTTCTACACATAGAAACTTATTCACAGGCATATAAATTCAGCTCTCTCTTCATAAGAGATTATTTAAGTCTCTTCAATTCTTTATTTCTACAGAATTGATCTCTGCTGTAAGCAGTTTTTAAATATACTGAGTATATTCATTCTTCAGTTGCAGTTCAGATAATCTGAATAGAAGATCTTATAAAGACTTATACTCTGTTTCTTCTTATATCAGATCTTTCACAGCACTTCTCAAAGCCTGTAAACTCTTCAGATTATAGATACTCTCTTCAAGAATTCTTGTGAAGATTCTCAGAGTGTTGACTCTCAGTGTTATAGAGAGTAGTTATACAGGCTTCTTTTCTTTCTCTTCTCTCTTCTTTCACAGAGAATTGAGAGACTCTTCAGTCAATCTCTTTATAACACTCAGTCTGAGTATTCTGTGAAGCTTTTCTATCTTCTCTAGTCTCTCTGTATCTGTCATCCTGATCTTCTTAACATAGTCTAGCCTGTGAGAGAATTCATTTGCTGAGTTCTTAGTTTCCTTAATATATTCTATCTTGAATCAGAACTCACTCAGTCTCTGAGCTCAGTGAATCTGTCACTGTGAGAGTTTCTTGATTGAAGTAAACTGTTATAAGCTGTTATAATCAGTTCTAACAGTAATCACTGTCACAAGGTCTTTGAAGTAGTGACATCAGTGATAAAAGAATTTCACTATTATAAGAAGCTTCTGATTATAAATGTTATAGTTGATCTTCATAAGTTGCATCTTTCATAAGAAAAAGATCACTGAAACTCAGTTCTCATTTGACTGTAGTTATAAGACTATTTCTGAAATTATAAAGAAGAAGACATCTGTCTTCAATCTGATTAAGAGTAAGAAATCAAAGTGAAACAGTATCACTGCATCTGTGAATATCTGTTTCAATCTTACAAAGACTCTGTGAGCTTCTGAGATAAGAAAGTTCTCACAGTTCTCTCTTCTCAACAATCTTTTCATTCTTCATTTACAGAATAACTTCTTCTTGTTTTCATTCTTCAGTATATCTGTAAGAGTCAAGAAGATTCTTGCAAATGCAAAGATAAACTGTCTATAGAAATTCACAAAGCTTAGAAAGATCTGAATCTCATGAATACTAGTTGACTCTGATCATGATAGAATAGTCTCAATCTGTGAAGATTTCATCTGAATATCATCTGCAGTGATTACATATTCTAGAAAATTAATTCAGCAGATACTGAAGTTGCACTTTGTGAGCTTAATATACAGTTCTGTCTCATCTAAGATCTTCAACACACTTCATATAAGCTCAGTGTGTTCTTTCTTCTTCATGAAGTACATCATCACATCATTCAGATATATTATCACAAAGACATTCAGATATATATGAAGTGTTTTATTAATGAAAGACTGAAATACTGTGAGAGTATTAGTCAGATCAAAAGACATCACTAGATATTCAAACAATTTCAGTGCAGTTCTAAAGACAGTCTTTCATTCATTCTCAGACTGTATTCACAGTCATGTATATACATTGATCACATTCAGTTGTGTGAATATAACAGCTTCTGTGAGACAGTTGATCACATTCTCAATCAGAGACAGAGAGTAGTGACTCTTTGTTATCTTGAAGTTCAGATTATAATAATTTACACACAATCTGAGATCTTTATTCTTCTTCTTTGTGAATATCACAGAAGCTCTCACAGAGGTCTGTGAAGATTGAATGAAGTCATTCTTCAGATTCTTCTTCATATAGATTTGTAAGACCTCTGTCTCATGATGAGAGAGCTTATAGATTAATCTTCAGAAGAGTTTCTACTCTTCTATTAAATCTATTATCAGATTCTTCTTACAGTGAGAAGAAAGCTCAGCTGCCTTAGCTGAGCTGAACATCTCTGCAAGATCTCAGTATTTCTCTGATATCTGAAGCTCAGTTTTCATGACTGTAAGACTCTCAGACACTTGTAAAGTCATTACATAGATGAGCTTGTCTTCTCTAATTAACTCTGCAGCATCAACTGATTCTATCTTTATAAGTGAGTCTGTCAACACTGATCAGAAGTATAAACCTGACTTATGAACAGCTATGTGCAGATTGTATCTTTGAAGTTATACAAGTCTCAAGTACATATTATCTGCAATATTCATAATAATCACAGTTTCTGTAAATCTTCTTCAGATTTCAGAGAGATCTTACAATTCAAAAATGACTCTCATAAGTCTCTCAGCTCTCAGATCTGAGTTCTCACACTCTGCTTATTATAAGAGCAGATTTCCAGTTTTCATCTTTCAGCTTATTCACTTCATGAGCTTTAGAAACATTACAGTGACCTGAGATTCTAAGTTTATCAATACTTCTCATGCTTGTGAAGTAGCAGTATCACAGTGCAGTCTCTCTCTGTAAGCAAGTATTTTCATTGAGAGAGCAATAGATTCAGGTATCAGCTTCAAGACTCTTAAGAAGGCTGTTACTGACTCTGTTCATAACTTCTTAAATTTCTATTTTGATTTGTTCAGATAGTTTATATGAAGATATTCTAGTTTAGAACAGATAAAGCAGAGTTTCTTTTTCTTAATCTCTCTATTATATACTCTGTTCATGAGAGCTTATGAAGCTCTCTCTCTCTACTCAGCAGTCAGACATGAATCTCTCTATATCTTATTATCTTTTTCTGACAAATCTGTTCTCTGTTATTCTGACTCTTACAGAGCTGATTGATGATTCACTCTCTACAGATCTGTGACTCTCACAGTGATCTATAAGCAATGAATAAGAGTCATTAGTTTCTTCAGAGTTAAGAACTTAGAGTCTTACTCAATGAGCTTGTTCTGCATATCTTTATTCAGTCTCTTTATAAATATCATTATTCAGGTCTTGTTTCAGAGCCCTGTTTTCACAGATTTAAATTCACATCATAATTTTATAAAACACTGTGAGTAGTCTTTATCAGATTTCTTATCTCTTTTTCTAATATTGATAATTACAGTTCAGATATTCTCTATTCAGCTTACAGAGTCTCTTAACTTATTCTCTAGATAAATCTTGAGAACAGATCAGTGAGATCTCTTATAATCATTCTCTAGATAATTCAGCCAGTTCTTGACTTCAGTATAATAGAGGCTTATTATCACATAGATGATAGCTTCTTTATCTTTCATATCACACAGCTGAGCTTGTAAGTCAATTTCAAATACAAACTTGTAAAAGCTTTTATAGATTATGATTTGATAGATGATCTTAAGTAATCACAGCTTAAGAAAGTTTCTTTTTAATTTGTGAGTGTCTCTGAAGATCATATCTAGAAACTCAGTTCAAGAGTGTTTACAGACAGTAAGCATTTCTTATAGAAAAATAACTTAATTCTGTAGAAGATACTCAAGAATATTCTTCACTGAGATTGATTTATTTATAAGTTCAGAGAGTTCTTCTGTCTGAGATGCAGAGAATGATATTCTATAAGTGATTGATAAGTTCTCTGAAACTTCTTTTACAGAGATTATTCATGATTCAGATGACTGCTTCTGAGTGTCTGCAGTAGAGTTTACAGAGATGAAAGCATGTGAGTTTCTAGTTCTTTCAGTCATAACAGGTGATTACTGACTGACTGAGCTTGAAATATAAGAATAAGTGCTTACAGGTGATTATTCAGGTGTTTGCAGCTTGATGTAATATGTATGATTAACTACTAGAAGTATTCATAGTAGAAAGATAAAATGTAGAGATCAAATGTATAATAGTATTCAAGCTCAGTTATGAATAGTATTCGCGAACTCCAGTCTATATAGTGGTGTGTAGCCAAGGGCCGCTAGCCCTATTAATTACGCGAGAGATAGGAATAGGGGTAAAGAATCCGCAAGAAGCGGGATTTCTTACAAAATCAATAACATTCAATAGCTGATCTTTGTTCTTAAAAAAATAAACAGTTTTATAATATATAATATTATTCATTATAAAAAAATAGATATCTGTAGTCTTGAAAAGAAAAAGAGAATTTATAAAAAGTATTAAAGAATTTACTATTATCTACAATATTAAAATACAGATGAGTACTGTGAATATATTCTCTTATTATAAAAGTCTGCAAGATTTTCTTTTTTACTTTTATAAGTTTACAAGTTTCACAGAATGATATATTCATACTTCTTTTAATTACAATATCAGAGATAAGATATTTTATCAATTATTAAATATTAGTAATATTCAGATATTCTAGATAAATATATTATATAAAAAATATATTAATATAATTTGAAAGTATCTGTATAACTATAGCTAGAGCAGCTTTACATATATTATAAATTAAATAAACACAATGATTTATTTTCACTGTATAAAATTATTAATTATATTTATTAATTATTTCAAAATCAATAATATATCTGTTTTTATTTCAAAAGAGTTCAAAGTCAAATTCTTTATTAACAAGTTAATTAAAACTTAAGAAATTATAGAAAACTGCTGATAAGTAATAAACATTCTGAAAATTCAATTTCATTTCATTTATATGAATGCGGATCTCATTAATATCAGTAAATATAATTAATTCACTGTTGATTTTCTTTGCTGAGTCAAGTTTTTCTTTATTATTAAAAGTGTGTATATATTTGAAAACACTTCTGTCAGATATTATGATGTAGAATGCTACAGTGTTTAAGTATTATAAAAAAACTTTAAAAACTGTAGCAGTAGATAATATTTTTACAGTTGATACGAAACTGAAGTTTTTTTCATTGATGAAAAATATTGCATTTCTTTCAGTATAGTATTCAATTACAGAGTAGTTGATTCTTTGATGTTTTAATAATTGATTTTTTAAGTTCTTAAGAAAGTAATCAGTTTCATCATGTTCATGATAAGTGTAATAGGCCCGGTGACGTACTGATTAGGACATTTATTCCCGGGGGGGAAGGCTGTCGATTGAGGCTTTATAGTAACTAGTGTAGTTAGTTAGTTAAGAGAGTCAATATGAATAAGTTATATAACAGAGCAACCAACCGCCCCACCACGAACTCGCTCAATCTTTCGAACAAGAACCCGCCGATAGATCCATCGAATAGCCCTCGATCATACGAGCATTTTGACCCCATCGCCGACTGCATACCCCGTGTGGTGGTGGAGTTATCCAGCCAAACGTGAACCAAAGTGTGGGACTATCTCCCGTCCACCCCTACCACACCACAACCCCGGGTCCAATTGCCATACAAATTGTAAGATGAAGAGACCTAGCCCTATGCGCCAATCTTCTTGATTTTGGAAGATCCCCGACCCGTGATTGCGAAGATATTTGAAGAGCAATCACTGTGAAAGCCCTGTCTGTCTTCGATGTTCCAAACATCAACGCCAAGTCCCATCCATGTACCGCCCTTCCCAATCTGGCCCATCTCTGGCAGAAAAATACAAAAAGATACCTTGGCAACAGTATTCAGTACATAATCAGCAGTAGACTGACTGTGTGACTGTGTCTGGGACCAGGACCAAACTTTACAGTTGTCATGTTGTCTAAAAGCATTACTTCTGATCATAGTTTATATTCATCACATTAATATCAAATCACATTATTTCAAATATTAAAGATCTCAGATTCACTTTTCAAATAAAAATCTAATCTTAGATAAAGAATATGTTTGAATTCTTAGTTATATTTTTATTCTGATTTCATTATTAAGAATGATATTAAATGAGATTATAAAATCATTTCTCACTTACATAATATTATAATATAGTACTCATTTGTTGAAAATTCAATAGAGAGTATTATCAAATATCATTACTTTTCTAAACACAGATTATAATTTATATAATTTTAATTATAAAAAAAATATAAAATATAAAAAACAAGAAAAAAATAAAAAAATAAAATAAAAACAAGAAAAAATAATAATGAAAAAAAAAGAGAAAGAAAAAAAAATAAAAGAAAAATAAAAAAATAAAAAATAAAAATAAAAAAATCAAGATTGCAAAGCTATAGTATTATTATTATTATTATTATTATTCTTTCATTATACTTATATACAAGCGGAGCTTATGATGAGTCCTTGCGTGATGTTAAATACAGGTCAAGTGTTAATTATACAGGAGGAAATACAGGTGTTGAGACCACACTAAGATAACAAGAACATAGGAAAATACAAAGAAGTGACAATTAGATACATGCGATAATAACTTCTCAGCCCAGGAACATAGAGCAATTCATTGGAGCGATTTGTACACCTCTGTATTTATTAAGAACCTGAGGTGCTTGAGTTCCGGATTTAATGTATCCCCTGCGGGTTTCGAACCCACGCGCCTTGGTTTCCCACGCCAAGGCGCTACCAGGTGGCCGCATTAACCATTCGGCCACCGGGGCAAAACTATAGTATTCTTAAAATACTCACTTCTCAGAGCCTTTATAATGTTTATTATCAACTGTGTATTTCTCACAGTGAGAGTAATATAGCTCTGATAAGTTATTATCTTAGTATTATCTAATAAATAATCAGTGTATATCTATATAAATGTGAATAATTAGAAAATATACACTTAAAAAGTGTGATCAGAGTGAACTCTGCTTAGATTAGACTGACTGTGTAACTGTGTCTGAGATCAGAATTAAACTTCATAGTTATTATATTATCTAAAAGCATTATGTCTGATCATGATTTGTGTTCATTATATTGATTTCAAATCTTATTATTTCAAATATTAAAGATCTCAGATTCACTTTTCAAATAAAAATCTAGTCTCAGATAAAGAATATATTTAAATTCTTAGTTACATTTTCATTCTGATCTCATTATTGAAAATGATATTAAATGAGACTATGAAATCATTTCTCACTTATATAATATCATAACATAGTGCTCATTTATTGAAAATTCAATAGAGAGTATTATTAAATATCATTACTTTTCTAAACATAGATTATAATTAATATCATTTTAATTAAAAAAAAAAATGTAAAATATAAGAAATAATAAAAAAAAAAAAAAAAAAAAAAAAAAAAAAGAAAAAAAAGAGAAAGAAAAAAAAGAAGAGAAAGAAAAAAAAAGAGATAGAAAGAGAAAGAAAAATAAAAAAAAAAAGAAAAGAAAAAGAAAAAAAATAAAAAATAAAAATAAAAAAAAATCAAGATTGCAGAGTCACAGTACTCTTAAAATACTTACTTCTCAGAGTCTTTATAATATTTATCATTAACTGTGTATCTCTCACAGTGAGAGTAATATAACTGTGATGAGTTATTATCTTAATATTATCTAATAAATAATCAGTATATATCTATATAAATGTGAATAATTAGAAAATATACACTTAAAAAGTGTGATCAGAGTGAACTCTGCTGTCACTTGAATAACATTAAGAACAGAACACTGAAATCAATGATTCTTCTCATTGATTTCATATACAAGATATATGAAGATGATCTTGAGAAATATAAGATTCTCTGACTTCTGATAGAAACAGATCTCATGAAGAGACTCTATTTTCATCATATCAGAGACTGAGTGTTATTAAAAAGTATTACTTTAATATACATGTACTTACTGCAGTAATTCACTCTCTGTGTATATAACTGAGAGTTACAGCTTTTTCACACTGCACAGCTCTCTCTGAGATACTATCACTGATTTACAACTCATACAGTCTCTCAGTTCAGCATGTGCTGTGTATATACAGCTCTGTGTACTGAGGCTGTGTTGATCATTATAACCTGGCATGATACTTACTTTTCACAGGCCATGTTTCATTTGATTGAGAGAAGAAGAGAACATGACTGCTGTTTTATTTAAGAGAGAATAAATAATTGAATCTATAGAAGATAATTTAATTTCTTCTATATTTAAAATTTAATTAATCTATACTCTTCAATTTAAGAGTTTCTGAGAGTGTTTTAATAGTTTTCATATCAGCTTGAAATTAGTGATTGATTGAAGAAGAGAAAAGAGAGAAGAAAGAAATGAGAATAACTTATCTTTATAATATGAAAACAGAGAATTGCTGTAATCATTTATTCTATTAATAAAGATCTGTTTTCTGCATGTATCTCTGATACAGATTATATAATAACTGTATATAAAGAATATCAACAGTGCATGTATTAAATGAAGATGATGTTGCTATGCAACACTGTAGCTGTTTCTGTACATTGCTGAAAGCTGTTAATATTTTCTTTAAGTCTCTTTATATTTAATAAGTCAGTAATATATTTCAATACACTCTCTCTTTCATTATCATCATTATTATCATTATTATCATTATCACTATTATCATCATCATTATCATCATTATTATCATTATTATTATTATATCATTTCTGACTGTCTCTTCTGTCTTCATTCTTCTTTAACACTTATCAAAATCAATCATGTCATTCTTCTTCAAATATTCTGCAGTTCTGTGAATCATCAAGGCGCGTGAGCGCTGTCACAGATTGAAGAAAGAGAAGAAGAAGACATTCAAGTGAGAAGAGACAGATTGTAAGACATGTTATAATGCCTTAAAGAGACTCTGTAAGAAAGTAGAATAATAACAATTTTAAGTAACACTTCTGATAGATTTAGACTGAACTAAGTATAGAAATAATATGAATGACACTGTCTGTGAGAGATTGAAGAAGAAGACAGTGAAGAGTTTCATACAGTAGTGATAGAATCAGAAGAAGTTCTGAGAATAATTTAAGACTAAGATGAAGAGAGAGAGAGAGAAGAAGAGTGTTACTGTAAATAAGTAATAATAGAAGAAGATTAAGAGAGTGTTGAAGTAAGAGACAAAGAAGTCAAAACTAGTAAGTTTTTTATTTATTAAGAGATAATGATTTTTAATAACACTTCTGTTCTCTAATTAATTAGCAGAAGCTGGCAGAGAAGAAGAGAATTAAGAACTTATTCAGGTCTTGAATGTGCTTCATGATTCAGAATATTGAGAAGACAGCTCTGCTCTCTGAGCATGTCAATCTGCTTACTGCTGAGATGAAACCTGAGACAGCAGATTAGAAAATGCAGGATTTTGAGATACAGGTTAACCTGGCTAAGAGAAAGCAGTGAGAACTCTTCTCTGAGAAGGCAGTGAAGAGAGATTTTGAGATAATTATCATCTCAGATGAGAAGGAGAAGAAGAAGAAGAAGAATGAGAAGTAAATTATGAAGAATAATAAGAAGAATGAGAAAGAGTAGAAAGATAATAAGTAGAAAAAGTTTTTTTCTTTTTATATTAGTTAGTTATTAGTTCATAATTATTAATAATTGAAATTAATTTTGAGTTTTTAAAAATTATTGTACAAGTTGTAATCAAGTCAGAAATACTATATATATATATATATATCTATAATGTATAAGTATCAACATTTTTTCAACATTGATATTTACAATTATTAATATATTTTTAATGATATCATCTGATAATGTAATTTAGTAACACTCTCTTTCACAATATTAATATATTTCAAGAAATATGACAGAGATTAATTAAGATTATTTATTTACTTTTATACATTGATGATATTCAATCTGAGTTAGTACTAAAATTATAACTAAGCTAAGAAATAAGATTATTTTCTCTTATATTAATTCTTCTTACACACATCAGTGATCAGTTATTGAAAATAAATTATCATCTTTCTTAAATTATTATTATATCTTCTGAATTCACTTCTTTCACTTCTTTTACTTCTATTGAAGATTCATAAACTCTTCAAGAAATCACTGTGAATCACAAAGTCTATGTTATTTATAATTCAATATAGAATGCTCTCTTTCAATTATAATGAATAATCACTTCATTCTTCACATTTGATTCCAGGTCACAAAATTTATAAAAAACTCAACACAAACACTGAGATGAACTATGAAATAATTATTAACAGATTATATTGTAGATTACTGAAGAGTTATCTCTCTGCTACAATCACTGTAACTTTATTCAGAAATATTCATTATGAACTGATCATGACTCTGAAGAAATTTCCTGACATCTGAAGTTATCAGAATGCAGATAATAAAAGAAAAATAATCAGAAAATTACTACTAAGCTGGTAAGTTACTCTACCAGGTAATGATTTTTGATAACACTAACTTTCTAATTTAAAGAAAATCATGTGAAAATGACTCTGTATCAGTACTCTGATTTCACAACTCTCATCTAATAACTTCTGTGAATAATTACTTTATATATATATATCTCTGAATCTTTCTCTTCAATCAATTAAAAACCCTGAATTCTGAACACTTCTTTAAATACTTAATTCAAATCTTCATATTTCACATCAATTCTGTCTTCAGTTCAATCTCAAGATATACTACAAAGTCAATATACAATATCTAGAATCAGAGTTGAAGAATCATCAAAGACTGTCTCTCACAGTGAATGCATGAACTAGTACAAACAATCTTGCATTTATAAGAGTTACATGTTATTACATTGATGAGAACTGAACTTATCAAGAGATATTAATTAAATTTGAATCATTGATCAGTAGTCATACTGAGAATTATATAACAGAGATATTAATGACTGTGATTAAAAATAACTATTAAGATATTAGTCTCAGTCTTCTTATAATTACAACTGATAATACTGTGAATAACTACACTATAATGAAGAGCTTGAAGCAAAAATTGACTTTGTATTTCTGAAATAATAAATAAGGTCATATTTTCTGCATTACTTATATGATTCAACTTATAATGTAAACACTGATAAAGAATCTTAATATTGAGATGAAGAATAATGAGATAACTGATTCTTGAGATGAGAATGAGATGAAAGTGATTACTCAAGTAACTTTTACATTCACTTTGTAAAAGATAATGTTTTTTGATAACACTTTTTAATATTACTTTTTGATAATACTTTTTGATAATACTACTGTTAATTTTGAATAGATTAACTAATAATTTAAATATCACAGATTTAAAACATTGATAATATGATTTGTATCTTCTCTAAATAATAATAATAATTTCATGATATTTAATAAATAAATAAATCAGTCACATCACTGAATATAATACAGAATATTAGAACACAGTGAAGTTCAATATATAAGATAACTATTCAGACTCTTTGATTGTGTCAGATAATTGATTATTGAGTGTAACACTCTAATCAGAAAAAGATTCAGATATTAAAACTTTCTGATATGAAGTAAACTCAGTTGAAATATGTGATTGATTTACTGTTTCAGTTTTATAAGATAATAAAGACAGTCTCAATCACTTATACACCAATACTTCAGTCAGTCTGATGAGTGTATAACAGTTTATTTACTTATCTTGAGAAGTAGTTGAATCACTCAAAAAGAAATTCAGTCTGAAATAATACTATAGTACAGACTATTATTACTGTAAGAAATAAACTAGCATATTACTACAGCAAAACTGAACAATCTTTTACAGAGTACTATACTATAGCAGCTCTACTAGATCTCTTCTGTCAAGTTAATATCTACACTTCTCAAGATTGAATAGAGAAGGAATAAGACTTATATATTAAATTAGTCTGAGACTATTATAATATCAACTATCAGAGATTTGAATAAGCAGATATTCAAGATATGAAGACAGTGATATATAATTCTCTAGTAAGTAATGATCTTTGATAATACTTCATATTACATAGAACTATAATACTAACTTTGAAACAGAACTTGCATACATTGATTACAACTGAAAATCAGGTAAAACTACATACTTATAAAACTGAATTTAACTGCTATCTTTAAGATGATTCAATGAATTTACACATTAAATCAATTCTAGAGTTATAAAAAATTGTTGAGAGTATATATTCAACTATTACACTGATGATATATGATATTCTCATAATTTCATTAGCAGAGATGAGAATGAAGTGAAAGTTCAACTCAAGTCAAGATATTTATTACTATCACTGAAGATAATTATAAGAAGAAATAATCAAGAAACTCATGATTATAAAACATAAAATTATCAGACAGTTTAATACCTCTGATCACAGTATATCAGAGAAGTGTAGTTTTCATAAGAAAGTGAAGAATAAACTTACACAAGAATGTATTTAGTTATTTCATGAGTGTTATCAATAATCATTACTAAATTCTGATTATATAAGTAATCACTGAATGAACTGAATAAGACTGATTTTAATCTTCAGTCTCAGTTTCATTCTGATTTTAGAAGAATGATCATCTTTCACAGTTTATTCTGAGAAATTACTTTCATTTCACTGTTCTTGAATTAAATCTGGTCATTTTTCATGCCATTTCTCTCAGAAATGATTCATTTTCAGATTTTTTTGAGGCTTGATCCTGGTGAGACTCACGTCAAGAAATGTATGAGACCAGATCAAATGAGATCAAATGTGAAATTCATGGTCCCGCCGGCCAGTCTAGCTTAGACTGTGTTGAATTGAGTGTCACAGATGAATATGTTGAAGACATATGAATCTTATTTGTATCAAAATCTACTTGTTATATTATTCATGCACTATCTAATATATCTATTTCATACAAAAGATAGAGCTATTTATAGTAAAATATATATGCGAGTCAAGAGAGCTAGCATAAGCGAGTATTAGATAAGCGTTGTAGTAAGCTGATAATGATGATGAGAAATATTATAGTAATACGATGTTGATAGTGTTCAGTAGTGTAATACGATGTTAATGACATTCAGTAGTGTATAACCTCTTTTTCCTAACAACTGACTGTGTAACTGTGTCTGAGATCAGGACCAGATTTTTTGATAGTCTCATTATCAATTCAACTGATTTCATTACACAGTTTTAACATTAGATAGTAAGTCTCATACTGTCTCAGTGAGACTTACTGTCTACTCTTATCACATTTTTCAAATGAGACTATGATTTTCACTTCTCAATTTAAATTATTTTTATTGCTTTAAATGACTTTAAATCTCATTTGAGTATTATCAAAAAGCATTACTTTTTAAAAAATTAAAAATAGTCTAAAAAAACCTTAAAATGTCTAAAAATAGTAACTTTATACCAAGAATAAGACTAAATGAAATCAAATGAGATCACTTTCTTATTTTTTTCAAGTCATGGTCTTATTTTGAGATTTAATATATAATTACTTTGCATGTTTTTTTAATAATTAGTTTCAGTAGAATTCATATTCAGAAATGTATGAGATCAGATTAAATGAAATTAAATATAAAATTCATAGTTCTAATGGTCAGTCTAGTGATGAGAGTGAGTTATTATTAATTTTAATAAGATTTCTCTATCACTTTCACTTTATATCTCTACTCTAATCTCATTTTATAACTCACTCTCTTATCATCTCTATCATCTCTATTATCTCTACACTTCTTTCACTCTGACTCTCTCTTATCACTTCTTATCACTTCTTATTATCTCTTATTACCTCTAACACCTCTATCATCTCTATCATTATCACTGTCTCTACCGCCTCGCAGCACTCTCTATTACTTTCACTCTCTATCTCTACTCTTATCTTATCATTCTACTTCTCTCTTATCATCTCTAGTATCTCTCTCATTTCTACTATCTCTATTATTTCTCTCTATCATCTTTTTCACTCTCTAGTCTCTCTATTATTATTATTATCTCTACTACTCTACTATCTCTTCTATTACTTTTACTATCTCTACTTCTCTCTTACTATCTCTATCATATTTTAATCCCTGTATTTATAGTATATACTGCTAAATACTCTGTAATAAAATCTCATATGATGTTATATATATCTCTTTGAATTTATGAATAAGATTGAATAGCTGACACTGCAGTCTGTACAGCTCTAATTAATCTGATAATAATGATGAAGATAATACAGAGTGAAAGAGAGTAGTAGAAGAAGTAGAGATAATAATAATGATAGAGAGAATAGAGACTGAAAGAGATGAAAAGAGTGATAACAGTGAGTGAAGATAGAGAATGAAAGTGATAAAGAAGATTATGAAAGAGTAGAGATAATGATAATGATAGAGAGAGATTACGGGGCAGTAGAGATGATAATAATGATAGAGAGAGTAGAAGTGAAAGAGGTGATAAGAGAGTAGAACTAGAGAGTGAAAGTGATAGAGAGGGCTATGAGATGGTAGATGCAGTGTTGGTGATAGAGAGGGTAGAAGGTGAAAGAAGTGATAAGAGGTGATAAGAGGTGGTAAGAGATGGTCCAGAGAGAGGGTGAAAGTGATAGAGAGGCGCAGAGCAGTAGAGGCGGTGGTGATGATAGAGGGGGCAGAGAGTAAGAGGTGGAAGAGGTAGAAGAAGTGGTAGAGATGATACAGAGTGATACAGAGTGGAAGAGAGTGATAGAGGGAGAGAGTAGAGGCGGTAGAGGCGGTGGTGATGATAGAGGCGGTGGTGGTGGTAGAGGAGGTAGAGGGTAAGAGATGAAAGGAGTAGAAGGGGTGATAGAGGTGATATGAGGTGATACGGAGTGGAAGAGAGTGATAGGGAGAGAGGGTAGGAGCGGTAGATGTGGTAGTGGTGATAGAGGGGGTAGAGGGTGAAAGGGGTGGAAGGGGTGGAAGGGGTGATAAGAGGTGGTAAGAGAGGGGTAGGGGGTAGTCCCGGGGGAGGGTGAAAGTGGTAGGGGGGCTGCGGGGCGGTAGAGGCGGTGGTGGTGGTAGAGGGGGTGGAGGGTAAGAGGTGAAAGGGGTAGAAGAGGTGGTAGAGGTGATATGAGGTGATACAGAGTGGAAGAGAGTGGTAGAGGGAGAGGGTGATAGGGGCGGTAGAGGTGGTGGTGGTGGTAGAGGGGGTAGAGAGTACGGGGTGGAAGGGGTGGTAAAGGGGGGGTAGAGAGTGGTCGGGGGGGAGGGTGGAAGTGGTAGAGAGGGCTGCGCAAGCAGAAAAGCGAGCGTAAGCGAGCATTTAATGCTTGTAAGAATAACTTATCTCTCTATATATTATAGAAAAACCAACTTTTCCGAGTAAAATGCCCTGTAACATGATCTCACATGGGCCCCAGTGGCCGAATGGTTAATGCGGCCACCCGGTAGCGCCTTGGCGTGGGAAACCAAGGCGTGTGGGTTCAAAACCCGCAGGGGATACATTAAATCCGGAACTCAAGCACCTCAGGTTCCTAATAAATACAGAGGTGTACAAATCGCTCCAATAAATTGCTCTATGTTCCTGGGCTGGGAAGTTATTATCGCATGTATCTAATTGTCACTCCTTTGTATTTCCTATGTTCTTGTTATCTTGGTGTGGTCTCAACACCTGTATTTCCTCCTGTATAATCAATACTTGGCCTGTATTTAACATCACGCAAGGACTCATCATAAGCTCTGCTTGCATATGAGTATAATGAAAGAATAATAATAATAATAATAATGATCTCACATGATATCATGTGCATCTCATTAAAATGAATTCATCTGAACAGCTAGCTCTGCAGCCTGTACAGCTCTGATATTAATCTTCATTCTTTTCTTTACAGATGTTCTCTACTGTATTTACATTCTTTATACTCTTCTCTACATTCATTTCAATCTATACATTCATTAATATACTCATTTCATACACTGCTGCTCAGCATGTGAGAATTCTCATTCTCTCAGTGTGTTTAAACAGTCTCAATTCAATGCATTATTTCATACATACTCTACATGCTGTCAAGCTTAATATCATGTATATTAGTTATATTCAGTTCAAACCTCTCACCTGTCATTGAGAGATGTAGTCACTTTTATGCTCAACTTATAGCAAGTTAAGCTGTCACACTGTGATACATGCTATGAAGATTATTCATCTCACCTGTTTTACACTGCTAATTATGTCTTCAAGAACTGCAATAACTATCAGACTCTCAATCATGAACATGTCTGTGATGTTAAATACTGTTATTTAACAGCTGTCACAGTAGTTGCTGCAGTAGATGAGCCTGCTAATTATATACATGCAGATTTACTGAAGCAGTCAGCTCTTAATGATCTTGACACTTGAATCAGCTCAACTATCTCTGAATCAGCTGTTAATTCTTCAATCACTTACAGCTGTTAATCTGTTCTCTGCAACTTTCACTTCTACACTCATGACTATTAATCACTTGATTTTAACTGAATGAATGTCTGCTGCTCTGTCTGCAGAGCTAAGTATTGAATTAATAAATATATACACAGAGTATCAAAGACTCTTTCAGTGTTTTTCACATGCTGTGTAAGAGATGCTGTAAGACTGTTATCTATCAGAGAACTCTCATCAGAGTTATATAAGCTGTTTAATAATGATACAGCTGATATGAAGTATTATTATAAGTATATTCAGAACTACAACTCTGCTCTGACATTTATATCTGTTAAGTATAAGCAGGATTCACATCTGAGTCATCTGACTACTGACAGCCTGATATTATTTTAAATACACAGAGAACTCTATCATCTGTAAGAATTATTAGAGTCTGAGTCAGATAATAATGTCTGTTTTATACAAATATGAATTCATGATCTGCAGTTTAGTGTGAATATTATAAATAATACGAACTGTTATATATTCTAGTGTATTTAATCATATTCATATTACATTGCTTATCATTTATTCATTTGCTTTTTCATATTCTTCTATTATAATGTTGACTGCTTGTAAGAAATCCCGCTTCTCACAAATTCTTTACCTCTATTTCTATCTCTTGTGTAATCAATAGAGTTAGCAGCTCTTGACTACATATAACTATATAGACTGAAGTTCATGAATACTATTTATAACTCAGCTTGAATACTATTATATATTTAATCTCTATATTTTATCTTTCTACTATGAATACTTCTAGTAGTTAATAGTATATATCATGTCAAGCTGAAAATATCTGAATAATTGTCTGTGAGTACTTATTCTTACATTTCAAGCTCAGTCAGTCAGTAATTATCTGTTATAACTGAAAGAACTAGAAACTTGTATACTTTAATCTCTGTGAACTCTACTGCAGACACTCAGAAGCAGTTATCTGAATTATGAATAACTCTTATAAAAGAAGTCTCAGAGAACTTATTAATTACTCACAAAATATTATTCTCTGTATCTGTAATAAAGAAACTCTCTGAACTTATAAATGAATCAATCTCAGTGAAGATCATTCTTGAGCATCTTTTATAGAATCAAGCTGTTTTTCTACAAGAAATGCTTACTGTCTGTAAAAACTCTTGAACTGAGTCTCTAGATATAATCTTTAGAGCCAGCGTGACTCAGTTGATAAGACTGATAATCAAGGCTGTATACATTAGAGATCCGTGAGTTCGAATCTCATCACTGACACCTGCTACTTCTTACTCATGAAAGCCCTCATGTAATAGAGGCTGAGTCTAATTAGTAAGACTTGATGTGAGGTAGAACTCTCTACTGTAAGCTAAGTCACTAGTTAAGTAAGATTCTGCAAATACTCATCAGAGCTGATATAAGATGTCAATGTCTCACTATTTCACTATACACTCATCAAGGTTCTAATGATATAGAGTCAAGTCTAATGTAGTAATTATACACTACTTAAGCAAGTCTCTAACTAGGGCTGTCATCAGAGCCTAGCTTCTTCATAAATACAGAGAATGATTTTAAAAACTATCTGACTAGCAGGTCTAGATACATATCTAGGCTCTAGACAGAGCACTCTGATAGACTAGAGCCTGCAAGCTCACTGTCAAGCTCTAATACTAGTAGGAAGAACTGCAGTTATCAAGTCTATGATTAGTTTCTAACACAGAGTGAGATTATAACAGCTGATTGATAGATCTATGAGCATCTAATAAGACCGAGATCAGCAACTGAAAGCTTGATGTGTACATCATCAAGTGAGCAGTGACAGCCACTAACTAACACCTCTGAAAATTAGTGGCTGGCCTGAGAGAACAGATGCAGTGATCAGTTAATTATAGAGAGTTAAATGTAATTAGTCTAAGATGCATTCTGCGGGTAACTAGCGCCTGTAGAACTCTATTCTGATGTACTCAGATGACTCAAAAAATGAGAATTTGAATACATTAGACGTAGGCATTGCTTATACTGAAGATAATATCAATTTTATCTCAGATTTCTGGAATTTAGACTGTGAATCTGAAGTCTTTGATACTGAACTATTTATAATAGTGAAAGCTTTTAAACTTATTGAAATAAAATCTTATAAAAGAGGAAATAGTTTGAAAGAGACATGAATATTCTCTGATAGTCAAGCTGCTTTAAAAAGACTTAGAAATAGTCAGATTTATGATGATCAAATGAATCTTGAACTGATCTTAAACTCTGTTTTAAAAATTAAAAAGAGAAGAACATCAAAGCTGATAATTCATCTGCACTGAGTTCCTGCTCATATGAATATTCATGACAATGAATTAGCTAATTCAGCTATAAAAAAGAGTTCAGAATTAAGCAGATCTATTTAAAGAACAGTGTTTTAGTCTTTCATAAAGAGAAAGATAAAAGAATCTTGTTTAAATAAGTGAAATGAAAGCTGGCAGAAATAAAAGAAGAGCATACATTATTCAAGATTTAAGATAAAATCAAAGTGAAAATCTTGTTTAATTAAATGTAAAAAGAAAATATTCTCATCTAGAATTCAGCTGAAACTAGAACATGATTATTTCAAATTCTACATACAAAGATTTGATGACAGATTTAATTCAACAGAGTGCTCATTCTGCAATGTGAATGATAATCCTGAGTATATTATAATTCATTATGCATTATACAACAGTCTCAGAGTCAGATTAAAGAAGAAGTATGCTTTAAATCAATTAAATATGAGATTCTTATTCTCAACTGAGACTGTAAGAAATCCCGCTCCTCGCGGATTCTTTACCTCTATTCCCATCTCTCATGTAATCAATAGAGTTAGCGGCTCTTGACTACACACAACTATATAGACTGAAGTTCATGAATACTATTCATAACTCAGCTTGAATGCTATTATACATTTAATCTTTACATTTTATCTTTCTACTGTAAATACTTCTAGTAGTTAACAGTATATATTATATCAAGCTGCAAACATCTGAATAATTGTCTATGAGTACTTATTCTTACATTTCAAACTCTGTCAGTCAGTAATCACCTGTTATGACTGAAAGAATTAGAAACTTGTATACTTCAATCTCTGTGAACTCTACTGCAGATACTCAGAAGCAGTTATCTGAATCATGAATAATCTCTGTGAAAGAAGTCTTAGAGAACTTAGTAATTACTTACAGAATATTATTCTCTGTATCTGTAACAGAGAAATTCTTCAAATTTATAAATGAATCAATCTCAGTGAAGAACATTCTTGAGTATCTCTTATAAAATCAAGCTATTTTTCTATAAGAAATGCTTACTGTCTGTAAACACTCTTAAACTGAGTCTCTAGACATAATCTTCAGAGATATCTATGAACTGAAAAGAAACTTTCTAAAGCTGTGATCACTTAAGATTACTTACTGAATTATAATCTATAAAAGCTTTTACAAGTTTGTATTTAAAATTGACTTATAAGTCTGACTGTGTGACATGAACAATGAAGAAGCTGTTATCTATATAATAACAGATCTCTACTATACTGAAGTCAAGAACTGACTGAATTATCTAGAGAATGATTATAAGAGATTTCACTAATCTATTCTCAACATCTATCTAGAGAATAACTTAAGAGACTTTGTGAGTTGAACAGAGAACATCTGAGCTGTAATTATTAATATTAGAAAAAGAGATGAGAAATCTGATAAAGACTACTTACAGCACTTCATGAAATTATGATATAAATTAAGATCTGTGAAAACAGAGCTCTGAAATAAGACCTGAATAATAATATTTATAAAGAGACTGAATAAAAATATACAGAATAAGCTTATTGAGTAAGACTCTAGATTCTTGACTCTGAAGAAACTGATAACTCTTATTCACTGCTTACAAATCACTGTGAGAGTCACAGACCTGCAGAGTGCAGTCAATTTACTATAACATTTAATTTCTCTGAGATGAGATATATACAGTCATCACTTACTACATATTCTACAAACTTCAACTCTTCTGTTTCAAACACACACTTAATTGATTTGATGTAGAGCTTATGCTCTGTCAGAGTTGTAAGCACTTTATCAAGATACTTCAGATGTTCATCATATAAGTTTGAAAAGACTAGAATATCATTGAGATATACAAGATATGAGGTTTTATTCTGTTTATAAAGAATTATATTCATCATCATTTAAAAGATGATAGACACATTTATCAGACTGAATGATATTATCAGAAATTCAAACTTTCTAAATTGTATATTAAATATGATTCACAGAACTGACAGTTCATCTACACAGATCTGTCAGTATTCTGAGAGAAGATCAATCTTCAATAGATATCAGGTATTTTTAATTATATTCAACTGTTATTAAATCTGTGGCAGTGAATATTCATTCTTGATCATAAGCTTGTTAAGTGCTTGATAATTGATATATATTCATCACTTCTCACTCATCTTTTTCATGAATAGAACTGGAAAGCCTCACACACTTGATGAGAGTTGTATGAGATCACATTCTAGAAGGTCTGTGATCTGACACTTCTGTTCTTTAAGATGCATTTGTGACAGAGAGTATATATTCTGATTAACTGATTTTGCATCTCTCATGTCAATCTCATGTACAAATCCTTGTTTCAGCAGTAATTTCAGTGAAAGATCTATTCAGAAGATCTTCTCATGCTTCTTCAGAAGCTTCTTCATACACTTGTTCTTTTATATATCTTTTATCTTGATTTTCTTCACTTTCAGGTCTCATATTACATACAGAATGCTTTTAGATAAGGTCTTATAAATCATTCTCTTTGCTTATTGATGTATAAGCAGATTTAATTCTTCTATATCAGAGATGTGAAATGTTCTTCTCATATCAGTTGATAGAATTGTATGAACTGTTTTTTTCCTATCAGTCAACTGCATGTAATATGTACATCATTGAATCTGCAAATTGAATCTTTGAAATTAATTAAGTCTGAGAATAAGGTCATATTTCACATTCTAAAGCTCTCACACTTAAATATAGCAAGATCATTCTTCAAAGTGCAAGGGAACTCTTACTCTTACAGATAATATTAAATATCAGTTATCAGATAATCTTATATATCAGAAATTCTTCACTCAGCAGACCTCTTTCAGTCTTTGAATTATATAATTATTAATATATTATATAGAAGCTTCTGTATTCACTAACACTTTTACAGCTATCTCTCAATTCTTATTCAAGTATCTCTTATACATTAACATTTCAGGTCTTAAGATATTGAGATAAGTGTTCACTTTATTCTCATCTGCATCTCAGTCAGAAGCCTGCTTCTTCTTTACATTCACAGAATTCAGAGAATCATTTAACACAGACATCTCTTTCACTTTGAAGACTTTTCATAGAATATCAGCAAGTGTCTCTGAGCTTACTGATTCTGCTAGTTTTTTAACTCTCTTACTTCTCTTAATTATATATACTGAGTGTAATCTTTTGCATCATGATTTTGACATCTGTAGTTAAAGCAAGCTCAATACTCATAATATCAAGATTTTCACTCAGAGAATTTCTTTTTCAGAGAATTTGACACTTTAGTAATAATATTCAGATCTAGATTTATCACATTCAGATATATAACTTGTATTATAGAAGTCTGATTACTCATTCTTCACTGAGATATACTCAATTACAGTATTTTCTGTTATAATTGACTTACTTATTCTCATACAATGAGAATGTTATATGCTTCTTTCATTATATCTAGCTATAAGAATAAGCATTTTCATTCTGCTCTCAACTCAGATATAAGATCATGAATAAAGATCTATAAATAGAAAGATGTTAAAAGCTTCTCATTCAATATAAGATAGTGTAAGCTAAAGTGTGTAAAGTATAATATAAGATCACTTACTTATCTATACTCAGTGAAGTATTTATAATACTTGTCTTACATATTTATTTTCTCAAAGTTATACAAGATTCATTTGAAAAACTCATTTCATATTTATGAAAATGAATATCACTCTAAGTCTATGAGATTTATCTTTTCATCAGTTATTCATAATGACTTTACTTTTTCACATAGAAATGTACTAGATCTTAAGACTTGTTAAAATTTTATCAACTATCTGTCTGTGAGTTCACATTCAATCTGATAATATAATTACATCTGACTTAGTCAGCTGATTACAGCATCATTTTTTCAGTCACTATTAAAGCTTAATAACTCTGACAGATCTCTCAGCTTAATATATCTCATGCTCAGATTCTCATTCTGCACAGTGATCTCTGATAATATATATACTTCTGAAGAGATTGTGAACAATCATGATAAAATCTTCAGATTTAGTATAGTTATCTATCTGTATAAACATTCAATTTCCTGCTGCAGATTTAACATCTGGTTTTCTCTATTCTTATTAATAATGATGATTGCATCAGTGAAGCTTTTCATAGTGAATACTTAATCTGCAGTAAATGTCAATTGTTATTTGACTTTTATCTCAGTCTGTCACTGTGTATGCAAGGCCTCAATCTTGTTTAGAATTCTCATATATGTATAGAGCTTCAATTCTGGTTCAGCAGTCTCAGTTACTTTTCTCACTGCTTTAAGTAAATCCTCTGAGAGGTTCTGCATATCTTTCAGTTCAGATAGCAGAGAAGAGTGTTTTTTATATTGACTAGAGAAGATATTCATTTCAGTGATTTCTCATTGATCATACAATGTCTATCATTATATCACTGTGTCATTATATCAGTATATTGTTCTATTGCTATATTGTTATATTGTTATATCATTATATGATTTCTGTTATCATTGTACAACTTCGGTGATGGTCACCCTCTCTTTTATCTCTTTGAGTGAAGAGCGGTCTTCTTTGAATCTGGTTCACTGCTCTCATTTCTTTTCTCACATCTCATCTATTCGCATCTCATATGTGGCATTCGTCTGGGCGTGGAGTTTTCCCTTAACAAGTGAAGCAGTATCAATCAGATGCTCTTCTGCTCATCATTCTTCATACACTATCTTTTGAAGCATTCTAGAACCACACTGGCATGATAACTATGAATCACTTTGTAGGCAGAATTATTACACTCTGAAGGAGCCTGTGCTTCTCATCGGTTTTTAGACATGCTATCAGATGTGATTCAAAGGTTGCTTTTGCCAATGTACAATTACAGGTGTACAACGGCTTCTTATATATCATACACTAAATTAATTAGCGGCTGCTATGGCCCCTTTACACTCGTAAGCAAGTTCGGAAGCGGCCGCGTTATTATCCGACGGTTGTACGTTCTTCCGAACCACCGTACGTTCTTCCGAACCACACTGTAAAAGACAAATGTTATCATTCACATCTCATTCATTTTCATACATCACATATTTAATCTATTTCCAACATCAAATCACTTGAAAAATGTCAAAAACAAAGGAAATCTCAAAACTCGAGATCTGTAAGAGATTCAAGAGTCATAAGTTACTCTTATAACAATGTCATACATGTCTCTGATTCCTCTATCACTCTGTATACAACATTAATGTCATTTATCACAAGATTGACTGAAATGCCAATATAGAAATGTGTATGTGTACATGTAGAGAAATTCAAGAAGAGTACAGAATCTGCAGAACCAGAAGTCAAGAAAGAGAGAGTAGAGGTAGAAGAAATGAAAGAGAGAGATGCAGAACTGAATAAATAACAGTGAGAGTCATCTGATACTGAATACTTATAATCTGATGTGTACATAATCTTTTCTGCAGAAGAGAGAGAGAAAGTAATAGAAGAAGCTTGAAGATAAGAGAGAGTAGTCTTAGCAGTGTTATCATCTTCAATTAGAATGATCCCTGACACTGAAACAACTAAGAATCATTATTAGTATATAAAACTGCAAAAGCAGAGATAACAATTACTGAATAAACATCTGCTGATCTTAGAATTGTATGCATAATTACAACATGCATGAGGCTTCTCAGAGAGAGAGAGAGAGACATGAGAGAATACAGAAAGTAGAATACAGTATATGAACAGCTCATTCTCATGATAATATCTCAGATAAGATGTACAAGCCTCACATCTGTGAGTGTAAAAGAGTATAATATTCATATTTCTATTTCTGAAAACACAGATATCTTTCATCTGCATTATAAAGTCAGACAACAGATATCAGAGAATAGGCTGATATAGATCTATCATTTTAAAGAAATTCATCAGAGTAAATATCTCTGTGATATTGAACTTTATAGTTATAAAAAGCTTCTTAATATCTGTAAATATCATGACTTTGTATACAGTAAAACTCATAATGATTTCTTCTAAGAACAGAAAAATCAGTATCAGAAAGAAAAGATGAAAAAGAAAAAGACTTATAATCTTAACACTGTTGAAGAGAAGAATGATTCTCTGATATAAATGAATAATTATCTTATTATGAATATTTAAAATGAATATAATAATTAGTGTCTGTGACTGAGCTTTAAATAGTTGTGTTATACACAGTCTTTATATAATAAATTGTTCTGAGAGTTGATAAGAAGAGCAGAAGTGTATATACTGAGAAACATGATTCATTAAGTCTATACAATATCTCCTTGAAATGGGAAGAGCTGGTAATGAAAGCAGAGGCAGCAAAATCAGGAGTAGCAGGAGTGGGAGTCGCGGGAACAGGAGTAGTGGGAGTGGGAGAACCAGACACAGA
Source organism: Blastomyces dermatitidis ER-3 (assembly GCF_000003525.1). Classification (NCBI taxonomy): domain Eukaryota; kingdom Fungi; phylum Ascomycota; class Eurotiomycetes; order Onygenales; family Ajellomycetaceae; genus Blastomyces; species Blastomyces dermatitidis. The sequence continues at coordinate 507,732 of NW_025544777.1, read as the reverse complement.
GGCAGGTGTAGAAGATTGAGAGGCAGCAGCAGAGAAGGCAGGAAGAGACGCGGGAGACCCGGCCACACATGGCACAGACAATTTCTTCATTATCGCGTCCTTCAGGTTCTTAATCAATGATTCAACAGTGAGTTCACTATCATTAGCAGATGCAGATCTGTCAATGTGTGAAGATTCTACACAAATAAAAATAAATATATCAGCATCTGCATTTACACAAAATTATGTCAGAAAACATGATCAGAAACTCACTGAGAAGAAAAACAGTTAAGAATATATAAGAAGATGAAGAGAGTGTGCTATTCATGATAATATGTTCTAGTGATTGTTAGAAGATAAACAAGTTCTGATCATGTTTCACAATGTATTACACTTACTGCTAACAAACTGCTCAGTATGAACACTACAATAATGCTTGTTATGAGAACAGAAAGTCATTGTCAGAAACATGTACAATGTAATAGATAAACAGATAGAAAGAGTTAAACAGAAGAAGAAATAGAATTGAAATAACAATAGTATTTAATAATAATGATAATGAAGAAGATGATTGAAGAATGAGAAAAGTTAGTAAATGAGAGATGTAATATAGTGAAAGTTTCTTTATAAGAGTATACACAGAACACTAGCTGAATCAGAAATAGATTATATAATTATAAAATGCTAGTGACAAGCTAATCTGTATGAAGCTAGAGTGTATAACATGATCACATGAGTGTGACTGAATCTGATAAGAGAGAATGTAGTTCAGAAGAATGTATAACTGTCAGATAATAACACAGCTGCTTCTGAACTTGCTTACAAGTGTAAAGAGGTCATAGCAGTCACTAATTAATTTAGTGTATGACATTACAATATATAAGAAGCCGGTGTATGTCTGTAATTGTACACTGACTTAAGCAATCTTTGAATCACATATCTTCTAATCACTGAATTCATATATAATAATGCAAAGAATGTAATCTTAAAGATATCTTCTTTCTATACTTATTATGAATATAATTCTTCATTATTCAGTGATGTTATGAATAATATTTCAAAGAAGAGAATAGACAGTCAGAATATTAAACAGATACAGAGAATAGAGTATCTCTCAGTATTAGAAGTAAAAGTGAGATTGAAACTTTTGAATAAAATTTATGATAAGATACTGAAAAGTATTCACTGCACTCAGAAGTGACAGATAAAATACTATAATTAAAAACATCTTTTAATAAAGTTCTTAATAGAGAATTAAGTGCTACTTTTAGTAAAGAATATTAAGATAATGAGATTATATAAGAAGCTTAGTAAGTGATAACTAGAATCTTTCTCAGTAATAAGAGTGATGAATAAGCAGATATATGAGTTAAAATTACTCACAGAATTAAAATCAATTCATTCTATTTTTCACATTTTCTTTTTAAAGCTTTATAAGTAATACTCTGAGACGCCCCGGTGGCCGAATGGTTAATGCGGCCACCTGGTAGCGCCTTGGCGTGGGAAACCAAGGTGTGTGAGTTCGAAACCCGCAGGGAATACATTAAATCTGGAACTCAAGCACCTCAGGTTTCTAATAAATACAGAGGTGTACAAATCGCTTTAATAAAATTGCTCTATGTTCCTGGGCTGGGAAGTTATTATCGCATGTATCTAATTGTCACTTCTTTGTATTTCCTATGTTCTTGTTATCTTGGCATGGTCTCAACACCTGTATTTCCTCCTGTATAATCAACACTTGGCCTGTATTTAACATCACGCAAGGACTCATCATAAACTCCGCTTGCATATGAGTATAATGGAATAATAATAATAATAATAATAATACTCTGAGACAGAGCTGTCTTAGCTGAATAATATCAAGATTGAGAGTGATACTGAATATCTTATAAAGAAAATATTGAATAAGTAAATATATTACAGTAAGCTTTAATATCTTGTGAAATAAGAAGATTATTCATCATCAGAGAATTCATGAGAACTGCTTAAGTATTTGAAAAATGCTGAGAAAGAGATTGAAAGCTATGAGATAGCTAGTAGAGATCACTCTGTTACATATCAGAGATATTAAGTAAGAAATACTGCTTAAGACTTCTTGTTTTTCTTAAAGAGTTTTTTAGAGATGATTTCACAGTGATGAGCTGATGTCTTATAAGCTCTGTAGCACTCTTCTTCTATTTTCTCTCAAAGAGTTTTTTTAGAAGTTTAATAAGACTATATAAATGTAAAATTCCTGAAGCAGTTAATAAGAAAAGAAAGAAATATTTAAAATTAATAAAGATTAATATTATCAATCTGTGAGCTGCTGCTATTCTAATAGAGTCACAGCTCACTGAAAAAGTAAAAAGAAGAATCAGAATCTACTTATTAATAATTATATCTTCATCAAACTCATTCTTCACTGTTAAAGTCTCTGACACTGATATCTTTATCTGTTGAGAAGTTAGTACTGCAGTGCTGCAGAGGAGCATGCTATAGAAGAGTATAAGAGATACTTAAAGTATCAACTTATTAATTTATAAAGTATCTCAGTTATCTGCTTCAATTGAAGTGAGATTCTCTTTAATCAGTAATTAATCTTCACAGTACTTTCAACAGCAGTATCAGTTAATCTCTTCTTAAGATTAGTCATTCTAAGATGTTTTTTTATCTCAGAGATTCACACTTTCATCTTCTTTTACAGATGAGTAAGAGAGATCTTTTCAGTCTTGATAAAATTCATCAATACTTAAAGCTCTGAGATTCTCACTCTATACTGCTTGAGTATCTGAGCTTCTTATCAGAGCTGATATAATATCTTCTTGTAGAGTAAATAATACTTACAGAGAGATATAAGTTATTGTTACAGATATAATAAAAATAATAAGAGTGAGAGAAGAGATGAATATATAAGATCTCTCTCTTCTTCAGCTGCTTAGTACAGTGTAGACAAGTGACAGTGTCAGTCAGAGACTGCATTGAAGCCTTCTTATAGAGAGAAGATGAAGAAACTGTAAGACTCTGCAAACTTAACTCAGCAGCATTCTGAGCAGGGCTCAGATGTGTTACAGAAGAGAAACTATAAATTAAGCTTCTCAGAGTCACTGTCTCTGAAATCAAGCTCTCTCTGAAGTTCTCTCTGAATGATCACACAGAGTTATACATCACTATGTTGATTAAGAGAGAGAGCAGTGTCACAACAGCAGCAGAGAGAGCAGAGAACAGACTGAATACAAATAAACTAGCTAGCAGAAGAAACAACATCTCACTACAAGGCACAGCTACTACTGCCATGACTGTAAGAGATGCAGAAGAAGAAGAAGATATGATAATGAGAGTGATACTTCTATGACTCATTGACATCACTGTCTCTGCCTTCAACCTGACTTTCTTAACAGTCACAGAGACTGCAGCTGCATTACAAAGACATTTATTACTCACTAGAAAACATCAGAATAAGTCTTTTATTATCTCTCAAGAATGATACTCTCATGCACTCACTATTACAGATGAGAAAAGAGGGAGAAAAATGTGTCACAGAGAGAAGAAATCTTTTTGAAAAATTCTATCACTACTGTTAGTCTTGTCTCTAAAATACATCACTTTTACAGAGAATTTTATATATAGAACAGAATATAATAAGAGATCTATAAGTCACTTATTAACTATATCTTTCACATCTTAAATCAATATATAAGAAACTCACTTATCACATATTTAGTTTGAATGAAGATGAGAAAAGAAAGATCTATACAGTCAGCAGAAAAACTCATCTATTTGTTTATATCACACATAGCACATACACTGTTAATTGATTGATAACTGTTGCTATATAATAAAGATAACTTCTAATTCAGTAATCTTGAGAGTATTGAGACTATACTCTTAAAGAAGAGAGTATTATCACACTCTCAGCTATATCAAGACTCTGCTGCAGTTTCACACAGCTTATTACTTTCATACAGATGATTTCATTCATTTCACAGACTGTCTGAACTAGTTTTCAACCACTCTATGATATTATTCAGATATATTATAGAAAGATCTGATTGATAAATATGAGAATCTCACTTCTATATGAGATCAGCAGATTACTCTTTCTTAATAGTAAGACACTGCTGAGGTATCACTCTGACTATTCTTACTTATGAAATGAGAGAAGAGTATTCACTCATTATCTATATAGAATAGCTAGATACTAGCTTCTTATCAAAGAAGTCAGCAATTCATTTTTCTCTGACTGAAATATATACAAGAGTTACTATGTGTCTCATACAATCTTCTTAGTATACTAAGTATTATATCTATGATATTCTTGCAATAACTCTGTAGTCTATGAGCTCACTATTTAAGTAAGATAGTTAAGCTTACTTATACAGCTTCTTAAACAACTATCTCTACATGATACTGTTGACTAGTCACTGCTTCAGTTCCGTCATGTTACAACACTTCTTTAAATACTTAATTTAAATCTTTATATTCTACATCAATTCTGTCTTCAGTTCAATCTTAGAATATACTACAAAGTTAATATATATATCTAGAATCAGAGTTGAAGAATCATCAAAGAGTGA